>NC_044030.1:52802588-53122588 GCF_900496995.4 Aquila chrysaetos chrysaetos
TACTGGGTCCAACATTGTTTAACACCTTCTTTAATGACCTGAATGATGTGACAGAGTGCACCCTCAGCAAATTTGCTGATGATACAAAACTAGGAACAGTGGCTGCTACATCAGCTGTCTGTGTTGCCATTCAGAGGGACCTAGGCACACTGGAGAAATGGGATGACAGGAAGTCCATGAAGTTCAACAAAGGGAAATGCAAAGTCTGCACCTGTTGAGGAATAACTCCATGCACCAGCACAGACTGGGGGTGACTGCCTGGAAAGCAGCTTTGCAGAAGCAGCCCATGGGGTCCTGGTGGACACCAAGTTGACCATGAGCCAGCAATGTGCCCTTCCCACAAAGAAGTCCAATAGTGTCCAAGGCTTCATTAGAAGGAGTGTTGCCAGCAGGTCGAGGGATGTGATCCTTTCCCTCCACTCAGCACTGGTGAGGCCACATCTGGAGTGCTGAGTCCAGTGCTGGGCTGTCCAGTACAAGAGAGACATGGACATACTCGAGTGGGTCCAGTGAAGGGTCACAAAAAAGGTGAAGGGACTGAAGCATCTGCCATACAAGGACAGGCTGAGACTGCTGGGACTGTTTAGCCTGGAAAAGACTCAGGGGGATCTTATCTATGTGTAAAATACCTGATGGGGCAACTGAAGATGGAGACAGACTCTCCTCAGTTGTGTTTAGTGACAGGATGAAAAGCAATGGGTACAAACTGAAATGCAGTAAATACTGTTTAAACATAAGAAAAAAGCTTTAATTTTTATTTTTGTTTATTTATTTGTTTATTTATTTATTTTTATTGCAATGGCAGTCAAACACTGGAACAGAGCCCAGAGAGGCTGTGGTGTCTCCGTCCTTGGAGATAATGAAACCCAACTGGACTTGTCTCTGAGCAACCTGCTGTAGCTGGCTCTGCTTTAAGCAGAGGTGAGACTGGGCAATGTCTAGAAGTGCTGGCCCACCTCAGCCACGCTGTGGTTCTGTGATTCTGTGACTGTGACAATTAAATCCAATGAAAAATAAGTTTTCCTTATGTTCCTAATAAATAAAAGAAAATGGGGCTTAAGGGGTGGAGTAGCTGTGTGAAATAAATAAGTTATGCAAGAGACAGTATTCTTTTTCCATTTTGGAAGTTGTTCCTGAACAGGTTCATTTCAGTGAGATAGGGGCCAGTGAGTAAATTGTAAAATCACCTCCAAATGTTTATAGCTCCTTATTGCATTTATGAAAAATGTTTCATTCCATGGAGAGTACTTCCTAAGGCTTTGAAGTTCTTCATTTGAGACCAAAAGATAAGATACCACATGCAAAACAGAGGAGTTATTGTATGTCTTTTTAGTGACTCTTCCCAAAATGTTCACTGAACATGTTTAAAAACTAGATTACATGATTCTGGTAGATTACCTCTGGGCTAACGCCAGCAAGTTACGCACTCCAAGAAAGGTGAAAATCTCCCCAAACTACAGTGAAATTAATGCTGCCAAAACTGTGTTGAATGCCTTCCAAAAGTATTTCCAAATAAAACTCCTCCATTACTCACTTGGGTGCCAATAAACAGGTCAACTTTAAACCTTGGAACTTTAAATGCAGTGAAAGCCAAGAGCTCATTTGTTACATTTTCATGCAGGATTTTTTTCTTTTTACATTTGAGGTATTAGAGGACACTTTCTGTATTAATAAACAAGTTGCTTGTCCTGGCTTTACTTAAGTCATCATTTTGATCCATACCATTGTAACTGAGGAGATGATACATTTTTCATTTGGAAATTTATTGTGAGTGCCTAGCAGTCTAGCTATCATTTTGTGCATTCTTTTCTTTTTTTTTTTTTTTATAGTGAAAGTTGGTCTAATGATTAAAAGTTTAGTAAATTAACTCATGATACTGCCTGTATTGTATCCAACTTGTCAGGCTTTCATGTGTATAACAATGTAATTGGAGCATCCTACTGAGTAAATGTAACAATAAAATATAATAGCATAAATACAAATGAAATAATTAGAAAAAAGTATCCAGTTGTGCATGTAATTATTTTTCATTTTTAACTTTCATTATACTTTATAAATTTAGATCTTTTAAGGGTCTTTGATTTCTACCAGAACACTCTCTGCCAGATTTCACTTTTATGTTACTCCAGTGACTGTTGTGCAGCTACATCAGTGATATATTTGGTCCCCTATGGGACCCATTTGAGGGTGGGGAGTGCAGTTGACTTTATACATTCATGCACATTTAGCTGTGAAATTTCCAGGTATGCAACACTGTGCCACATTATACAATGTCATATATATATGTCTATGGTACCTATGGGTGTCTATGGTACCTGCTGCAGACCAACAGGCTTCTTATTGAAAGTTCTGTACACAGGGATTGATTTTAGCTTTCCATTTCAGTCTGTGTATACGTATTGTTTTCAATAAGTTGTCTCCAGAAAGGCATTTTAATGGTAAAAACTGTGAGATTTTGAAGACAAAAAAATGGAAGGCAGAAGAAGAGAGACTGAACTGATTTGCTTTCAAATATGGAATTGAAATGGGGAAAAGGCTTTCACAGAAAAAAACAATTCTGTAAAATTTCAAAACACATTGGAGAAAAGGCTGATGAAAGTTTAAGAAGAAAAATGATTCACCAGTATTTAGGAGGGGAAAAAACAAAGTAGCATCAGAAAAACAGATATTTAGAACAGAAGAGTAAGATGAAGGAGAATGTCCTTAATAAAACTAATTGTAAACACACATTGAATAAAAATTTCAGAGAAATAGCTAAAGGAGAGACAAGGAAATAAAACCCCAACAAACCAAAATCAAGGATTAAGCTTGTTATAGCATACATACATACAGTCTGCTATTGATTTGCAAAATGACCACAGAGAAAAAGCTCTGTTCTTTGGATTCCACCAGTGCAGTGAACCTGCTAGAGAGATCCGAGATCTACATCTGATGTATGATCTTAAATACAGCAAGATTTTTAAAAATTTTCCTTCCACCTATTACATTCTTATCATATGTTGTGGATGAGCTGGGATTTTAGATATACCAATAGAAAGGGGGAAAAAATCCCAGAGTGTCTCTGCTCTTTCTTGCCCCTTACTCCTAGAAAGTGCAGGTATAGCTTTTTGAGGGGCTGAGATGGTATCTTATAAGGAAGTTTACTGACTCACCTTAACTGTGCCACAAAAGAAAACTCTCTGTGTTTTGGAGAAGGAGGGAAAAAAGGGTAAGGAGGCAGGAGTGTGAAGAAACATGCTTTCACCAGTGCTGTGCTGCAGGAGCTTTTTGGGTCTCAAGCAGCGTCAGCAGTGGGTATCCCCAACAGCATCAACCCCCCTACAGGAGCCACCCATGCACTGTCCTGTTGCCCCATCTCTGCACCCATGCCTGGATTAGTGCGTCACTACTCTCCTTTCTGCTGCCCAGGCTCTGACCCAGAAATCCCCATCCAGATAGCAGAAAAGGACCAATCCTTTCACCTCCTGGCCTAGCTCCCACCACTTGCCCTCTCCAAAACTCTTGTGGAAGCCTGCCCCTTGCAGCCCAGCTAGGCATTACCAAATGGACATCAAGTTCCCGGTCTGCGGTAAGAAGTTGGATGCCAGCAACGCTATAAAGTATTCACAAAAGCATCTGGAGGGTGAAGGAGCATAGCTGTAGGAGGAGGCAATGCGATGGGTCAGGAGAAGAGTGCGTGTGGGGCGAGCAGGGTGTGGGAGATGTGGTCAGCCATGGGAGGAGGGCCAAGGAGAGGAATTTTTTTGTGCTCACAGTACCTTGCTTTAGTAAGTGCAGTGCTCTCATTTGGCACAAATATTTTCATTATCTGTTTCTTGTGACAGTTTTCTACTGCTTTTATATGCATGTTTTGATTATAACTGATGGGACATACACCAGTTTACTAGGGGCCCTGTGGCCTTACTCATTTATTGTTACAGCTAGCTAAGGATTCACAGGTAAATACAAAGTAGTTTTTGAAATAAAACTTTTGTTTTGGTTTGCGGTTTTTTTCAGGGTTTTTTTTGCAATATATTGAAAGTCTTCTCCAAATAATTTAGTTTGGTATTTCAAAATATACCAGTGGACTCTTCATATAAAGATTTTTCTGACTTTCTTTCCAATGATATTGTCCCTGTTGGCTGTGTCGAAATGCTTGCCTCTGTCAATGCTAATAGTGCTGTATATAACTTCTGCCTACAGAATTCTGTGGGATATGGAAGTAGCTTCTCAGATCTTTCTTTATCAACCACTCTGCCTTGTGAATTTTTCTTCACAGCCCCAGGCCAAGAGAAGAAAAAAGAAATTGTGTTTGCTCCCCGCATGGCTCATGGAAAAGACTGAAGTGAAGCAACTAATCTGAAATAAAATTATTTTTATTATTAGTGCTCTCACTGACAAGTTCTAACTATAGTACAGCTTTAATGGCAAATCATTCAGCTATGCTGTAAATTTCCACACACAGACAAGCACCAAAAATGGAAAGCCAAGATATAAAAAGAAGAGCTATCCTTGCAAACCCTTTGTGTTGATCTAGTATCTGTCCAAGGCATGCCAGCCAGCAGAGACCTCTAGAGGTTGCTCGTGGCTTCATCCTCCTGCGCATTGGCATCCATCATACAGGAGATGCATCTAAATACTTCACCATCTGTGGGACAGCCATTTGCTCCCATGGTGCATACATGAAAATCCCACAGCTTTCCCATTTCTGGACCATATGCTGCTCTCATTTATATCCCATGGATTTGGAACTAAGGCATAATGTAAATGGGAAAGCCTAGTTATCAGGATCTGCTGTTTAATTTATGCAAAACTGGGGCACTGTCATTCCACAAATCATATGGTACACATTTTAGGAATCCATCACTTACATAAAGATGGGGGTGTCCTGAAAAGTAGTATGTGTATGAAGACACACATCTGAATCACAGAATTCACACCCAGATTTCTATTACTTCCTCACCTCCAGACTCCGTGATATTCATTTCTCACTTTTAGGTTAGATCGTTGCAGACACAAAGACAAAATTTGCATCTGGGTTAGGTTTCCAAATGCCTTCAATATTTAGTTGCATCTGCGGTTTTCAGTCAGCTACTATTTAAAAAAAATCCTTTTCCTCAAAATTCTATGAAGACTCTTCTTTCTGTCTTTTAAAAGTAAATTTTTGACCAATTTAATCTGTGAATAATTTGGTCTCCTGTAAATCATAAACTTTATTCATTCTTTTGTGAATTAAAATATTGAGTTCACTCTACCATGGACATGAACGCTGTACTCTGTGTTTCAAGTCAGATGATATGGATATTTTTTAAAAATTTTTAATTTTTTAAAATTTTCCTTATGGCTCTGGCAAGCATCAGCAGTCAAACTCATCGTACTGCTTCCATCAATGCACACTCATATGCAATTCTATTACTTTCATGACACATACTTTTAGTATGTTTGATTCCAAGTATTTAGAAGTGTTGTGAGCCTTTTGTTGATGCCAAGCTGTTGGGGCCATGGCAGCATAGTCCTGAGGGCACCACCAAGACTCTGAGAGCAACTTGAACTTTGACTAAGCTAACCTTGCCCACCCTTGTGTGTGCCAGTCTTGATTAGCTGGGCACCTGGTACTGCCTAGAAAAAGGAGTTGGGGAGGCTGCAACAAGGCAGACTCCTCATTGCATGTGCTACTAATTTGCATGCCCTTATGCTTTTTTGGCTACTAATTTGCATGCCCTTGTGTTTTCTCACATGATGTGTTTTTTCTGTTGCTCTGACTGAAGGCCAGGTGCATAATTCTCCAAACAGTTGTGGGTTAGGAGTTGGGTGCCTAAATGCTGTGTGGATTTGAACTTCACTGCCTTCCTCCTGGCACCATGAGAGTATTGCCTCTGCCATAAGCCACTCCACTATTGAGGTAAACCATTGAAAAACCACTGGTGGCACCAGAGGGCTTGTTTGTTTCTGTTGCTGTGAAGACCTTTATTAGGGCAGGCTGCTTTTCATGTCCCATTTGTGGGTATCTCTCATAACCCTCACTATTGAAGATCCTCTTCAATGAAAGGAGTGGTGTAGCGGTCTTCAAAAGGGAGGAAAAATAAGGAGAGAAGAGCTGCTGCCTTCCTTATGGTACTCAATCCACCCTTCCTTCACTTTTCGCAACGCTACCATGCAATATGGAGGGTAGGGAAACATAGCTGCCCACTCCCACTTAGCCTTTGAGTAAGCTAGCAATGCTGCATATCTCATCAAGTTATGTCAAGTATTCACTGCAAAGCTATAGAAATTGGAGCATCTTGCTGTCTCATGGCAGTGCAGAATTAGTATGTTGGGGCACAATTGGTACTTGCTGAGTTCCTGGGAAGAAGTAAGTAGGATGAAGGAGGTTTTAGCCAAGTTGCGTATGTTGTTAAGTGATGCCACCATCTGGTGAGCTATGATTTGTCACAGCAGATTGTCATGACACCCTCCACCAGCTGAGCAGTCACTTCAAGGGCTATGGTTTGAGCTCAGCTCACCTGTGTCTGGACAGATGCCCCTCTAGGGACCAGGGTCAGGACAGCTGCCTTGGGGTCAGCCAGGGTGTGTGAAGGAAGGCATGCACTTCAGCAGTGAGCAGAAGAGATGTGTGACAGTGAGATCCTAACCAAGTATGCTCAATGTTTCTCTTGGACTTTATGATTTCCCTATTGGGGCAAATTTTGTGACATAGTGGTGAGGCCAAGCCACCTAAGGGTTGGTAAAGCCCTGAAAGATCTTGCCCATGCAATAGCATGAAGATCTTACTCGTATGGTGAAGGCATGACAAAGCGAACACTCAGCCAGGAAATATTAGCAAGGTCTGAATGATTATGCAGGCTGTCAGTTCAAGACAGGCAGTCTCCTATCACTTTTTAAGGTTATTTTTAAGTTTAAGTGAAGTGCGATAGAGCTTAATTAAATACAACCCTCTCTCCCAGAAAGTCTGTACTTGCTATGTCATACTGTGTGAAATTTAACTTCTGTCTGATGGTTATAAACCTTCATCTTTCTTTTCAGCTTTAGTTACTAAGGGGCCAAGTATTCCCTTGCATTTTGTCAAAATATCAATGACTAATTTTAGATGTTTGGCTCTTCAGAGAGCTACACGTGGAAAGTTTTTTTCTGTTTCACAGAGACAAGCCCTTCTCATGTAGTACCTATTGCTGTGTGATTGATAGAAGTACTGGAGAAACGGGCAAAAGGCTTTGCAGTGTTACATGTTACTTTCCATTTGCTTTCAGAGGTCTGTTGATTTTAAAAGGCTAGTCCATCCCTTAATACAGAATATCTATTCTTCTCCGTCTTTGAACCTTACCACATTTCCCAGGCTGTATATCAACTACAGTCTCCTGAGTGCCAGATTTCATCTCTCTTCTCTCTTGTTCACATATCCGGTCAGAGAACTTAGTGTCACCGAGGCACATTCATCCCAAGATCTGTAACCATCCTCTTGTACTGGATATTGTGTACTTTATACATCTTAATGCCAGCTGTCTGGTAATGATCAGCAATGTGGGACTGATTATTGACTTTCAGGAGAACTGTGGAGATTGTAAATAATACAGTCTGTTAAGTTTGACAAAGAGATGTTAAACTTTCTATGATTCATGAAGCCAAGAAGGGTATTAGTCAAGAGCAGACCTGTTGCTGATTACCCTGGCGTCTTTAGAGAACAATGTGTATTTCTCAAATCATTCATGAAATATTCCACCTCATTGTAGAAAACTGATATTTGTGCACAGCCAAGACACAGATAACAGGAGTCAGAGTGAAGAGACAGGAGCATGTGTTTTAGTGAAATTCCTCCATTTCAATGCACTCTGATCTGCATTCCACCTTGAGGGTTCTCATATGAGTTTCTAAAACTCTAAAGAAGTACAGCAATTTACCCATAATGACTTTGT
The DNA here is from genome assembly GCF_900496995.4 of Aquila chrysaetos chrysaetos. Classification (NCBI taxonomy): domain Eukaryota; kingdom Metazoa; phylum Chordata; class Aves; order Accipitriformes; family Accipitridae; genus Aquila; species Aquila chrysaetos. The sequence continues at coordinate 52,810,478 of NC_044030.1, forward strand.
TTAACTTGGTAGTAGTATGTCCGAGTTTCTTTACAAAGGGTCATTTAATAGACATTTTTTCTTCTCTCTGCCGCCTCTTCTTTGGTTTCAGGTAAACATCTCAACTTATTCCACTCTGCATGATGGCCATGGACTTCGGGTTTTGGAGTGAGTTTTGTGTTTCTCTGTCAATAGTTAATGACATTACTAACACTTAAATCATCATGGAGAAACTAATTTTGTGTTCTGCTTTAGGTGTCAGGACTATCACCAGCTATTGCAGGAAAAAATAAAGAATCACAGTCTTGGCATACACAAACTTAAAATAAGGAAAAACAGCATCATCAGCTATTTTATTTTTTAATGTGATTATAAGTCTACCAATTCAACATATCTGGTCCCACCAGCTTAACTGCCTATATGAGCCACTGTACACATGCATATTTTTGAAAAAAGATGTGAATGGAATGTGAAATATGTGCGTGGGGTTCAAACTAAAGCAAATTCTTTCTGCTTAGCTTGGATCTCATCATTTGCATGAATAAAACTTTGCAAATTCCCCTGTGAGACAAAACAGTACTTAACCATGCCACTTGTAGCATTTGTTGGTTTTACCTCCAGTTTGTAAAACACTTTTCTATCCTCAGATGACAAAGTAGCAGGAGGGTAGACAGCTGTCAGAGCAGTTCCAATCCAGAGACAGAAGCCAGGCCTTTTTATTTCCAGTCTTGTGTCCTGTGGATTAGTCATCTATGCAAGTATAGCTGAAGAGTCAAGAAAAGTGTATTTGCTGCACGTGGAGGAACAGGGCGAGAAACCAGTCACTACCACTTGTTAAGCGCAAGTGCTCCTTTCAACAGTTGTCCCAAGGTATCCCAAAGCAAACAGTCATGTAAATGATATAGAAGTCCCACAGCAGGACAGTTAAAAGCATATGCATTAAAAATAGCCTAACTGGCATGAGAATGAGAAGTTCATTGCAACACTGCTCAATTAATATTCACCACTGGGGAGGAAGGATAGCACCAGCATGGAAATAAGATCTTGTGCTACCTCCTTGGCTTTCTTATCTTTCTTAGCCTCAGCCCACATGGGGATTCACATCCTGACTCTGTCCTGGGGTGCTGTATGGAGGAGATCCAGGCACCCACCATGCTCTCCCCCACCTCCCCACATCTTTCCTCCCCTATTTCCAGAGCAAGGAAATGTCAGCATCCTTGCAGGAAAGTAACCACAGCAAGCAACATCCAGGCACCTGGAAGTCAGCTTAGCCATGACTTTCATTTCCTTGGGCTTATTTCAGCATCTCTGTGGAGGGCGGTGTGGATAAGCATGTTGAATGTAATAGGAAAATGTAAGAGACATGAAAGTAAGCTGGAATTTGACATTGTGTGAATTAATATCTACTGTTTCTGACCAGTGATCAGTTTGTCTACGTGGCATTTGAAGGCCTTGGAAAAGGATCATCTGTTGTGGCAGCTAAAGCAGCTGACTGCGAAGGTACTTCTTATTCTTGATTCTTTATTTTGATGGCGGCTGCCAGCCTGTTTTGGTCCAAGGTAAGCAACACTAAGCTGTGTTAAGGATTCAGTGTTCAGCGTATTGACTCGTGATAATGTTTGTATCCAGGATCCAGCCTGTTTTAAACAGCAGGGTCATGTATCATTAAATGTGTGTGCATTGCATACCTAGCAAAAGCCACTTTTTTTGTGTGGTATGCTGTTGTAGCTATCAGACTATCAGAATTGGTGGGGTGAGTATGGTATATTGCCCCAGTTACAGATTTTTTGTTATTTTGGTGCTACTTATGCTGTTAATTCTTCAGCTTTTCAGGATTCCTGGAGGATAGGGATTATTCAGGATTCCAACCAAAGGAGCAAGATGTTAAAAAGGAGATGATAGGAGGTGAAAGGGTATGACAATACTCTGGGAAAACAATCGTTCCAGACCAGAGCTGATAAATGGGAGTTTGCCATGCTCCTAAGCAGAGATATGATGTAGAAACAATCTAGTTCTGCACTTGTTAAGTCTATTATCATGCCATTTCTATCCCCTTTTTACTGCAAAGGTTAACCAGTTCCATGGTCTCTTCCTATTGACTACCTCAAGTTTTATTCAAACTTCCCCATCCCCTTAAAAGTCACAGGAAAATTTTGTAATATAGGCTTAATGGAACATGAGCTGTAGTCCTCTCAGCTCTGGACTCATCCTAGAAAGGTCACAGAAAACTACAGTTATCTTTGTTAAGTTGTAGCCATGCCTTTGGATGGGTTTATAATACCAGGTTCTTGCTGGAAAAAGCCAAGTCCCAATAACTATTTCTGTAAATGCTATGAATTCATTAATGTACAGACAAATGGTTTTGGAAAGAAAATGGAAAGTTAGAGTTGCTGTTTAGCAAGTAAAGAAGATGCCTAGAAAATACCTTTGAAATTTTTAGCACTGAAAATCTCTTCAAGCTCTTGATGCTAAAATGAATACGTTTAAAAAGTACAGACTCAATCTTTTCCAAAACCATCAAAGTGTTTCATTATACACTAAGTTTCATCAGTATACTTTGATTGTTCTGCAGCAGTGAATATGAAGAACATACTCTGCTATATTGTAGTTGAGTTCAATGATTGTACTGACATCTACTGGTATAATAATATTTTTAACTATGTGTGATATTTGAGGTAAAAAATTACAAGCTTATTAGCTGTGGTATAAGAAAACATCACTCTCTGCAAGTACTTGTTTTACTTTTCCTTTTTTTTTTTTTTTTTTTTTGCATTAAACCAACCAACTATGCTATTGTGTTCACACCTTGCTCATAATGGAATACATGTTCAGGAACTGCATTTTCATTGTAATGAAATATACCATTGCCAGGGTTGCAATTTGAATATTTTGGTTGGTATTTTGGTTGGTTGATTGGTATATCAACCGATTTTGGTTGTTTTTTTAGCACTCCCTAGTCATGCATTGAAAGGGACTGGGGATGCTACAGGCTAACTCAGTATTAAACAAATGTCATTGCAATGACATAAAAGGGATAAAACACAAATTTAATGGTAGAAACAGGTTTTCTGTGTGAGAGTTTAAATAGCCCTAATATTACCTCAGAACTGCTGGATTATCACTATGACAGTACAGACATCCTGCAACACAGCATACTCGTGAGGACAGAAAGACATCCAACTTTCTCCTGCAATCACCTCTGATTGAAGTTATTTTGACACTTCTTGTAGGAGTTTTTAATTTATAGCTGGCCAAGCACATCATGAAATGGAATGAAATCCCATTAGAAATGAACATGCTAAAAAGCTGATGGGCAGGGAACAGTACACATGAATTATTGCTCTTCACAAATCATGTCTTTAAAATGCAAAAAGACAAACAAACAAGAACTTTTAAATGTAATAAAATTTCCAATGGAATGTGTCCACAGCCATTTTACACATGAAGGAGGTTATGTCAGTCTTTTTTCAAACATCAGTCTGTGACCTTCTAATAGATAACTTTTGCTATATTTTAGATGTTTTTTTCTCAAAACCCAAGGAAGAAAAAGGTATGCTAAGGTGCCACCTTTTAAATAATGTTTCATTGCTAGATTTCAGGTCACATTTCACAAAAAGTGCAATGTTGGGAATGTTCTCTCTAATTTTCATTGAGTCCCCTGGTTGCAGAGCAACATTTTTATCTTGACCAAAGGTGGGAGATGCAATGGGTACTGCGCCAGTTCAGGAATGGAGAAAAAAGACTAAGAAATTAGATCCTCTGAAATTTAATAAGAAATTTGTAAGCTTTGTCTTTCAAAGGTTCTTTGAAATGGTGTGTGGAATAGCCTATTTAATAATGAAAGTTACAGGGTATATATAGCAGCTGTTGCTTGATTTCTGTATACGCTCATCATTAAATCTACTTCATTAACAAGATGCACGAAACACCAACATAACAAATTATAGGACCATGCTAGGTTGAACAGAGCAACCCTTGAAACGGTTGATTTATGTTTTACCTGCAGTCAGACAGGAACTACAGTTTTACACACTTCTTAAATTTGATTATATTTTTTATCTCAGGTTTTGGACTTTATCAAAACAGTAAGAAATTATTAAGTTTGAGATGGAGGAGCAGTAGTCTTGATAAGTGATTAAATGCTTAATTTGGGAGGAGAAAATACTGACAGATGTCTTGATTACTAGTAGCTTTGGACATAAGGATATTTTGTACACGTGAATATCTCATATTCTTTGTAAATTAAACATCATAATTACATTAGATAAATCCTTCTATGCTTCAGTCATTATAAGGATACATGACCCGCTATAGTTTGCTCAGAGAAACTGCTGACCAATAACAGTGGTAAACACTTTCCCTTTACTGATGTGTAGCTTTCTAAAACTACAACAAATCACAGGCAATCTGGCCTCGTCTAACCATCTTTACATGACATGTCTCGGTGTGGAATTAGAGCAAGGCATTAGGAATATAAACTCATTTATAATAGATGGTTATTATTTTTAAAATATTTAAAAGAGTATGTGGAAAGTTTTTTAAAAGATTAATTTATTGTCCCTATAGACAGTAACAATATGAAAAGCAGCTTTTAGTTGGAGCCCTCCAACTGAGTATTGCACAAATATTACTTAAAAAACATAGTTCTTTTGCAGTATTAATATATGAGAATTACATTCTTCTTATATTTTTTGATACAAAATAATCCTTGCCTATCATTCAATAATCCCTAAGGCTGTGGTAATGGAAAATCTAAACTGACATTCAGAGCTGCAAATAGCAAATTTATTTAAGATATTATGGAAATGCTGCTGTAACTAGAAAACCTAAATATTTGAAAATGCGAATTTAGTACTTCTAAACAGGCTTATAGTTTACCTTTTATTTTCTAGCTGTGAGAATATTGTGGTAGAGCTTGATCTTTGTAAAAGGAGACAAAGGTGAGGATACTAGTTAAGTTGTTACAGATGCTTTTAGAAACTTTTTATATAATTAGATATCACACTTAAATACCTATATGACTAAATTTTCCATCATATGCTTTACATATTGTAAAAATTTGCCACCTATGGTCAAATCTACCACGTACTTTATGACTTTATGACTGTAGACTTGACACCCCCTTAGACTGTTACTAAACAAAACAAGGGTTCCAGCATGAACTTGTCAATTCATTGATGCTGTGACCATGAAGGTAACCTTAGGCAAGCCAGCCTAACTTCCTCTGTAGTCTGGGACATCAGATTTTAGATCTGTTAGAGTGGGTTCTCCTGGGACAGAGTTAATTTTCTTTCTAGCAGCTAGTACAGTGTTATATTTTGGATTTAGTGTGAGAATAATGTTGATAACACACTGATGCTTTCAGTTGTTGCTGAGCAGTGTTTATACTAAGTCAAGGATTTTTCAGCTTCTCATACTGAGCCAGCAAGAAGGCTGGAGGGGCACAAGAAGTTAGGAGGGGACACAGCCAGGACAGCTGACCCAAACTGGCCGAAGGGGTATTCTGTACCATATGACATCATGCCCAGCATATAAAGTGGGGGAGTGCTGGGGGGGGGGGGGGCAGATCAGTGCTTGGGGAATAACTGGGCATCAGTTGGCGAGTAGTGATGCATTTTGCATCACTTGTTTTGTATATTCCAATTCTTTTATTATTATTATTATTATTGTTATTGTTATTGTTATTGTTATTGTCATCACTATTATTACTTTCTTCCTTTCTGTTCTATTAAACTGTTCTTATCTCAACCCATGAGTTTTATGGGTTTTTTTCGGATTCTCTCCCCCATCCCACTGGGTGGGGGGAGTGAGTGAGCGGTTGCGTGGTGCTTAGTTGCTGGCTGGGGTTAAGCCACAATGGTCCTTTTTGGAGCCCAACATGGGGCTCAGCAGGTTGAGATGACAAATCCAATTGGAATGCATTAGAACAAATTTGTTATAGGCTTTCATTATATTGGTTCAATAGTTGCTGGTCACAATGTTCATTTGTTTGCTCTTAAAACTGGTGCACTTGTTCTTAAATTTGCGTTTCATAATACCTTACTTGTAGTATATGCTCCCTGTTCTGTTTATCACCCATGGGAACTAGGCTAAGATTATATATTGTTGTACTTTGTAACACTGGCTTAAGATGTGGTAGAATTGCTAGTCATGAAACTAATCTGCTATTTGTACTCAGCATTGCCGTCACCTCTGTACTTCAGGAGCCATCTGTCAGAAACTATTAATAATTACACCTTTTACCTTTTCTCCTCGGAAAGCCAATCCATGGGTGAGACACCTCCCTTCACCTTCCCCTTCTCCTCCAGACAAATTAAAATAGCTCTTGAGAATTTTGAATATCCTTAGGATGTTCAAACCAGCATGTTCGTCTTGCTATGTCTCCTGAACATGTTCCAGGTCTTGTTTAAGGTTAAAAAACTATTTAAGAATACCACTCAGACTTCTGCCCCAAGGCTGGAGAGTTATGAGTGGCAGGGTGCATGGGATAGTGTGGGCAAGTACCTAGGACACTGGGTACTTCCAATGTTTTGGAACTTCACCCCTGAACAAGTGCAGAATCCTGAAAAACTGGTAAAATATTTGGAAAAAGTATGCTGTCACCCTGGCAATTCCAGAGAGACACAAACCACTGCAATGTGCTGGGGCCTGGCCATGCCTGCCAAGACCTGTTCAAGACTATTCAGTACCTTCAAGTGGAATAGAAGGTGTCTGGATCTCATGACAAAATGACAAGCACTGCGGCTACTCCAACCCCTGCAACAGGCACCGCAGCTGAACCAGAGAAACAACCTCTGCCAGTATCAGTCACCCCTATACAGAAGAAATACACAAAAAAAAATCAGTTCACTTAGTAAGGGATGAAGATGAACCAGAGTCATCATGAGAACAGGAGGAAGAAGTAGGACCTCAAGTGTTCCCTGGTGCTTTCTTGCCTGTTGCAGAAGCATGAGGCCAACAGCAATATATTTCAAAAGTCAGTTTTGTTAAGCTCTTTTCCTCCATCTCTCTAGAGTTATTTGCATTGGGGTCATCTCCACATGTCCCTGAGTGAACTGCGAGATATGCAAAAAGATTTTGGTGGTCATCCAGGTGAGCCCATTATCACCTGCCTGCTCCAATGCTGGGACAACGGGTAGCAATTGGCACTTGTTGTTCTTCGACCCTCAGGAACCCCACAAAAGAAGGGAGAAGAGACCAGGCAGGGTAGACAGCTGTTTAATTTCCTCCATCTCCAAGGCAGCTATACCAACAGTCCACCAATACCCCTTTGGGTCCTTAAAATATCCCCTCCTGAGACAGTCTATGCCAAGGATGCACAGAGCCTCTGGGCCAGTCACAACGGGGAGTTTCTTCCGCCCATTGCTGTGGTGTAGAGCACATTTTTTACATCTTGTCCTGTCTGGACTGGTCCAAGGGCTACTGCATGAACAATCTCCCATTTAATTTCTTCAAAGCCTTGCCATTGCTCAGGGACTCATTTGAAATTGTTCTTCTTCTGGGTCACTTGATAGAGAGGGCTTACAATCAGACTGTAATTGGGAATATGCATTCTCCAAAAACCCACAATCCCTAAGAAAGCTTGTGTTTCCTTTTTGCTAGCCAGTGGAGACATAGCTTTTATTTTGTTGATCGCATCCTTTGGGATCTGACAGCATCCATCTTGCCATTTTATTCCTAAAAACTGGATCTCCTGTGCAGGTCCCTTGACCTTATTTTGTTTTATAGCAAAACGGGCTTTCACAAGGATTTGGACTATTTTCTTCCCTTTCTCAAAGACTTCTTCTGCCGTGTTTCCCCATATGATGATGCCATTGATGTATTGCAGGTGTTCCGGAGCTTCACCCTGTTCCAGTGCAGTTTGGATTAGTCCATGGCAAATGGTGGGGCTGTGTTTCCACCCCTGCGGCAGTCGATTCCAGGTGTACTGGATGCCCCTCCAAATGAAAGCAAACTGTGGCCTGCACCCTGCTGCCAAAGGGATTGAAAAAAACACATTAACGATATCAATTGTGGCATACCAATTGGCTGTCTTTGACTCCAGTTCATATTGAAGTTCTAGCATGTCTGGCACGACAGCACTCAGCAGCGATGTGACTTCATTCAGGCCATGATAGTCAGCTGTTAGTCTCTCCATTAGACTTTCATACTGGCCATATGGGGCTGTTAAAGGGTGGGCAAGTTTTGCTGATCACCCCTTGGCTCTCCAGGTGATGAATCAGCTTATGGATGGGAATCAGAGAGTCTCGGTTGGTGCAATATTGCCGCTGGTGCACCACTGTGGTAGTGATTGGCATTTGTTGTTCTTCAACCCTCAGCAACCCCACAAAAGAAGTGCATTTTGAATCATCATTTTAAGCTTAGATTTGGTTACAGTTCGTGTAGTGATAGTTCCTAACTGATATCCTGAACCTGTAAGGAAGTTTTGTTTGTTGCAGTGTTTACAATCTAATATACCTGTTCAATCTGGCTGTTATATTTCATTGTCACATAACATTCCTGTTCAATTTGATATCATTAAACAAAATTGATTTTTGAAATATATCGCTTTTGGCCTAGTGTTTCTGCGACACTAACTGGCATATTTGGCAAGATGTCGACTGAGGGGCTATTACAGAGGCACGGCTGTGCCCCTTCTACCCTGGGACTTGCCTGGGCAGAGGAGAAATGGTACGACCCAGCAGCGGTCGGGGAGAGAATAGAACAATGCCACAGTAAAAGTCGGGATGGCAAGGGAAAAAGAACTGTGCGTGCTATTCCTGGCACCTGCCTAACTCAGGCACAAGATCATTATAAAGATTTCATAAAACAACAACTAGAGATAAGACAGTCTACAGCTAAAACAACAACTGGAGGCAGACTGCCTAAAAAATACATTAAAGAGAGAAGAGGAGCATACACATTTGTTAGAACAAAGGTTCAAACTCATGCTATCACAAGCAGAAAAGCCCCCCAGTATTCTCCAAATCTGGAATTTGATTACAGGCACAGGTGAGGAGGATTGGGATGGGGACATGTGGGGATGACCCCAGTGAAAATAACTCTAGAGAGCTGGAGGAAAGGGCCTTAACAAAACTGACTTTTGAAATATATTGCTGTTGGCCTCATGCTTCTGCAACAGGCAAGAAAGCACCAGGGGACACTTGAGGTCGACCCCTGGGGTTTTGGAGTTGTGGGTATCAAGGATCCAATGCTCGCTATACTTCAACTGAAGAAGAGGTATTGGCAGCATAGGAAGGAGTTTGAGCTGCCTGAGAAGTGGTTGGTATTGAAGCACAGCTCTTCTTCGCACCCTGACTGCCGGTGCTGGGCTGGATGTTCAAAGGGAAGGTTCCCTCTACACATCATACAACTGATGCCACATGGAGTAAGTGGGTCGCACTGATCACACAGCTGGCTTGAATAGGAAACCCGAGTAGCCCAGGAATTTTGGAATTGATCACAGGCTGGCCAGAAGGCAAAGATTTTGGAATATCACCAGAGGCAGAGGTGATGTGTGCTGAAGAAGCCCCGCTGTATAATAAACTGCCAGAAAATGAGAAGCAATATGCGCTGTTCACTGACGGGTCCTATCGCATTGTAGGAAAGCACTGGAGGTAGAAGGCTGCTGTATGGAGTCCTACACGACAAGTTGCAGAAACTGCTGAAGGAGAAGGTGAATCAAGTCAGTTTGCAGAGGTGAAAACCATCCAGCTAGCTTTAGACATTGCCGAATGAGAAAAGTGGCCACTGCTCTATCTCTGTACTGACTCATGGATGGTGGCAAATGCCCTGTGGGGGTGGCTACAACAATGGAAGCAGAGCAGCTGGCAGCAGAGGCAAACCCATCTGGGCTGCTGCATTGTGGCAAGATATTGCTACCTGGGTAGAGAACCTGGTTGTAAAAGTACGTCACGTAGATGCTCATGTACCCAAGAGCCAGGCCACTGAAGAGCATCAAAATAGCCAGCAGGTAGATCAGGCTGCTAAGACTGAAGTGGCTCAGGTGGACTTGGACTGGCAACATGAGGGTGAGCTATTTATGGCTCGGTGGGCCCATGATCCCTCAGGCCATCAGGGAAGAGATGCAACATATAGATGGGCTTCTGATCAAGGGGTGGACTTGACCACGGATACTATTGCACAGGTTATCCATGAATGCGAATTGTGCTGCAATCAAGCAAACCATGTGGTTAAAAACTCTGTGGTATGGAGAGTGATGGCTGAAATATAAATATGGGGAGACCTGGCAGACCGACTATATATATCACACTCCCACAAACCTGCCAAGGCAAGCACCATGTGCTCACAATGGTGGAAGTAACCACCGGGTGGCTGGAAATATATCCCATGCCCCATGCCACTGCCAGGAACACTATCCTGGGCCTTGAAAAGCAAGTCTTACAGTGACGTGGTACCCCAGAAAGAATTGAGTCAGACAATGGTCCTCATTTCTGAAACAACCTCATAGAGAGCTGGGCCAAAGAGCGTGGCATTGAGTGGGTATATCACATCCCCTATCATGCACCAACCTCCAGGAAAATTGATACAATGGGCTGTTAAAGACTACATTGAGAGCAATGTGTTCTGGGACATTCAAATGTTGGGGTACACATTTAGTAAAAGCCACCTGGTTAGTCAACACTAGACGATCTACCAATCGAGCTGGCCCTGCCCAATCAAAATTTGATGTACTGTAGAAGGGGACAAACTCCCTGTAGTCCACATAAAAAACCGGCTGGGGAAGACAGTCTGGGTACTCCTGCCTCAGGCAAAGGCAAACCCATCCATGGGACGGCTTTTGCTCAAGGACCTGGGTGCACTTGGTGGGTGATGCCAAAGGATGGGGAAGTCCGATGTGCACCTCAAGGGGATTTGATTTTAGGTGAGAATAGCCAATGATTTAAATTGTATCATGTTAATTGCTATATAAATCTGCCACTGCATGTCATCATTATTGTAATTGTTATATGCTGTATCAATGGCATTACAGTATCACTTAAATTAATTAAGAATGAAGTTTGATAAAACTGAGCGAAGCATAGTAGTGATGGAACCAGAACTGACTTCAGTATGCAACAATCCAACATTGCACATCATCCTCCTGCTGTGTCCAATGGCAGCCACTCGCTGCACTGCACTGAAGCCCAATCCTGCTCTGCTGACTGAGTGGACTTTGTACCACCCCTCCTCCCCAGAAAGACTGGTATGACATATGGAGCCCAAAGTCATGGACTAAATGAACTCAATGGACATTTTATAGGGATGGCCCATTGACTAAATGGGAATAATATCTGTGTGTGTATATATATATGTCAAAGGACAGGAAAGGTGATGATGATTAATTGGGATGTATTGGAAAGTGTGGGACCTGATCATGATGTAAATGGTATAGAATAAGGGGTGGATACTGTCCTGGCTGTGATAGAGTTAATTTTCTTTCTAGTAGCTGGTATAGTGTTATACATTGGATTTAGTATGAGAATAATGTTGATAACACACTGATGTTTTCAGCTGTTGCCAAGTAGTGTTATATACTAAGTCAAGGAATTTTCAGCTTCTCATGCCCAGCGAGCAAGAAGGCTGGAGGCTCACTAAACTGGGGGGTAGTTGGTCGAAGGGGGTGGATCGCTGCTTGGGGACTAACTCGGCATTGGTCGGTGAGAGGTGAGCAATTGCATTGTGCATCACTTGTTTTGTATGTTCCAATTATTTTATTATTGTTGTTATTATTGTTGATATTATTATATTTATAATTTTCATTATTACTATTTTTTTCCTTTCTGTCCTATTAAACTGTCTTTATCTCAGCCCAGAAGTTTTACTTTTGTTTGATTCTCTCCCCCAATCCCACTTGGTGGGGGGCAGTGAGCGAGTGGCTGTGTGGTGTCCAGTTGCTGACTAGGGTTAAACCACGACATGAGTCCACAGGAGAGACTTTTTACCAGGGCCTGTAGTGACAGGACAAGAGGCAACAGTTTTAAACTGGAAGAGGCTAAGTTTAGATTGGACATAAGGAAGAAATTATTTACGATGAGGATGGTGAGACACTGGAACAAGTTGCCTAGAGAAGTTATGGATGTCCCATCATTGGAAGTGTTCAAGGTCAGGTTGGATGGAGCTTTGAGCAACCTGATCTAGTGAAAGGTGTCTCTGCCCTTGGCAGGGAAGTTGGACTAGGTGATCTTCAAAGGTCCCTTCCAAACCAAACCATTCCATGATTCTATGATTTTACATAGTGTATTCTTTTGCAAAGATTATTGGTATCTATTTTAACAGAATATACTTTCTAGTTAGCTACCACACTTCTTCCAATAAGGCATCCAAGCACCCAGTAAGGCATAAGCAGGCACTATCTGGCTGTTTCTAATGAAGAGTATGGGAAAATTATGTTCATAAATGTAATTAATATCTTCTCTTTGTCTCATTGTTTTTCATGTCTTCATACTTAAGTCTCTAACAGGTTTTCTTCCATAATTTTTTTCTAAACTTGTATTGATCCCACATAAACTTCTGTGCTGTGGCAAGGATCTCCACATGTTACACAAAGAATTATCCCCTTCTGTTTTAGTCTAATTTGAGGTCTCCTAGTAGTTGCAGTGCAAGAGACAATGAACTTTTGTTTTCCATCTTTCCTCTTTGTCCCATTTTCTGCTCTACAGTGTCCCTCAATCAGTGTTGGCTTCCTGTCAGCAAAGACTGTAGCAGCTATTATGGCATCTGCTGGGGAAAAATTTTTGATGTTGCATCAGTCTATTAATTTGTACATGTTCAATGTCAATCGTTTTCACTAAAAACATTGCCTGTATTTTACTGTACTGTAAACAGTGGTGGTATGTTAATTGTCTGCATGCTTTGTGGACTGTTCATTCCCTGTAGTGTATATTTGATAATTACGTTTGTCTGCATGATGCAACCACATGGGTACCAGGAGCAGGATGGTTACATTAGCACAGTGTACACCTGGGCTAAAATGCTTTGTTGCCCAGAACTAATTAGCTGAGTCAAGGTACTGCACTAATGTGTATCTAGTGTTTCTGGTACCTAAGCCACCTCTGAACACCTGAAGCTAGGTTGCTTATCTCTGCACAGCAGTACATTATGCCATGTAGGCATATCTGAAATGCTAGGTAGCAACATGAAGTCAAGACTGGTCCCAGCAGCAGCTTGAACCACCCTGGGGACCAATTCTGCAGAGAAACTACTAGGGACCTGATGCCCTTCCTGCTTTATGAGCTTGTAATAGGTTCAGCAAGTTGCAGTGACAGATAATTACACTATATGCCTCTCTTCACCTGACGTTTGGTAAATTTAGTCCTTAAACTTCTCTTAGTTTCTCTTGGGTGTACAACTGATTTATTTACAATTTTGAAGAGAAATTAAAAAACCCTTTTTTGAGCCATCTGCCAAATTAATTTGAAGTATAAATCTCTTTCACTGATTCTCTCCAAGCTTCTATGCTGAAAGTCTATCAATCAGATTTATTATTTCACTCATTGGAGAAACACTTACTGAGTCTTAACAGATGTTCAAATTCCTTAATTTCTAGATTTTGCAATTCCCCCCCTGGTCTTAACGAGTATCTTCAGCACCTCTGGGTTACAAGGCGTTTATGTTCTCACAGAAAATTTGATTTCTCAAATCTCCCATCAAGGTTGAAAAATCATTTATCCCCTGCCACACTTGTAAGGAAGATACCCTTGTAAGCAATGCAGGACTGTCACTCCTGTACTTGGTACACACTCCCCTATCAGACTGCTGATGCTTAGGGCTTAATGAAAGCTTGAGGCAGCTGAAAGTCAGAAGACAAAACTGGTATATATAATTTTTTTCTCAAAACTGTTTATAACTGGGTATAAACATACTGTTCCTGAATAAAATTGCAGAGGCAAAGTAAGTCTTATTACACTACTGGAAGACAAATTTGCCTGTTGAAAGTATTTAGAGCATTTCCTTTACAGTTCGTACAAAAAGATTCAAATAAAGGTGTTCCCAAAGCTGAGAGAATTATATGAAGTAAGAGATGGATGTTTTTCCTGAGACAGAAAGTAGAAGGTAACGAATCTGCACCTGGATCCAAAGAAAATGTGATTAGTTGGGCTTAGTATGTGCTTGCAAACGTATTAGATGCCTGCTCCTTGCTCCTTCCCTCCCTAGGCAGGGAACATTTGCTGCATTACAAAATGATGCTGGGCCAAAAGCTGACTTAGCAAGGAAGAATATAGACAAGGGTATTCAAATCTTTCTCCCTCCTCAGACTGAGGCATTTCCTATCATGTAAGGTTTATGGATCATGAAGTTCTCTGGCTAGTTAATACCTGAAACAAAAGCTTGCTCCTTTTTGTGCAGCGTAGAGATGTCCACATATACACAGAATAATTCAGTGGGCAGACCCTCCATCCGGAGTGTAGCAGACCCTGATTTAATTTTCATTCCTCCCTTTGTTTGGACTGAGGGCTCTCTTGATCAAGGGCGCTACTGTGACATTCCCAGAGTGAGCTAGGTTAAAGACTTCTGGTTTTAAATGTCAATAATGCCATGTATGAGGGCTGTGAGATGGAACAATCTTGGCATCAAATTCAGGGACTGTGGCCAACTCAGCACACCATTAGCTAGGACAGTCTAGGTTATTTTTGCAAGAAATGTGAGTTTAAATCCCTTCCAAGAAGGATCTTGATTCATTTGTCTGAGTGCCAAGTGGTACCTGGGCAGGAATGTATCTTCTAAGAGAGAAGTCTGGGTACAGTCCTCAAAATCAGATAGAGAAATGTCTGGTTTATGAATTCTAGCAGGGTGTACCTGAAGGTAGACCAAAAGTATATCAGGAAACAAAGATGGAGTCATCTAGGTAAATTCAATGTCACAAACGTAATGCTGATGGATCTCAAGGTGTGAAGACCCAGGCAGCAGACCTGGATGGGGGCTGAATGTTGGGAGTAACAATACTGGTAGACTTCTCTAGGTACTTACAGAGATTTGGAAAAAGACTTTTTGATCTCTCCAGCTTGAGTAAATTATGTAAGAGCTGTTTCTCTCTAATTTTTCTGAGGATAGTTTCAATACCCAGATCCAACATTTATTTCACTACACAGGAAAAGGACAGTGGCATTATTAGAAAAATCAACTGCAGAAGATGTCTCCAGTGCAGGTACAGATGTCTGAAGGCAGCAGCAATGTTCCTGCAGTGAAGTTCACACTAGTTCTCATGCACTGGGTCCCAGAAAAGGAGAACACACACAGTAACCTGGAAGAGGGAAGGAGAAAGGGTGCTCGTAGCCACATGAGCAGGATGATGGGATCTGTGCTGCAGGGCAGGTGGTTGCATGCAAACTAGTGGTCCAAGCTAGTTTATGCAAAGAGCAGTCCTAAAAACTACAAGGGTTTTTCTCCTGCTGCCAGCTTCCCTCCTGTCCCTCTTGTCAAGTCTTTCCTATTGTAAAACACTCAAGGGGGAGGGGGATGTGTAGGAACATCTCTCTTGCTGTCTGCAGCAGCTCCTTCCTGCTGTTAGAGTAGCATTTTACAAACCAGATGTGTATTTTGGACCTTCTTCATGTTCAAGAACATCTGTGTATGTTAAGGTAATACAGGGGTATGAGATACAATAGGTTCAATATTTTTGTGCCCTTTACCTTCCCATGTTTCTGTAGTTGCCTGGGCATTTAGAGTTCTTTTTCTCAAGGCTCAAGTTCTCAAATGATATGGACATGAGAGAGAGAAGAGCATGGGAGGGAAAGGGTGATTTTTGTTTAGTTGGGTTTAGTTTATTTTCTAAAATTACATTATTATTCTTCATTCCTCCTGCATACAAATTAGATTCAGAGTTCAAATATTATTAACAGCAGCTTTAAAATTCATCACTTTTCAGTTGTTAAATCCATTTCCTCTTGGTTTGTCCCCTTGGCAACAAAAATTAAAAGGCAACCATATGATGAAAAAAAAAAATTGCAGCTCATCCGAGCCTGTCTTCATATAACACATTTTGAGATTCTGACTGGTTGTAGACCTGATGTTGGCTCAAGCCAGAAAACTGGAGGAAGTTTATGACTGCCTTGAGATCTTGTCCTGTGCTCTGCACACTGTATGAATCCTTAAAAGGCTGGAGAAAGAAAATGGAGACTTAGCCAATGACTGTGGCAACACCATCTAGCTAGAAAATGAACTGTTTTCTGCATACAGGTTGTGAGTACAGATGGGCAACCATTTTACTGCTGAAAGTGAGGGCTTCAGCTTACTACAGTTTTGTGTTCTCATCTGGAATATTCATTCTTATTTTTACTTATGATGAAAATTTCTGGCACTTACTGAACAGGTAAGGGCAAATTTTCACATTTCATGCCAAAGCCTTTAAGAGCTCCTCATGGCAATACCACTGTGAGAAGGAATCCTTATCTATAAGAGAAGCAGCTGACCTAAACCAAAGTGCACTTTAACAGAAAAAAGTGATTTACTGAATCAGCTTCCTGGTCTAACATAGCTTTTTAAATGTTGGTGAGAGTACAGTTGAACTAAATTTATATTTGTTTCATTCGCTAAAGTGATTTTCACTTAGTACTAAATTCCTATTTAAGAATGAAGTAAAATGGACCTTTCAGTTGTCAGATAAGTGCATAAATGGGTTTATTCCAGAAACACTAACATCTTTTATGTCTTTTAGTCAGTTCAAGCCTCTTTCCTCACTGTGTTTTTTTAGTTTTTTCTAGTACTTTCTTGGTGGTGTGTAGGAACGGAGAACTCCTTTACAGCAGCCAAGCACATACAGAGGAAGGCAAGTCCGGCACCAATCAAAGCAAATTGTAAGGATTTTACATCAGTGAACCTGCCTGAGACCTTAAGAACTTGGCCAGTTACAGACATATTCATTCATGCCTGGGCCAGTAGTCTGTACCACAAAGCACCAGAAGCTTCCTCTTTTCATCCAGCTCACTGAATAGGAGATATTCTCAATATGGGAAAAGGTCGCCCCACTCTTCCTGTTTTTACAGGTGTTGATCTTGCTAGACAAAATAGCATTGATATAGGATGACAGGGATAATAGCTGATAAAGCCTTTTCCCTGGGTAGCCTCTTCAAGAGGTCAGAGCTATTTCCTTTGGATATGTCACCTGCCATCCACAAATGACTGGGCTGATGTCAATGAGCAATATGTAGTTTTCAAGTTACTAGGCAGAGGGATGTGCATTTGGCATGTTTGGATTTTAGACTCAAAGTCTCCATACTGACACCAAAGCCAACACTGTGTTGGTAATTCTCAGTCTGTAATAATCAGCTATTCAACTCAGCGACACATTAATAATGCTGGTAATACTAATAGTTTTAGTCCTAAACCAAAGTGCAGCCACATCATAGATAAGGTGAAAGAAGGACACAAATGTACATTTCAGCCTCTTCTCTACACGTAACTTAAAATTGAGAGAGATCACGCAGAGCCATGTGGAAACAGCTCCCTTGGAAAAGCATCTGTGGAACGTCACAGAGGACAGTTGTGTGCAAGGTCTCTCTGCACACACAATGACTTGGCAAAGCAATCTGTAAATCTTCGTTGCCCTCTCAGACTGACTACAACTCTGATGCTGGTCCTTGTCTGAGACTGGGAGATACCATTTTGATGGTCCAATAGGTAGGGAATGGTTTATCCAAAATGGGTAATATCATGACTATTTCTGAGAACAAAAGGCTCGAGATTGCAAATGCAGAGCTGTATTTTGCCTAAGCTTTTAACTCTGAAAAGCACTGAAACAGAAAGATCTCTCCAATTTCACAGTTTGGATCAGAAGCAAAGAATTGAAGTTGACATACACTCTTAAAGCTAATCTGCATCACGCGCTGTGTAGGGCAGGATCTCAGACCACTGATAGCTAAACAGTGCATACTGAAGAAAATACAACCTATTCGGACAGTGATAAACTGCAGATCCGTATGACAAATTGATCTATACATACTGCTCTGCTTTACTTTAGTTTAACCAATTCATCTTCAAGAGGATTTAGTCTGAAAATAAATCAACCTGCCAGAGAAATATTTCCTTTTCTTCCTATAAACATGGCTCCCTCCCATCTAATGTTCTGTAGTTCACCTGGCTGTAAAACTGGTTAATTACATGGCAATTTTTCAGATTAATTTTTATCCCTGTCTGATATCCCAGCACTCAGGGAAGAGGTGCTATCATTTTCAATACATAACTTCAACGTGATCAGCTGCGTACAAACTCCTGAACTACTCAGGTCAGTCCCTCCCATTCTGAATTTTTTAAAACTCAAGGAAATCTCTTGTAGGACCGATGAATTTTTCTAACACAAAATTTATTAATGAGATATCATCTTGTCTTTTTAAATACTAGAACAACTGTTGCATTGACAAGTACCCCTGACCACATGTTGCTCTGGACTGTGTCCCTTGAGGCACTTCTGAAAAAAGCCTTTTAAATTAGATTTTCTGAGAGTGGGGTCTGTCAAATATGTGGTCACCTTAGGCAAAACACAACATTTGGGGAAAAAAAAAAAAAAAAAAAAAAGCCTTAATCTGACAAAACCAGACTCTCCTTATAGGTATTATGTGTCTGAAAAATCTACGATAAGGTTAATATGCTTTGTCACTTACTTGGCTTCACTTCTCTGCTATGGGCAAGGCCTGTGGTTTTAAACAATCCTGTTTGTGTGTAAATAAATTCCCTTTTAATTTGCCATAATTTCAAGTATTTTGTTTTGTAGTTATAAATAATTAACATACCTTTTATGATTTTTTTACTCCGTTTTACCTTACGGGGCATACTTTCTCTTCTACGCACATGTGTAACCTCCAATAGCAATAATAACAGTTATGAAGTATGTCCCCAGGGGAGACAATTTCCCTAAAAACCTTTAAAATGTAAATCTATGCACCGTTCTTGCCAACATGTATGCTCCAGTAAGTGAAACTAATATTCTCTACTTGCCAGCATAATAATCCAAAAATTGAATAAATTCCAAGCACCAAAGTTAAGAGAAAGTTCCTAATTTTAACTGTGCATAACAACATGCATGCTGTTAACTTCCAACTGCATAGCTACTTCCTGCCATCTGACTTTTGAAGCATAGCTTTTATGTTGAGGTGATGGAGGACAAGAGTGTTACATTTAATTTGACTGTATGCTTCTGCTAGTATAACTTCTGGAAAATGTAGTACAAAAGTATTGTATTCTAAAGAGCTCCATAAAAAAGAAGAAAGATGGTGATCCAGCCTTATTTGGATAGATAAGGATAGAATGCATAACCACATAGTTAATATATTTAGATTTGCAGCTATAGCAATTAGGATCAGAGTTACCTTTGATCTCAGATTGGTTTTCTACAGTTTAATTCCACTTAATGCAATGGATTACTCTTCATTTACGCATCTGGGAATAAAATTTGATCTATAATAATTATCACCATTTTCTAACAAGGAAGATTGCTATTAGTTGTGTTTAACCTAAAATTTGAGTAAATGCTCTGCTGAAAAGTGTAATATTGTGTCTATGTGTGCATAAATACTCATGAATATACATTAACCAAATGATGGTGTAATATTGAAGGATAAGCTTATAAAAGCAGAAATGTATTCAATTTTTAATTAAGGTAGTGCTTATGAAAAGGGTTTTTTGGTCTCTTTTTATGTTTTACTCTAAGTTTGGAGATGGAATTTTTCAAGCATAAATATAAAATATACAAATATTTCTGAGTCCTTCCCCTCAGAATTCTTCTAGGTCCCTAAAAGATATATTCTACCCATTCTACAGTGGGGCATGCAATACCAATGCCCATACCCAAATATAATACCCAGAGATGAAACTAAACGATTACTGTTGTGAATGCATCTTTTTTGTTACAAAATAAATTGACTTGTTCCATAAACGTTGTCAAATGTGTTTCACAGGCAACATCCTTCTCACAGTGAAGTCAATATTTGCGACTCAGAGCAGGATCAGACTCTCACTCTCATTTCATTTGCTAGATCCTGTTCCCATTACTATTTTAAAAGACTGCGTTTCCAACAGTGGTGTGATGAATGATTTAATGGACACATAGCCTTGTTTTTGGTGCCCCTGTTATTTTTGTTAAGACTTTTTTTCTGAGTTTACTTCTCCTTCATGTTTTCTAATAAATCTAAGCAGTATATCATTAATATTAATTGCTGCTATTTTACCATCAGTAAGTAAATCATGAAGGCAGATCTCATCCAATATTGATACTTCTACCATGAGTATATTATAAATTGGCCTGAGAAATGAAATATTACTGGAGATTAATACTGGATAACATGAAACGTTTTAGTTCCCCTTCATCTTCTCCTTAAGAGTCCTTTCTGACAGAATATTATATTATGGATTTTGTAGTTGTAATGGTCGGTTGAAGAAAGCTTATGTTTTAAAAAACTGCCTGCAGTTTTTATTTAAAATCACGTGGATAAATGTATGCAGATATATCAATTATTTTTTAGTTTGTAAACACATTTAGACTTGAAATACAAAGTAGATTCTCTTTCCTCATATTTTAAGGACATTTTAAGGTCAGCATCTCTCAAAATTACACAACATTAAAGGCCACAGTACACTAACGAAGCCATGACATAATTTAAACATCATGTGTCACTGTACATTACTTAACCCACCCTGGAGAATCATTAATACTTTGAGACCCTCTTTTTCTGGGAAGGGGTTGGAGAGGTAATATAGTTTCCTCATTGTAGAATCAGTGAAATGACTATCTTTTTGTCCTACTTGATAACACTCCTGGCAAAAAGAAGAAATGAGTAAACAGTAATTGCTGATGTCTTTCTAGTTACCTTTCTAACCTATTAGCAGGTATATCTGCAAGCCCACTAGTGTATTCCAACCCCTAATAGTATGCCTTGCTATTTGCTAGACCTGTGTCTGCATGACTCTTCGTAAGTCATCAGCTACTGTCCATGAGAGCTCATTATGTTACTGTGATGCAAACTCCCGTTACAGATGTGCTGTATGTTTACCAAAAGGGCTAGGTTTGTGGGTACAGCTATGTTAGCATAATTATACCCAGGCAAATATTTTTAATACATGCACGGCCTAAGGTAGCGTGATGTTTTGAACTTCAGAAGGTATAATCTCCTTAATATGTACTTCAAGGGACTTGAAAAAATCTGAATATAACTGAAAATACAATTCTACCTGAGAATAGCAGTTTGCATGTTAAAAAAGTTATCTGAAAGGTATATCCCATACAAACACAAATTGCACTGGGAAGAACTATTACACAGCTGAAGTTGTTATACATCAGGAGTAAAGTACCTTTGTACCTAATTTTGACCTGGTTTTAGCTCCAAATAAAATTACTAGAGTCACTGTATTTTACTCCAGTGGGATGCAATGGTTAAAGCCTGAGCAACAGAAGACATAACAATAGTTGTCTGATATTGCACTCATCTAATCTACTGCGGCTTATTTATTGAACAATGATACATGCAAACAAATTGTATCTTATTTTAAAGATTTCATTCTGGATTCAGTAAAGGCTCATGTAACACAGAAAGCCAGTGGGACAGTTTATAGAGCATTCAATGCCCTAGCTATAGCAAACAGAGCCTTTATATTTCATTTAAAAAAGCAATATGCTCACCAGCCCATGCTGGATCGAACAATGTAACCTGTGAATAAAATCTTGAAAATTATTTTTCCTTAGTTAAGAAGTGGAAGAGTGATTGTTAAACAGGTGTAATTACATGCATATTTTAATATACCGCAGAGGAAAAGGCAGCTAATCATTTGGAGTTCTTCAAACTTCCAGCTGTAATAAGCAAGAGAAATATTGTTTGGAGGGTCAACATTTTTTCAGAAGTTAATCTCCCAAATTAAAAAAAAAAAAAAGTCCATGCAATGTACAAAGAGGTTTGTTTCATAAAGTTGACATGATAGATGTTCTGCTTGTGAAAGTGTGTGTACTGGGATTGCATTTATTGATCCTCTCTCAAATAAATAGGACAGTATTCCGTTCTATTTCCAAACCGGTAACTTTCTTTACATTGTTCGTGGGACAAAAAACCCACCCTAAACAACTGTCACTTGAATATGATGACGCTTACAGTTAAAATCCATTTGGAGAAAGAACAAAACCAAATCAGAAGGCAAGGCGAGGCAGAACGCACCGAGCCTCCGCGGAGCCAGGGCCGACGTGCCCAGCAGAACAGCCCGGGTTCCCCTCCCCGTGCAGGGTGTTACTTCAACCGAGCCGCCCGAGCGCATCTGCGACAAAGAATTACCTTCTGGCAAGGAAAAGGGGAGACCGTGATCCTGAGGACGTTTGCAAAGTGAAGCAATGCTAACAAACAGTAAAATACTTCCACTTCTTGCAGAACTTATTTTTTTTGTGGTCGTTGCAAACACTCCCGCGTTACGTTCTTTATTCTTATGATGTGCATACAGACGTGAAATGGACACAGCATCTTCCTTACTTTTAGTTAAGACGCTAACCAGCTGTTGCTTACAGGGAAAAATCATCCTTTCCTTAGCCCTATGACCTTACTCATCATTTCGTCTAACTTCATCACGGACTGCTTGTTGTTTCTTTTTTTTGTCTAACATTTCCAAACATTTCCCATCTTCCTCCGTTCCAGCCCAGGCTCGTCTTGTTGAACCAGAAGGGCTACGGCGGGGGCTAACCGGGCAGCAAGACGGGGCAGCCAGCCCCTCGCCGCACCGCAGGGCCAGGCCCAGCCGGAGGAGGCACGGCACCACCTGGAAGAGCCAGGGGTGAGCGCACCGCTGCCGCCGCCGCCGCCGCCGCCTTCGTTTCACCGGCCCGGGAAGGAGAACCAGGGCAGCCCAGCTCCTCGGTGTCATCCCCAGCAAGGCGTGCGCTCCGCCGCTCGGCCCCCTCTGCCGTCGCGCCCGCAGCCGCGGGGAGAGAAACTTGGCTGGAAGGGCTGCGACGCGACGCGACCCGACACGCCAGGGAGGCAGCGGGCCGGGAAACCCCCAAACGTGGCCCCCCCCCCCCCCCCCCCCCTTGATACCGCTGCCCCCCCCGCTGTCGGGATGCGGCCGCCGTCCCGCTGCAGGCGGCGGGCTCCGCGCTGCGGGCGGCCGCGCCGGGGGAGCGCTGCGACCGGAGACCCGCCGGCGCGGGCGCGGGGGGGGGGGCTGGGGCCGGGGCCGGGCTGGCGGGGGGCGGCGGGGCAGGATTAGGTTTCAGGCCGCCGGGGCGTGCCTGAGCGCGCTTCCCCCGCGGCGCGGCTCGGCGCCGTTACTTGGGGGCGGGAAGGGCGACGGCGGAGAACTGGGGCCGGGCCGCGGGGCCCGCCGAGCCGCCGGGGTAAGCGGGGCGCCGGGCCGGGGAGCAGGGTGATCCCGCCGGTGTCGTCTTTCCGGGGCTGCGGGCAGGGCGGGGAGGGGTCCGCCGCGTCGCTGGAGTTTTGAGCGGCCTTTTAAAACACATTCACCCCGCCAAGTTTTATTTATTATTGTTCTGCTGGTCCGGCGGGTTTGGCCGGGGCCCGGGGCGGGGGTGGGGGTGGTTGGAGGACGACAGAGGCCGTGGAGCCGGGGGGGGGGGGGGGGGGGGGGTGAGCCTGTTGTTCCCCCCGCCCCGGGCCGAGCTGTCCGCGGGCGGCGGGGAGCGGCGCTGGGGGCCGGGCCGCGGCTCCGGCCTGCGGCAGGCAGTGGGTCCGCGGGCTCGGGCGGCCTGGCGGGGAGCCGTCCGCGCGTAAACAAAAGCCCGGCCTCCCGCACCGGCTGCTGCAGGGAGCTCTGCCCCCCCCCCGCCCCCTTTCCTCCTTTTAACCCCAGCGGGAGTGTTTCATGCCGGGGGCGGTCTCCGCATCTGCTGCCGCCATAGACCTGCGGGCGGCCGCGGCCCTGGGGGGGGGGCTCCTGGGCGCTGCGGCCCTCGCCCGGCGCTTGCGGTCGGCGGCGTTGAGACTCGCTGGGAGGCAGCGCCGGTCCGGGGGCCCCAGCGAGGCCAGCGGCTTCCTCCGCGGCGGGTGTGCGGGCTCCTGGCGGGGCAAGTCCTCGGGTGCCCGTTCCGGTACCTGTTGCCGTGCTGATCTTGGCGCTTCTCGCAGGTCCGGAGCCCGCTGTAGCCCTGCAGCATCCCCCCACCGCCGGTCTGCATGTAAACGTGACCGTTTTGGCAAAGTGGAAGCGGAGGGGCGAGGCGCAGGCCTCGCATGTGCCCTGTGATGGGTCTGGTTGTGCAAAGGCAAGGATCTGCTTTTTGGGATGGTTTGTTTCTCGTGTGGTGTACCCCCTTGCTGCCGTTACCTCCCTACGTTTACTGGAAACAGTAGTAGGAGGAAAGAAAAAAGTAAGACTCTCACAAAGCCGACCATTTGAACTCCGTGTACCTCATTTAAGAGATTTGCTTTGCCATTTGGCTGAACAGTGTATTCTTTTTTTCCCCTTTTCTTTCGCTTTTCTAAACACTGTCTCATCCCTTTATGTTTTTACTATTTAACACGTGCAGAAGGTTTTGTTAGTGTAAGCTGTTGAAGAGAAAACGTCCTTACTGGCTTCGGTGCCAGGAAGTGTAGCAGAGTCGCTTGGTGGAGCAGAGCAGTGATTTACTGTCATCAAGCTGAAGGGTCTGAATTCTGCCGTTGCAGAAGTCTGTTGTGTAATGCCTTGTGGTTTCCATATCAGCACTGTTTTCCAAGATAACAGCAACTTGTTGGGAGGGAAGAATCTAAACTGGAAAAGGGAAAAGTGGTAAAACATTTTTGGGAAATGTTATTTGATGCTCCTGTGTAGATGGAAAGTAATGTAACATTAGAAAAAAAGAATGCAGAATGAAAATATCTAAGGACATACCCACCTTAACTAGCAACATTTTTTATGACAGAAGACATCAACTTGGTTTTTTTCTTTTCAAAATTATTATCCCTTTTTAGTATATATATTTTTTATGTTTCCGTGGCTTGTTAATGGTAACGTGCATGTAACATTTGCTGATTAGCACTGCTGTTTCTAACGGCTTCCTTTGTGCTTTCAAGAAGCCTTTTCATCAGGAATTGGATACATTCTCCCCTCTCTTTGCACAAAAGTGCACTAGGAAAGTTAGATCAGTATCAGCACTATGGAAAAGAGAACTGCACTACTTACATACTGATGGATGATCTTTACATTCCATCTGGCTCTGTGAATTCTTCAGAGAGGAATGCCATACAACTTCTCAGTCACGCAGATCACTGTAAATGGTTTTGTTTTAATAGATAACACTTTAATCAGTGTATTGAGAGCCATTATAAAGACCTTTTAAATCATCTGCTCCATGTTTCATGTAAGAAAATTTAAAATTCTGTGGAGTGTATCCAGTAAATTTTCTAATTGGCTTTATATTTGAGCATCCTGCTGAAGAAGTTTAAGCCAATACAATGCCATACTGGCATTATACTGTGTCATCATTGGTAAGGACAGTTTTGTTTCAGCATTGGCATTCCCAACAAATCAATATATAAATCTGCCATTTTTGCCTAGACAGTATTGGAATATTTCTTTCATAGCCTTTTCAGATCCTGTCCTTGCATCTGAGACACCTTGCATGGTAGTCTTATTACATGCTGTAATGATTTTCTGCATTACTTGCCCATTGTTGTCACAATATACAATGAGAAGTTTGTATTTTCAGTTTGTAAGGAAAATGGCGACTCTTTGTTGAAGCTTACTGGCAACTGTTCAATGGGGCTTCTCATTTATTTATTTATGTATGCAGCTGTCACCTCTGTGAAGAATCCAGTATATGTTAAGAGGTGCAACTGTTAAAGGAACTATGTTTCATCAGGTTTAACTGAGTTTAATGAATATGGTAATCAATTGCCTATGCTGAAAACATAAAGAGGCAATATTAACCATGCCTGTGTTTCATACATTAATTCAGTATATGTAGTGTCGCACGTATTGTGCATATACTGAAAAGTTGCTTTTCAGTTTCTGAAGCTAATCCTGTATTTCAAAAGTTAGAAGAAAGTGATTCCAATTCATCTCAAGTTAAAATATTTACTGAAAGGTGATCTGTTAGTTTCCTTAACCAAAAAAAATTCCCCCCAAACCCAACCCCTACAAGAAATATTTCCTCTACTATGTTGTTGTTTTTGCAATACTCTTTACAAAATACCTTTGAATACCCTGTACCACACACATTTATCAGTAGGTGAGAGCATTAGGTATAGTTTAGGCCCATTTTGCTGTTGCAGTTTTAACTTGCACATCAGCTAACATGGATACCATGCTCATGCAGGGCTCCTTAACAGTGTTACGGAACGTTATTAATTAAACACAGCGAACAGATTGCTTGTTTATCCAAAAGCATTGTAAGTTTCCTTAAGACGTTAGCGTGATGTGTACAGAAGCTTAAAAATAGTTGAATGTTCAAAATTCTGTTTTCATAGTTGGTTCCAAATACATGGTGCTGGTCAGCTCTATCACAGTACTTAACATACAGAGCCACTATTGTCATCTCTTTGATGCATTCAGCGTTGTGCTAAATTTCAAGAGGCTAGAAACATCACTTTTCAAGCAGTACTGCTTGTAGTCTTAATATAGGCTGTGCATTAGTTTCTGAACTGCCTTTTTATTTCTGCCTTGAATGTTTCAGAACAATTTTTATTAGCATAGCTTTTAAATGTAAATTCCAGGCTTCTCGTTCTTGCCTGTTACGTTGTAGGTGGTCAGTGGAAATCTGCTTTGTTCCTTGTGGAACAGTGCACATTAATTTTGCTTGTATTAAATCCTTAATTTGAATCAGTTCTCTTTTCTGCCATCTAGAAGCGTGCAGTCCAGGGTCTCTTGGCTGATGAAACCAAGTGGTTGATGTTAATTTGGCAAGCTTATGTCCTGTCAGTAAAACGGTAGGCTAGCCTTTTTTCCCCCTTCTTTCTTCCTTTCCACTTTTTGTTTTTGTTTATCTCCTTTCCCTGTTGGTCACTGCTCTCCCGCATTTAATTCCACACCCTTTTGGTGCGTGCTCAAGTATGCGTATCTCTTTCATTACAAGTAGTGAAGGCTATACCAGTCAGGGTGCAGTTGTCACGTCCTTGTAATATTGCTCATAATCCTAGAAAGTGCTTTATGCAACAGCAAAATTGCCTTTGTGACAGTGGAAGAATACATAGAAAAGCGTGAGATCTTTCATTTACTGTGAATGGTTTCTGCTGCCTTTATATTGACAAGACTCCCTGCAAAGAGTCTGGGGATCACCTTAGTTTTCTTCCCAGGGATGGCAGCCAGCGCACGGGAGGTAACTGGGCAAAACGGAAGAGCTCCTGGAAATTGCAGGCAAAGCAGAAGATTTAGCAGAAATTAGTATCTTCCACTTCCTGTGTGGTTTGGTTTCCATTCGTGCGCCAGGCTGTGCTAACACAACATGCCGTTTGAGTGATAGCCAGAAAGCAGGGGAGGGAAATGACAGGGCATAAAAATCAAGTATGAAAGGATATCTCTAGCCCAGCCAAATCCGGACCCAGGTGTTTAAATTTAGATTAGAAGTTTCAAAATACTCTTTTTAGCAGCTATGAAATGCATGTTGTGATTACTGTGCTGCTTAATTGAAACAGGTTTAGTTGTAATCACAAGCAACTCCTAGCCAAAGTTTGGCCCTAGAGATCACTCTTAAGATAGGCGTTTCCTCTGTATCCTCAGAGCACTTAAAGTAATGTGGGAGCTACAGGGCAAAGCCTATTACTAGGTTTTCTATCTTTGGCATTGCATGTTAGCTAATCCAGTGCTATGAGCGTTAGTTTCTGAAGCATTATCTGAAATGGCTTTGTGAAATAAGAGATGGAGTATCCGTCAATGAAACAGAGTAAGTTTCCTTGTAGGAAGTACATGATCAGGTGTGAAGGAGTAATCATTGGAAGTGGGTCATCTTTCCCTTTTCATGAATCTTTTGGCTGTTTAGCTGAGTGGTTTGCGTGGTTGTAGTGGAAAGGAGGTGATTAACACAAATTTCATGTCTGTTGTTTAAAATTCTGACACCTGTGGATTTTAGTGTTTTAGGAGTGGGCACAAAGAAACCAGAGCTGCAGCATGCCAGCTGTTTTCTGGCAGCTGACCTTACAGAAGAACAGCAGCATAAAGAGTGGAGAAGTGTGTATATAACACATTTTTTTTGTTAGCCTGGGAAGGATCAAATTTCAGAAGTGCAGATTTGAAAGGGATCATCTTTAACTTTTGTGCATGCTTAGTAGATGTCGTCATGTTTGTCACCATGTACCTGTCTAAAATTACTTGTGTTTTCTACTGTCCTGTTATAAAACAGGAGGAGAAGGTGCCTTTCTTTTTTTAAACCCACCTGTGCCTTTAAAAACCTGGAAGTGAATTTAACTTGCTATTAATTTAACAGTATTTCTTCAAGTTGCAAATAAAAAGGTCTAACTTTGTCAGTCTTTGTTCTTATTACTGTGAAGAGATTAATGAACTTTAGCACTGAAATACAAAAATAGTTAAATCTGCTTTGAGCTAAGCTAGTAAGCTGTTTGAGGCGTGAACAGTATTTGTGTCATGTATAGAAGGGCTGGTTTTGGCTTCAGACTCCTGTGATACAGAGTGCCAGGAGTATGCAGAATGAGAGAATCAGAACTAAACTTCCCATTTGTGCATCTAGAAGTCTGTGATGGCATTATAAAAATATTCACTATAGCAAATAATAGGCTTATGCCTTTCAACAAATAATCATGCATGCCTCCATACTTCTTCCCAGCACATTATTGTTAAAATATCTAGAAGCAAGCTGGTTTAAAGGCCAGGAATTGCAGCTGTAGTGGGTGGTGGTTATGGGTATGTCTCTGTGGTGCATTTTGGACAGATGTGTGCTTGCTTGCCCTGTACTTCGGCAATGTTAATGTGCCACTAAGCTGGTGCTGACAGATCCCACTTGTTAGCATGGATGTAACACAGCAGGAGCACAGTCACGTGGCTTTTCGCCATTTCAGAGTGTGGGCCGAGTGTACAGGGGTCATCTTGGACTGCGACATGTAGAAATGCTGGTGTGCCTTCTGTGTCAGAGGAAGTGTCCTGAAGGAAAACATCCTGACAGCAGTTTCAGTCTTGCTCCTGCTTAGTGCCGCAGTCGACAAAAGCATTAATCTGGTCAGCTGAGGAGGGATTCCCCGCTAATATAAACACAAAATAAGGAGAATTAAACTGAGAGTTAAAAATGGATTTCCTGATGCTAAGATAGCTCTGGAGCAGTATTCCTACCTCTAAAACATGAGGTAAATAGGAAGTATATCATTAGTGTCTTAGCAGAGCTAAGGACTGCTTTTCATTGCAAATTAGATAAGAACATCGCCATCTATAGAGTATGTTTAGGACTTGTGTCTGCTTTTAGAAAGCTTCCGTTATAAATCATCAGAGTTCATACCTCTGGGATTGCACGAACACAGCGGTGACCTTGTCCATTCTGTCACTTGTAAAACATGCCTTTCACAGCACACCAAAAATGAGATTTTAGGCAAGTTGAATCATAACATAAAGCAATATCCAGCTGCTCCAAAAGATACGGACTTTTTACAGCTGCATGTCTTCCTGAGGTTCTCGGGGAGCTAAAGCAGAAGAACAGTAACCCTGTATTTTTCCTGTTTAGTTTCTTTAGAAGATGAGAGTTGAACATATGATGCCATGTGCTTGTGCATATAGTACTGTGATAAACAGGATCATGGCACTGAAATGACTGAGGAATACTCCACATAATTTTTTTTTCACACAGTTCTCTGGTTGCATCCACAACACAGCCTCAAGAGCAGCTGTAGAGGAAGAAATGGAACGGTGTAAGAACTGCTTTGGTTGGCATTGCCACTGGGAAAAACACCTGTGAACATGACATAAATGCCTCTGTTTGTAAATAGGGGCGCTGCATAGAAGAAGTGATAGTAGTTTGTTAATTTGGAAGGAAAAGCTATGAGTGATTAAGCTTTCAGGAAGCCAGCTTCCTTGATAATGTTTAAATAAACCCATCCAGCTCTTCCCATGTAAAATAGACATTTTTTTTGTCTTGTTTTTGTAGAGTGACAAGGTGAAAACACAAGATACTTGGTTTGTTTTTCAGATCTGGTAATCATGTGCTGGGATTTGCCTTGCCAAGTGAGAAAACAGATTCATAAAGGCTTGTTTTTATTTATTACTGATATGCGTAATTTGGATCATGGAATAAGGTTACTTTGACAAAGTCAGGTTCAAAGGGTTTGAATATCTGTCCCTAAGTGGTACATTGTGTCCTAAAAAGGATGATCAGTGATTCTATACCAATGTATTGGCAAATTCAAATGCAATAAAATAAACTGATACGAAGCCTCAGGCATATTGAAACTAGGGAAGTCTTGGTGATGGAATTTGAAACCATTTTAAACCCACTTGATTGGGTTTTCTGCACAAACTGCAAATAATACAGGCTTGTCAAAATGTTCATCCTGGCTGTGTTCCTTCTAAGTGAATCTATGTTAACAGGTGTTTTCTTGCATTTATTGTGAGGATCAGTTCATGCTTGTCCTGCTCAGGTTCTCTAACTAATGGTCCTGCTGAATTTTAGTTAGGCTGTCTTACTCGGAGATTTGTCAACACCATTCCTTTCCCTATTTTTCTCCAAAGTTTCAAGAAAAAATAATTTTTCCTGAGTGCTTAGAGATCACAGCTCTCTGCATATTGGTAAGCTCACCAGATTCAAGTCAGGATGCTATACTGGAGTGCTTTCCTATTATCAAGAAAACAAAGGCACCATTATGAAAGATAAGATGGTAAAATGCACAGCTCAGTTCATACACCTGCAGTGATATTTGAACTGCTCGCTTCTCAGCTATCTCCACCAAATATATTCCGTCACTACATATTTCTGAGCAATTGCAGACATGCTGTTGAATAAAAAAAAACAAACCCCCAAAAGCAACAAAAAAGAATAAACAAAGCAATTTCAGAATTTCTTCTTCCCAGTGTAGAATTTCCTGCCTGGAAACCTGCGCTGGTGAAAACCAAGCTGTCATCGAGATCCGAGTCTCAATTCCAATAGGTGTTAATAGTGGAAGCTGTGCTGTGGGAATCCTGCAACCCTGTGTGGCATGAAGACTTTGTGACTTGTGTGACTTCTTTTTACAAGGCGACTTTAAAAAATGTGCTATGGCTCATGCACCTGAAATTGTCAACATAGAGCTTGAAAACTGATCCCACAGGGAAGGGTTTTTTATGAATCACTGAAAAGGAAAGCAATGAAACTGTGTAAAAGTATCAGTGACAGCTGTGATTCATAGCTTCTGATTAAAGCAATGCAGGACATGTGCAACAGTATGCAGACAGCAGCTTTGGTATGGAATTGCAAAAATATTACAAAGCATATTCCTAAAAGCTACTTTCAGGCAGGTTTTAAGCTCCAGAGTGACTCAGAATATGGTCACCTCTGAGGTTTTTTTAATTATCCAAGGAGATACAGTTTTTGTGGATTGTTATTTTGTGGGCTGTTGCTTGTTTTCAGAAGTCAAGCTTTTTTCTTCTACTTCAGAGCTTAGTGCTTCTATAAATGTGACCTTTTTCCTTTTCTGTTATTTTTCAGGGAAATACTGTATTTGCTGCCTCTTACCATTATTGGAGTAGAAGCTGAGAAGCAGAAAACATGTTGGAAACAATTGGTAATCTTTTTTTTTTTGTTTGTATCACTATATTTTTGTGGCCAAATTAAGTGTGCATGATGGATTTAGGACATAGGTATATACTGCTGAGAGAGGTTTTGTAAAAAAATTCTGTTGCACTTAGAAATACATGATGTCTTTGGTTTTTGTATTTTGTATTTGAAAACAAAAGGTGTACCATCATTTGTTTAGTGTATTTAATTTTTAGCCTGTTGTCTTTATTTCATTGTTTTAATCTTTACTAGAATTAAAAAAGTTTGCATGAAAAAGACAGTTGTTTTTTGTTACGGCTATTTTTGTCACTACTTAGTTAGAGTGGTCTGTAAACACAGTTCCTGTAACTGAATTTTAATGAAGGCTCTTTCACTTTTGCAACCCAGTTCTTGATGGACAAAAATGTAATTTTCGTTGGCTTCTGGTTTGTGCTCTGCCTCTGACTTCTTGATTAATTAGACATGTTTGGGCTGGGATTTTTGTTCAGAACTGAACCATTCAAGTCCTCTGTAGTTTAAACAGTAGAGAGGGATACATTTAAACCTGTTACGTGCTTGTATGTGGCTGTTTCTAAACTGCTACTGACCAGGAATGATTATTGGTACAGATACACATCGGGCCCTCCAGGCCATGGAGCGCTTACAGGCAAAACTTCGGGATCGAGGTGACATGGAAAATGAAGAGAAACTGAGCTTTTTGAAATCAGTGCTGCAGAGTCCTCTCTTTAACCAAATTCTCAACCTTCAGACTTCTGTTCAACAACTGAGAGATCAGGTAAGGAAAAGCAGCCTCCCAGGCACAAAAGAAAAATTGCTAAGAAGGTGCAAAAATGTGTGTGTCTCTGCATGTTGAATAGTGAAATTAAATAGCCTAAATTAAATGTCTGATCCAAAGCTTCAGGGAACTGAGGGGGGTCATACCCATTGACTTTTCTGGGATTTTTTGAGACCCATAGTTTGTGTAGGTGTTTTTTATGTTATGCTTGTTAGTTATGAAGTGCATGGTAGGGAAATTGTGATACTGGGTGGGGAATTAACATAAGGCTTTCTGTCTCTGTCCTTCAAAAGGAACATGTTTTGTATGAGATCTTAGGATTTTTTTCCTGTGAGCTTTTTATTGCTCTCTTGTGTCTTACCCTGCTAACATGAGAATATATAAGGGAAGCTGTGGAATGTTGACTTCAGAAGGACGTGAAAATCTATTTTTTTTGTGTAGGAATAAAAGATCAAAGAGAACCAAGAGCTCCTACCTTCTTTTTCCTTGCTCAGGGTTTTAAGTAAAAGTATTATTTTTCTGCATGTCTTCAGTGAGGATGAGAAAAGGGGCAGCAACTCGACTGTATTGACTTGATTATTTGTTACTATAATTTAATTTCCTTGTCAGCAGAATAAGAACTTGAAGAATATAAAAAGTAGTTCAGTAACTGAATTAGGACTAAACTGTGTATCTGGCTTTGCAAATAGTTGTTCCTGTTGACTCCTGCAAGATGGGCAGCTTCGTGGCTGTATGCAGAAATGCCAAAGTGGGAGGACGCAGCCCCTGCACGCTGGGCGTGTGGAGCTGCATCTGGTGTCTTACTGGACTCTGGCTGGTGAGGAGTCGTCACAGTCTTGACGCTACTTCAACTGTGTGGCAGAAGAGCACAATCTGGTCTTTACTGCTTCTTGTGGATTATCTTGATGCTATTTTGCACAGACAAGAAGGAAGTTAGAATGGTGTCTACAGTGCTATACCTGACCATGCTTTTCAGATTTTGCATGCTTGGTATGTAGAGACTTGATGACATTGGCGTGATTTAAAAAATGTAGCAGAAAAGCCTTTCTGAGGGTTTGTTTCCTCTGCTCTTTGACAAGGAGAATTTAACAGTGACATCCAGAAATTATGCGAATTATGTGGTGGTGACTCTGGGAACACTTAATGAGAAACGAAAGTGTGCCTGAAGCATTAATGGGAATTTCGTGAAAAGACAAATTAAATTTTCACTTCCAGACATTAGCTGTGAAGTTAAAGGATACTTCTCTTTTTAAATACAGACACCTAAATTAGTAAAATGAAGCAGCTGATGCTACAGATGGGTAATGTCAGATGTGTATTTTTTAAAAAGCAAATAACAATTTTACCTTCTGCCCTAACTCTGCAGGTTTATCTGTCTGGTAACTTTAGTGGCCTGTGCGTGTTGCATGGTATGTATCCAGTCTAGTTGACAGGGGAGCTACTTGGATGTGAATTCCCTTCTTGATAAGTGCTTATATGAACACTTGCACATGCAAATAAATGTATGTTTCTGGCCATTCTTAGATTTGGGTCAGCTCGTCAGAAAGTTTCCGGTATTTTCTCTGTAGAATCATTTCTTCCCTGCAATATAACATGAGATTGTCTGTCTCTTCTCTGCTTTATTTAAATGTTTATAAAGCATATTGAAACAGGACAAAGAATAAAATCATGAAATAGGCAGTCATGTTAAAGAAATCACATTTCTTGGCATTGTCAAAGGCTCAGTTTTGTTCAAGGACACCCTTTAGTTTTCTTTTTATGTCTGCAAAGGTGCTGTGCTCTTGAAACTCTTTAAACTACAGATTGGTGAAAGCTGCAAGGCATGTGAATAGTGGCCAGGCTTTTCGGCCAAGCTGTGCCAGACTGAGGAAAGAGACAGGTTGTTTTCCAAGCACTTGCAGTCAGAGCTGTGTTTGAGACAGGATGACAAGTGGTGCTTGGCTGTGCAGTGACTAGGTGTTGCAGTCTCTACCCACTCAAGACTAAGATGGCTAAATCTTTGTGATGTTTCACGATGAGCTGCACTGAAAGTTGAATGGGGGCCTGTTTCTTCTCAAGGTGAAGTGTAAGTGACAGTCTGTTAAACTGCTCCTGTGTTTTTAATTAGTTTATGAGTTTTTAAAAAGCTACAAGACAATTGCAAAATTCTCAGATGGCCATCTTTAAGGGAAGTGTTGGTTGAAAAAGAGGATGAGAGTAGAGCAGCAATAATGGCAATTTACTTTCTAAGTCAAATTGATTCCTTGTAAGCATCCCAGCAGAAGTAGGTCACTAAGTGAGACCTACTTGTGGACCTATAGTGGCCTGAATAAATTTGAGGGTAGGACATATTCCTGTCTTGAGGCACTGTGTCTGGAAGGCGTAAAGATAATAATGAGAACCCCATCTTACATTTGTGCAGTGAGTCTGGAAAATGAGCTGGCAAATCTTGTAAACATCTGTCATGTTTTCTTAGGAAAAAATAGCATACAAATACATAGTTTTGGCAGCCAAATATTCCTTGCATTCCAGTGAGATTCTACCATTTTTTATGGTCTAAATAGTAGACTTCCTTTTCTTTTTTTTTTCCTACAGATAAATGATCTTTTAAGCACCAAAAGATCTGAAAAACTGTGTGTTTCTGCATGCATGGAGGTGTTTCAGATCTGCTGTCCCATTTCTGTAAAAATTCTGTGAGTTAATTGGAAATTGATCCCCTTCATTGTTGTTGTGTACTTAACAAGAGCCTCTTGAGTTCGCAGTTGTGTTACATGCAGTAGTGTGGACTGAGTGGTAGGTTGCTTCATCTGGATGTTGGTGAGGCATGATGCTGAAGTCAGCAATTCTGATGCTTTGGTGCTTATTGGTAGGTGCATTGAAGTTTTTTTTCTTGAACGAGCAAGCAAAATTTGTTTGCAGTGCGAATCTGTCATTGCAAAGTTGAGAACTGGAGTGGGAAAAGTCTAGGGACAGCAAAGGGATGTTTTTTTGAGAATTACTGTCCTGACTTCACTAGTCACTTCAGTTGAGGAGCACTGAAGGAACTAGGGTTTTTTCTGCCTCTCTGTATCCTTATTTTTCAGTGAGTGCTTGTCTTGTCATGCTGAAGAGCTGTCTTGTTGTTTGAAGATAAGGGAGTGACAGAAAAGAAAAATAGATATTGTGATGTTTTGAACTTTTCAATGGTGTTTTCTTTTCTTTATAAAATATTATAAAGAAAATACTCAGACTGTGATGGCAGTCCTCTCCTGCTTCTCTTTCTTTCCTTTTTGTATCTCCCTTGTCTACCACTTCCTCCCCTCCTCCTGCCATCTCCACTCCACTCAGGGCTGTGCCAGAACAAAATACGCTTCCCTTGGCTGGGCTGCATTCCTCAGATTTTTTCTGCTTGCGAGTTTGATCATAGTTTTTTGTTCGCAATGCAGTAGTGGGGAAGAGTCCCCCTGCAGCGCAGAACATACTGGGTTGCATGGGATAGCTGGGTGTCAGCACTAGAGTGGATGTCGGGAAGAGGTGGAGAAACTATGTCTTTTCATACCGCCTGTGAACACTCACTTAATTTTGTGGTTTGCACAAATAGAGGAGGCCTTTAATTCTTATCCCGAACCCCTTTCTGCAACAACGCCGTTTGCTCTCTGTTTTGAAGCAAAATGCTTATAAGAGATGCTGATTTGGGATCTGCTTCATCCGCCCTGAGGACGGAGACATAAAGGAGCGGCCAGCAGGGCGGTGCTGGAGCAGTGCTGGTGCCAGTGCCGCTGCCTGTTCCTGGGGTTCCCCGGGGGCTTTCGCTGTGGCACAGGCAGCGTGCCTGGGGGGAATGCCGGGCAGGGCAGGGCAGGGCACTGGGCAGTGCTGTCCTCGCTGCTGGCTCCCTGCAGGGCTCACATGGCGGATGGCTTGCGCTATGTCACTTCAAGTGCGGTCGCTGCTGCAGCTGACCTTTTTGCCACTCAGGATGCTTGCAGTCAGCTGAAGTACTGCCCTGTGCTTCTTGGGGTCTCCAAGGGCCGGGGCTCAATGGCTGGAGTGCAGAAACACCGAGAATTTATTCTTATTCAGGTTGAGACCTAGCAATGCTGATTACATTGCTTTAAGTATTGATACACTGCAGACATGGCTTGAGTAGCTCCCTTTTTGTTAAAAACATATTTTAGGCAACTGCATATAAGCACTATTTGATTGCATTTAGTGTCCATCTGTGCAACTATAACGTAAGTTTTATCATACTCAGTGGTATTTGTGAATTTTTCTTTTTGTCTTATGCCAAATTATGTCCACATTGCAGATGTTACATACAGTAAGGAGAAAGCCAATCAAGGAAAATTAGCATAAGCCAAATTATAAAACAAAGCAATATTCTTTCATACGGTACTTACACAATCACAGTGCTATAAAGCTACTTCTTGATGGAATTATGGTGATTTTATTACTGCAAAGTAGTGCAATTTATGTGTTATGAAAAATATTTCATGCAACCACAAGAGCATCATCTTCTTGAGATTTCCACTTGTGGTTTATTGTGCCCCCTGGAATGACCTATACTTCTGTGGTTAGCAAGAATATAAACCAGTTCTTCTCAACTTTTACATGCTGTAAGCCTGTATTTTGGGGAGGGGGACGACAGGGAAGAGAGTGGTCGTCCCATTTCTGCTTGTAATTTGTCTGGGGATTCTGAACTTCTACCTTTAGGATCATTATAAATGTCATTATAAAACAAATATTTTTTAAGTGTAAGTGTGCATGTGTGTTTCAGGAGAGGAGACGTTCTGAAATTTAAGTTTTTTGCACACACACATACACAAAACTTTATTCTGTTAACAATTTGACATTTTTCTTAGAGTTTTGTTTTTTTCTTGGAGTTTCACAAGTCAGAAGCCACTTTATGTGAGGTAGGCTTCCCGTGTTAAGCACATCCTCCACTGAACGTGTAGCTGTGTTTGTTTAAAAAAGGTGTGATGAAAATGAGGTGTTGCTATCAATTGCTATTGAAGAGGTGGTGGTTGATACTGCATTGTAGCTGTGCTGTAATCACAGTTGTACTGAAGATTTGAGGTGAAGCTTTTTAAAGTTCTAGTTAAACCAGTGTGGATTGGAGGGTCATTTTTGCCTTTTCCTGCTGTATATAGTATGCAGCACTCCTTTTCAGTGGTGTTTCAACCATCATGCAAATAAAAACTATCCATTGTCTTCAGAATAATAGCATTAATTAGTTATGCAAAATGTCTTAGAAAAACATGAACAACTTCGATCTTCTGGTTTGGAAGGCAGAAGGAATGGGAGTGATCAGTCAATTCCTGTATGTTTGCAGTAGTGTCCCAGCTCATACAAGTATGCAGAAGGGATGAAATGTCAGAGTGAGAAGGTGGGCACTATATCGCCAATTTGAACAGGATTTGGTCTATGAAAACATACAATGTAAAACTAAAATATGAATCAGCCTGGTGCTACTTCTATTTTAGCATGGGGATGTGTGAGTTTTCTACCAGAGAGAAGCTCGTAAATCCCTAAGGAGGCTGTCGTATCTTAATTGAAGAACTCCTTCAAACTTACCTACAGAAGAAAATGGCGATACTGGGCACATGTTCAGGTGGAAGTTAATGTGCCTGTCATGGCTAGCCTGCTGTTTGAACATTACAGTCAATGAGCTGCATAAAGCAATCTTCTGTTGAACAGTACTAGCAGAACATATGTAGAACATAGCACAGGATGGGCACAGAACTCCTCTGCATACTGAAGGTTGTGCTGTATGGGATATTGAGTGGCACAAGAAGTATTTTAGATTCAGAGAAGGCATACAATACAATTTAGCATAAGGGCAATGTGTCATACTCAACAACCTCTTATTTTTGATGTATAGCTTCATTTTTTTTCTTTGCTGTTTGTACATACAGGGAAGTGTATATTAAAGGAAAACAATATCATGATATAAACACCATTTGTATCATTCATACTATTCAAAAAATGTGGTGTCTTAGGATTACTGTGGCTTGCTTGATCTTTTTTGTGTGCATTACGTCATTTTTCCAGTGTTGCAACTTGCTCCCTACACATTTCTGTGTAAAGGAGTGTTCTGGATACAGGAAGAGACATTGACTTTTTATCCAGAGAGAGGTTTCACAGACTGGGATTGTCTCTGTTTCAGCAGCCTGCACGCTGTGTGGTAACATGGAAAAAACTTCAGTGAAATTCATGAGGGAAGGTAGAAGGGAAGTAGACAGTGGGATGGGCACAGCAAGGGTTCCTTAGCTAGTCAGTTTCTGTGCCTTAAAAGTCTGTTACTGTTCTTTTTTTTGCCTGCATGGCTCTTTCTTTGTAAAGCAAAAGAGGTTCTAGCTTTCTGTATATAGTCTCAAATTTTGCTCTTAGCATTATTGTGGAATTTTCCTTCTTTGCCCCTTTTTGTCTTAGAAGATGACTGCACACTCCAGTCAAAGCAGGGAATTCATGCATGGTTGAGTTGTATAGGACTATCAGTAATATCAGTGACCCTTCCCCTTCTGCCATTCCAAAGGACAAAACCTCAGGAAGCTCCTGCCACATTAAAAGGGTCCCAAGACAGAGTAATGCTGTGCTTAGAATGGTGCTAAATGAAATTGAAGGCATTTCATATATTTTTCTCCAGGTTTAATCAGATTCACTGGCGTCATTACCACTCTCAGCTGGTGAGGCTTGCCTACTTAGTTTGAGGTTACCGCTCCAAAGGCTGCACCGTAGAGGTTATGTGAGCTCTCAGTAATCTACATTGGGCAAAATCAGTAGGTTTTGCTCATATTATGCTGTTGCTTGTTTAATCTAACCCTGCTGGCTTTACCTGAGCAGTTGGTGAGTTCTTCAGTGACTCCTTTCACCAAGCAAGCTCTGAGGATGGTAACCTTCAGCTGGAAGAGCAGTTGAGTGCTGTTTTCTACTATGAACACTGCAATTTAGAAAATGAACATATATCCATGACTTACTAACATTTGTGATATCAGACCCATATAGTATGGCCTTGAGAAGTAGTTTGGGTTTGCATCTCATATGCTATTAGGCAGCCTTGTCTTGCTGTGGAAATGTAAAATGTTTTTAAATAGAAGCAGTGCAAGACTGGCTAATTACAGTGGTGTTAGATACTTTTAGGAATAGTAATTTGACCCATGACAATTTTTTGCGGGAAGGAATGTGACAGCAGAAAGTATAAGAAGATTTGAAGGTGGAGGAGAACAAGAAATGAAGCATGTTAATTGACCAAGTTCAGTGATACGCTTTTATACATTGAAATGGATGACATTGGGAAGGTGGAAGTGAATTAACCTATCATATGGACTCATGCAGATAAGAAATGCAGTATGGCATAGACTTTATTAGTTTCAAATCCATACATATAATGTAAGGGGAAATCTTGCATTCATGGAACGGCAGAATTTGATTATGTCTCTGGGTGTTGTTACATGCAATGAACTGTGAAACAAGGCTTATCTACCTGTGCCTTACAGGCTTGCTGAAATGACTATATGTGATTGAAGAAAGTGCATGTGTGCACATTTTGGGCATTATGATTTGTTTGAAACATAACCCAAGTGATTCCTCACAAATACGGACAGCAGAACATAATCGCTGTGTGATGGAAATCACTGAGTTGCAAACATCCCGTCTTCCCTCTTTCCAGTTTTTTATGGCAGAGCAGGCTAAGTGCTGTTGAGGACTTTTCTTTCCACTGCTGTCTTGTGATATCTTTTCTGTAACTTGAGGGTCTTCCCAGGCACATAAGGTGTTCAACAAATGATGTTTGTTCTATTGTATTTTCCTACAGCACCCAGATGAGAAAGAATTGTGTGGAGAACAATACTGACCTTTTAATGACTGAACTGTTGGGAGAATGATATGATAAACTTAATGGAAGTAGCATGCTTAAACAGTTGAGACTGGTGCAGTAGACATTTTAGAATACATTTAACATTTTGAAATTTTTTGTTGATACTTGAAGTTTAAAAATAAGGCTTCAAGGAAGGGGAATCCCAGTCTTTTGTATTGTGGTGCAGAATGCTAGAAAATTTGCACTGTACAACTATGAAAAGTATTCTGCTGCAATATCGTCCTAAATTGTGGTTAGTGTGCCAGGCAAGTACGAACCACATCGATGTGGAGTAAAACAGTGCCTGTGGACAGTCAACAGGCAAGTGGGACAGCAGCCAAATGAAGGCTCCTGCTTCACCTGAGCTTTATACCACCACCAGCCATTCATTAGATTAGTTGGCAGACACCTGCTTGAAAATAGGTAATTTACTATGGCTGGGCAAAGCGGAGAATTTTCTTATTTTCTTTTCTGCTCTGACAGAATTGTATTGGCAAGGCTGTCTGTGTAAAGGTATGACTGTGTTTTTTAGATCAGCCTGGTAATTTTAAGACTTGTTCAGTAATTCTCTATTTAATTCTAGCATATGTAGAGAGTCACGTTGGCAGCTGTAATGCATAGTGATGCAGAAACCCTGACCAGTGAAATTTGTTTCCTATGTAGCTGGTGAGGTTTCTTTCTTTTTTTCATCAAAATACACATGCTTTTTGTTTTAATTTTCTTGTAAAATAATTGGTAAATCCAATTTAAAAAATACTGGTCCTGTAGAGAAATCTTGTTCATACTTGCTTACCTCTACCAGTGTGTTGGAGTACTTCAAGCTGCTATGCTGATACAATCAAAAGAATTTTAAGCAAAGTATGGAAAAGAATTTTAGATTATTTTCATCAGTTTCTTTCATGTTTTATGCAGATAATTCACAACTTCAATAATAAATATCAAAGATAATTTTTGTTTTTAAGATGTCTTTTTAAAATTGCAAGTTGGGATTTCAGATTTTTTTAACAAGCAATTGGCCTATCATGATGCTTTTGAGTAAGGAGGAGGTTTCTGCTGTGCCTATAAATCTGTGTCACCATCAATCTTTTACAGGTAAATATAACACCTTCTGTACATTCCACTGGTGAATTCCCTCAGCTTCTCCATCATGGTGTGAACGTGGGGTCCTTTCCACATAATGAGCCATATTTGTTGGCTCACCAGAATGGCAGCCCAGCTAATGTGCTAGAAGCATCGATGAGATCCATTACTCCTCAGGTTAATGGGAAGTCTTCTAGTGATGACTTTGAGCAGCTGATCAGAAATATGTCCCAGGTAGGCATGTCATCTGGTAACCATGAAATGTGGATCACTGATTATGTAGAAGATGAAAATACATGTATGTTTATTTAAAAGCAATTTGAGTTATTAAGCAAACCAGAGCTCACTTGCTATGTAAAACAAAACCATTCATTTGAGGAACAATTGGTAAATGAGAAAACAGTTGGAAAAGTAGCCTTGACATTGTCACTGCTGAGTTATTGTCCTTGGCTGGGCAGTATGCCTTTCACAGATCAGCATGCCATTATATTTCCATGCTCATTGTAGGACTGCCGTGCTGTGCATGAGGGAAATGCTTTGTCAGAGCATGCTCTTGTATGCATAACTAATGAAAGCTAGTTCTGTGACTTGATTGGAAATAAGATGGAAAATTCCTTTTTGGCCTTGCTACGCATTGTTCTTTAGTCTTACTGCTTTCCTGTGGTAGGCAGAAATGGTGTATGAGTCCCTTCAGTGAATGGAGCTGAGAATGGCCAGGCATATATTCTAGCATTTTTCTAATTAACCTGTAATAGAGCCAGATAGGGGAAGTCTCCTGCTGTTCTCCTGGAGAGCCTTTTGCACGGTCCTACTTTTTTCCTCTTTCTGAAATTCGTCCTTTTTCTAGTTCTGCTTGAGAGTTGGCCTGTACCCTCTAAAATTTTATACACACATACATCCTAGTTTAGTCACTACTAAGCCTAAACTCTGTATATTTAGTTGTTGTTTCCTGATTTTCTCTTCTGGACTGTAATAATCTTTATGTCTCAAATCTTTAATATTGTCACTTTTCTGTATGATAGCAAGAAATTGGAAGTGAACAACTATGTTTCAGTTATTAGCTGGTATAGCCTTGTCCAGCTGTAGCCGTCAAATTAGAAACTCATTTCCAAGTTGTTTACCACATTCATTAATGCTGCTATTTAACATTTTTAACATTTGTACCCTTTTTTTTCTTCCACTGAACAGGGTCGTCTTGTTGAGACCATTGAGCTTATTAAACCTTTAAGTGGTGGTCTGGGCTTCAGTGTTGTGGGACTCAAGAGTGAAAACAGGGGAGAACTAGGAATATTTGTGCAAGAAATCCAGGAGGGAAGTGTTGCACATAGGTAAGAGCACTACTGGAATATTTTACTGTGCCAAGTGTTAACATGACACTGCAATTTACTTGTGTTACTGCTGTTGTTTTTGTGGTACAAGGGCATGTTTCTCTCGTGTTCTAAGCCATACGTCATAGCAGATTTAAAATTACTTATCACTACAATTTATGTAACGTTGGAACAGGGCAGCATATGATCTGTTCTGAATTTCTAGAAACTACAGATGTAGTTTCTCTGTGGTTTGTTCATGATATCTCCTTTCTAACAGGGAAAATGGGGAGATTACTGTTCTGTGTCATGGCTTTTAAAGCTGAAATACAGATTTTGCCATCCTTGAATGGACCCCCAAAAAATTTGGTCCAAAACCAATTGCTTGTAACTAGCAGGGTTGTTTGTTAGGTAGGGTCGCACTGAGCAGGTGTGAAACCCCGCACGCAAGGCTTGATCTAAAGTTGTTGGACTCTTAAAAAGAGATGTTCAGCTGGTATTACCAGAAACTCAGCAATAATGATAGCTTGCTGAAAGTTTGTTTGAGACTCTAGTCCTGATTCCACAAGTAGCACTGAGAGAAATTGATTTCTGCTGTAAGAACAGCCTGAGGGAGCAAATGAACTCAGTGGTGAATGGCAGCAGCACTGGTTCACTGCAGTCTGGTGGGGTGTATCACTGTTTGTGGATTTGCTGATCAGGATCCTGGCCAGAGCTGCTTCGTGGTGTGCTCTGTATGTTGTGTGAGGCGGCTAAGTCATCTCGGTGCTATTTCTCACTGTGCTCTAGGGAGAAGTGTTCTGATGATTTGTGGTCTGAACACTGTCCTTTTAACAGAGGGCAGAGTGTGGCCTACAGAGTTAAATCAGTTACGAAAAGTGGCATGCTTTATGTCATTACATTATTTTTTAATCTGCCTAAATTCTACTATCTTTTTTTTTTTTTTTTTTCCCCCCTTTTCCCCTTCAAGAGGTCTTTGCTTTTACTTCTCTTATTCCATGGAGTTGAGACCTATCTTTACTGAATCAGGGCCTGCCCGATTCACTGATGAGAAGAGAAACATTCAACAACTGCTACAGGGCTCATAAATCAGAAAGGCCCTGGCCGTAATAAGTCTTCAAGAGCACTCTGAAAAACAGTTCAAATTCACAATTGAAATATTATGGGTTGAAGCTAAATAGTGTTTTTCCTGCATGCTGTCGAGTACCTTGGCTTCTACACTGTAGGTACTCACAAAAGCTGGTGTAATAGGGATCCTTGTTTTTGTTGCTGCCCTTTGTTTTCAAAGCATTGCCACTTTGGGATGTCAAAGACAAGATTCCAGAGTTTTTGCTGGTTTGTTGCAGAAGCAATAGAAGCAGTGGAGGAGGCAGAGGGTAACTCATTTGTGTAGGCTTCATACACTTCCTTTGAAGTAGATCTGGGGAGGGGCTCAGTATGTAATTTTACAGTAGTGCTTCCTTTT
Organism: Aquila chrysaetos chrysaetos; assembly: GCF_900496995.4. NCBI lineage: Eukaryota > Metazoa > Chordata > Aves > Accipitriformes > Accipitridae > Aquila > Aquila chrysaetos. The sequence goes on from NC_044030.1 coordinate 52,854,464, forward strand.
GTCAGAAAGTGAAGAGTTATTTTTTAATTTGTTAAGGGCTTTTTTTCCACTCCTTTAAAAGAGATCTGTTTTATCATTGTTTTCCTGTTTCTCTCTCTGCCTCCCATTCTTTTTTTCTTTTTTTTTTTTTTTTCCCTGGTTTTGTGCAAAACAAAATTTGTTTCCATAACATCTTGATGAAAGTGTGTTCCACTCCATGGTTTGATGAATATTCAGAGTGGGCGCACTGAACAAAGTGGAGCACTTGGTCTGTTAAGCAAGAGACTCAAAGTCAAGAATAAACATAAGTTCCCAGGCTATAGTTGGGAGCGACTGAGATCTAACATGCTTAGTCTCGCATGGGGGTCCAGGGAGAAGAAAGCTAGCTAGGGGGTAGTAGCCAGGGGAGAGTGGCAGTGGGATTAGCTTCAAAGGAAGCGATCACCAGGGTGCCGCATCAGCTCCTTTCAGGAAAACTGCAGGGAGAGATTAAAAAGTGGGGGGAATAGAGAACAGGTTATTAAAAATACTGGAAAATTGTCAAAATACTGCAATTTCTGTGGCAACACTTCTTTGGTTTTTCTTGTTTGTTTATTTTGTCGTCCCCCTTCCCCGTTTACCCATACATGACAGAGATGGAAAGCTGAAGGAAGCAGATCAAATCCTTGCTATTAACGGACAAGCCCTTGATCAGACAATTACACATCAACAGGCTATCAGCATCCTACAGAAAGCAAAAGATAATGTCCAGCTAGTTGTGGCCAGGGGCACTTTCCCTCAGCTCATCAGTCCTGTAGTTTCCCGGTCTCCATCTGCTGCTAGCACGGTTTCAGCCCATTCCAACCCGGTGAGTATACACCAAACATCTGTGTATTCAGTTCTGGCCATGTATGCGTTTACTGCATCTAGGATTTTGAGACTTTTTTTTGTAACTTGTATGTACATTTCTTTCACAGTTGTTGAGTTTTTTCTTCCGTTTATCTTTGTTGTACATTTTCCTATGCAAAGAGTAGAAAACATTCAAGGTTGCTGGGGGGGGGCATCTTGATCTTGGACGTATTCCTTCTTCCCGTCTGCCAAATTCTCTGTATCCACCAATGCAAATACAGCATGTTTACCTTACTATATGAAGCTTTATTTTGAGGTAGCAGTAAATGGGATCTTTTTTCCTCTTCGCCTTCTGCTTGGGCAAACAAATTTTTGAGGCATTGCAATCTGATCTGCACCACCAGCTGGATGGGTGCTTCTCTGTTTGTTTCTCTGTTGTCTGTTAGCGGTGAGACTCAAGTCTCTCACCAAGAGAGAGCCATCAAAATGCCATGTGTAGGGACATGCTTTAGGACCCCCATAAAACAGCTCTGCTACATTTCCTTTTCTTTGAAAGCTTTTGCACATCTAGGTGTAGAGAACATAGCTCAGAAATATGGGGATATTAACTGCACTTTCTCTTCCTGGTATCTTATTCATGTAATGGCCTGGTATGAAACGGCCTATCTTCAGTTTCTGTAGGTTTCTCTGTTCAGGCATCTGTGGCTGTTCTTTAAGGTAGTCGATAATCAGAAGTATACAGAGCAATCAGTCTGGCAAAAGCAGCTATTTTAGTGTTTATTTTAATCATTAGCATAAGACCTTTAGTGAAGAAATTTCAGAATTATTCTTTTCTTCTGTTGGCTGATTGGCTTAACGTTTCCTGTCAGCACATAGGAGAGGCCTGCTCTCTTCCAGTGTTCTTGTGACAGACACACTTCTTTCTCTGTGTGGTTGCCTCCATATTCTCCGAACAGCTTCCCTTGCTTCAAAAAATGTTCCTTTCAAACCTGCTACAACTCCCTCTGGTTTTTTTATGCATGCCTTTCCCAGTTCTTGTGTCCCCTTCACTTTCAAATGCTGGGGGAAGGCAGCTTATCTAGAGCCATTCTTTTTCCTTCAGGCTTTGCTTGATCATCATTGATTAATGTTAAGACTGCAGATTCCCAAACAGGTACTACAGGGCTTTGAATTTGCAGTACCTTGATTATTCCAGAATAACTGCTTGTTTTCTCCACCTAGTTGGTGGAGGACGAGCTGCGGTTTTAAATTTCAGATGAGTTTACGGTGTGGATTGTTCTTCAGGAGAAACAACATCAGGAGCTTCCAGTCGTCCCTTCAGTACCGCCACATGTGAGCGAGCTAGCGTTCGCCTTTCTTTCAGGGGAGTTTTGCTCCTGTCAGAACAGGAGGCCTGCCATCAGAGCTACTTCTTTCCAGTGCTGACATCAGACAACCCAGAAACCTGTTCATTACACAGGGGGCAGTTCTGCTAATGCCTACCTCGTGATACTGGTGCTGCTTTCAGCCTTAACATCTGAATTGGGTTTACGCTTCCTGTTGTGCTTTGTTACAATAGCCGATGTGAACATGCACTTACCTGAAGATTTTAATTTACAGTCCTGTGAGATTTCCTACCAGCAGTATTTTTCTCACTGACCGAAATGGGGCATGGAGGTGGACAGTGGTAGGTTGCTTCTTAAATTCATTCTGCAAGTTCTTGAAAGGTCTGACCCACTACCCAGCTCTGGTTTGTACCAGAGAAATTCCAACTGTTACGGAATGAGCAATTTATTGCTTAAATATTATGTAATCTTATACCTAATAGTAATTGTTAGAAAAGGCCCATGTTTCCACCTTCCTCCCACCTTCCTTTGTTCAAAAACATACCCAAGAAATAAGAGAAAATATTTTGCCAGTTTTAATACATGTGTCCTTATTTTAATCATTTGCAAGCTTATATTTATTCCTTTTAGGTTCACTGGCAGCACGTGGAGACCATAGAGTTGGTAAACGATGGCTCAGGGCTGGGATTTGGGATAGTGGGAGGAAAGACAACTGGAGTGATTGTTAAAACCATCCTCCCAGGAGGGGTGGCTGATCAGGTAAATTCAACTTATTTTTCTGTTTACTGTTCAGTAAGGTGTAGAGTTACTCTTTACTTTTATAATCATGCTACTTAGTGGTAGCTTTTTTCCTCATAAGTGTAAAAAAGAGAGAGCAAGTGGTGAAATTTATCCTCAGTAAAGGTGTGTTTAGTGCAGCGGATCTGTGCGTTTGAATGCAAAAGCTGCATTCGGCTCTAAATCACATTTTCAAACCTGTTTAGATTATACGTGTTTGGTGTAGATGCATTTAGACTCCTGATTCTTTCATGAATGTACTGGTTGTAATCCAGGGGTGGGGACACACACCAAACACTTGCTTGCTTTGCCCTGACAGCTAAGAAAAGCATCTGCTTCTATCTACTGGGCTTAACTGAAGCTTGGAGCAGGCGTGTGCCTTCATGTGTCTGCTTCAGGATATGGGCTCTGCTTCTGCCTGAATTGGTCATGTGAACTGCATTTGGTGATAATAGCTCATTTCTAGCTTCTCCATTGGACAAGTATCTGGGGCTGTGTTAGTGATGGTCAAGGATTGAATAGACACAGAGACTGGTCAGTCTTCCAACCACAGAAGTGGTGGCCTGATAACAGGGCCTGGAGATGCATGGATAGGGTTTACTGCTGCACTCTTTCCATGAGCAGGTAGATGGGTTCCTTTTACAGACCTGTCTCTCTAAGTACTCTTCATATGGGCTAAATTCATGTGGAGCTTTTTTATTCATTAAAGGTAAATCATTAGGAGAGTAAACCAGTGGAAAGCAATATAAATAACTGGATCACAGTAAGGGAGAAAAGTATTTTATTTTGAAGTCACAGTTAATCCTGAGGGCCAGTTTTTAAACAGAAGTGCAAACCTGAATATACGTTTGTATGCTGTCTTTTGGAAGTGTGTTTGGAAATGAAACCTGAAGTTCTGTAATCTCCATGCAGTTGTTAAATACCAGTAGGTAGTAGCCATAACTATAAGCTTTTTTTTCTGTGCTGGGGTGACTGATTGCTTGAAAAAGAATGTCCTGGATATTTCTGGGGAAATTTCTAGTAAAATTAGTGTGCCGTTAGGCAACCTACTTTTCTTCTCCATGTTATCAGGTTATTGACTTGGCACCCAAAAAAGTCACCTGATTCATATGTCTTAAAAGTGACTAAAGCTGGGTGGTCTTTTTGTAATTGTATGATACGTGGGAAAAATGGCAGGATGTTAGTAGATTTTTTTCATCATTCTTCCTCCAGCATGGGAGATTGTGTAGTGGAGACCACATTTTGAAAATTGGTGATACGGACCTAGCTGGAATGAGCAGTGAGCAGGTGGCACAAGTTCTGAGGCAGTGTGGAAATCGAGTGAAACTGGTGATTGCAAGAGGTCCTGTTGAGGAGCTACCTCCACCAGCAGTCCCTCCAGGTACACCGGTACCCACCTCCACACCAGAGAAACAGGTAAGCAACAGTGAATATACTTAACTCACAGCAAACTTACTTCAAACTTCCTTTTCTTTCAGCTGCTATTTGAATGTCTCTCCTGGTTTCAGCTGGGATAGAGTTAATTTTCTTTCTAGTAGCTGGTACAGTGTTATGTTTTGGATTCAGTATGAGAAGAATGTTGATAACACGCTGATGTTTTCAGTTGTTGCTAAGTAGTTTTTATATTAAGTCAAGGATTTTTCAGCTTCTCATGCCCAGCCAGCAAGAAGGCTGGAGGGGCACAAGAAGCTGGGAGGGAACACAGCCGGGACAGCTGACCCAAACTGGCGAAAGGAATATTCTATACCACGTGACATCATGCCTAGTATATAAACTGGGGGGGAGTTGGCCTGGGGGGGATTGCTGCTCGGGGACTAACTGGGCATCAGATGGTGAGTGGTGAGCAATTGCATTGGGCATCACTTGTTTTGTATATTCCGATCCTTTAATTATTATTGTCATTTTATTATTGTTATTAATATCATTATTATTTTATTCCTTTCTGTTCTATTAAACTGTTCTTATCTCAGCCCACGAGTTTTACCTTTTTCCTTCTGATTGTCTTCCCCCACTGGGTGGGGGGGGAGTGAGTGAGTGGCTGTGTGGTGCTTAGTTGCTGGCTGGGGTTAAACCACAACAATGTCTTTCACGCTTATGTTCTGAAAAGCCAGGATTTTCTTTCCCAGTAGCAGTGTTCTCAGCTGACAGTCTGGGAGAATTTAAATGTCATGAGCCCACAATGCAAGGAACTATATGCTTGAAGCCTTTTGGGATCAAGGCTTAGGAGCTCCCTAAGTATGATCTGAATAACGTCTGGTTCGGGGTTGCTTGTGATTCTGCAGTAATACATTCGGAACAACTGAAGCCATGCAGTCTTTTCTTCAGACAGAGCAAGCTGGCTGTGTAGTATTTCTCTGCCTGCCTGTCCTTCTCCTCCCAGGAACATTTCTTATTTCCATATCATTGCAGCTATCCATCAGACAATTCCTTCCTGTGCCAACCAGCACACAGATGCTGCTTCTTTCCTATATTACCTGGCATTGCTCATTTGCTAGACATCTTCCAAAAAAAGTCAGCCAGCTGCTACCCTTATTCCCCTGCTGATGAATGTACTCTCTGTGCTGTTACTCCTCTACAACTGTCAGCCACTTAAAAAATGCTGTAAATATTATCGTGTCCTGTCAGCTCAAAACCTCTACAAAATAGGTCATTTACATGTTTGCAGCAAAGGCTGGTTTCATGGGAGACAGGAACAGTAATGTTTTGTCACATACAGTTATGACCAGATACATTTAAATGTGAATACGTAGAGTAAGTAAATGACGGAAGAAAAAGGTGTTTGTTTTTGAGCCTACAACTAGATAGAATTTATGCCTTACAAAGAATTTCTTGTTTTAATTTTTCCTGTTGTTTTCCTAGATATTTTCTTTCCAATTACAAATTACATTTCAGATAGGTCACTTTGGAAGAAAAAAAGCCTTAGTAATTTTTGCGTGATTACTGTTATTTTGCCTCTGTCGATTGTAGTGGTACCTGTGGAAAACAAACGTATATTCATCATCTTTTTTGTGGCTATAAGGCAAAGAAAGTTAATCTTGACATGGAGTCTTCTGAGCATCTAGGAGGAGAAACAGACTGGTACTTCTGTGTCTCTACAGCACTCAGAGTGCTGTATTTGGCTGTATTTTAGATAAAGGGATCAGTGTTTAGCCCGAATATTACTCATCTGAAAAGCAGCAGTCTCAAAAGAGAAGCCGAATTTGATAATTTCATCTGTGTATATTTCTTCAGTATTTGGCTTTCTGAGGTTATATTTTGCAGTGTTGAAGACCATATCTGCAGCTGCAGGATGTATAGGATTTCTAGTACCGAGGAAATAGCTCAAAGCTGCCAAGTGGCAAAATTTAACTTTTTGCCATCCTTTTCAATACCTCGTTCCTGGTGCATCTCTCCTGGCAGGAGGCAGGCTATTTTGAAACTGCTGCCTGCATGAAGTCTTGTTCTTGGAGGGAGCACCCAGTTAATGGTGCTGCAAGCCTCATTAATTTGGGTCTGGAGTGAAGATGATGGTGGAAGCAGTTTGGTTTGTTAATTTCTTCTGACAAATACAGGGTGGGTGAAGACTTCATGATGCTCTTGAAGTTATTAGTGAGAGCAGAATAGCTTTCCAAAACGGGCACTTTTCATCATGTCCCCTGTAGATGTCTATCCTGTAAAAATTCATGAGGTTATAGAAATTGGAGCTGTTTTTTAGTGGCATTACCCGTGGCCAAAATAATCCTGAATTATTAAGCAGAGATGTAGTTAAAGCAGTAGAAATTTATTTTTCTGTGTTTGATTGTGGTTTTGGGTGGAGTCGTTCAGATAAAGAACTGAAGTCAGATTCCCTTTTGGCAAGTAGCATCATAGCTCTCCTGAAGTTGTCTTTTTTTTGGCACATGCATACTCATCTAGTTAAACTGAGTTTAGTTAGTATCTGCCTGTTCGCGATATTGGCACTTTAAAAAATACTAGCTGCTATTTGTCATGCAGAAGAGACAGAATAAAATAGGAGTATAGCAGGATCTTGATAGATTTGTACTATATCTGTGAATTCCCATTTTAAATATTTGCATAAATATTGATGTCCATATAAATACAATGAAATTGAAGCCTTGTATATGTAATCATATAATGTTACATATCAGCTGTGGAAGTGGCTAGTAACTATCTGCTTTAGACCACTGAAAGATGAAAAATTTAAAAAAAAATTTTTTTGAAGTTGAAATGAAGTTTTGTAAGTTTTTTTCTTTTAATACAAAAGCAATATTGTTGAAATGAGATTTTAATATGTAATATATATTCATTAACAATAAAGAAATGAATTCATTACCCCAAAAATTCTTTGTTATTGAAATTCAGAGGGTTGTAGTAGACATTAGCAGAGATTGTAATTTTTTAATTAGCTGGAAGTATAATTGCTGCTTTTTAAAACAGAATTCTTAAGTTTTTCAAAATAAGAAATGTGATTGCCTCATTAGTAATAGCTTTTATTATGTTTTAAACTTGGCATGCATAGGAAAAAAATAGCTACAGTTATTGAAGAGGAATTTAAACAAAAAGAATGCAAAATATAGTGTGGGGTTTTTTTTCTTCTTTTTAATAACACAGCAGTCTAAAGCTGGTTCTGAGGAGGTCCCAGAAGGGCAGCAAGCTACATAGTCTAACTTTTAAGCATGGTTTGTGTAACTCACTGTGCAAGAGCCTCATTGTTTAATTTGTACAAATTTCACCAGTCATTTTAGTCATCAAATTATTATTTTAAAGGTTAGAGGGTAATATCCCAGGGGTGGTGTGGTGGGGAGGGCATGATATGCATTGCTTTACAGTGAGGAATGTTACCTACATCTGTTTCTCTGCTGAACACCAAATAAGAGCAGAAGCAAAGTTGGTACGTACTTTTTTACATTTGTGTCTAATTTTACATGTTAATGACATCAAAGAATGTGGTGGATCTTTAAAGAAAAAAAAGCTTCCTTTCTAATCACACTTTCCTTATTAGGCAGATGCTTCTGTTGGTAGCTGTGAAGATGGGGAGAAATTTAATGTTGAACTCACTAAAAACAACCAGGGATTAGGAATAACTATTGCTGGTTACATTGGAGACAAAACGTCAGGTAATGATTGATTCCTGCAGTTTACTATACAATCTGTTGCATGCTGTGGTGTATGTGCATCAAAGACTTAATTTTAGTTTTGGTATAGCATCTCTAAAACCCACCTTGACTATCTAAAATCTTTTTAAAGTTTGTAAAGAAGAAGGAGTTGCGTTCCTCTTGTGAGAAGGACATTCAAATTAGAAGCAAACAGTTTTATTATAAAATCCCACCTCAGCATTTTTAAATTTTTGTATTTACTCTTGGCTAAAGCTTGTGCTTACATGTTTTTGCAAAAGAATTCTAAAATAGATTGAGCCATTTTTGTTAGAACTAGCTGGGCTTTTTAAATTACATTTTCATTTTTAAAAGGCTATTGCAAGATAATACATTACTATTCTGAGTAGTTTTAGGAGGTATTGTTACTATTTTAAAAACAATGTGTAGTGTACTGCTGGCAGATCAAGAATGCCTTAGTGACTTCTGGAGAGAATAAATGTTGACCTCTGGGCTGTTGCAGCCAATAAATGTTTGTTTAAATAAATAAGTGCAACAGTGTTCATGTACAGTTGTGTATTTTTACTTCGTAATTTCCACTACATTTTTCAGAAAAATTGTCCAAAACTCTGTTAGCCCTCCCTAGGGGGAATTTGGCAAATGCAATACTGCTAGGAAGGGACAGTTGTTGAATGTGTTGTAAAACTTCTCAAAGAGCTGTTGGTTTGACTTTTACCTATGTATATATTGTTAGAAAAATGTATGGATAGAAATATCCCACGTTATTAGCGGTTTATAGATGTAATTTGTTGGCTTTCAGAAGCTGGACTAAATTTTAACTATCTGTTTGATAGGATAGGGTGGTCACAGTTTGTGTAAGTCCACTCTTTAGCAGCTTCCAGTTGAATCTTCAAAAGGCAAATTAAATTGTAGAACACATGATAGATCTGATAGTATATTTTAACTGATTTAGTGTTGGGGTATCACCAGTCTTTGATTTTAAATTATCATGCTGCATGTAACTGCATTAGAAACTATTCTTGCCTTAGGAACTAATTGGGCATCTCACTTAATTTTGTGACTTAGCACTTAGTTAAAGAACAACTTTGCTGTCAGAGAAGCAGCAGTAAAACTACTGGACAACAAGATCTGTGGCTGAATCTTTCATGAATGACAAATAGCAACTCGTCATGTTACCATACAGCTGTTACAGGATATAAAACCACTTGGAAGGTAGTAAGACCAGCCATTCAATTATTCACAAAACCTGAGAAAACAACAAATAAAGAAAAAACGGAAAAGAATTGTTGATACTGTGACTTAAATATATTTGTAGTCTTATTCTTCCTAAACTGAATATAGTCATTAGAGCAAAACAGATGTAGCCCTCCTTCCTGCTAACTTTTGTCATATTGAGGCCCAGTAAAAGGTGAGTTTCAGGTCTGCAAAGGCACTGGGGTGTCTTGATAGCTGTTAAACCCCATTTTGTAATGGATTATTTTCCCATCAAATGTATTCATTTACAGTTAGATCTTTTGTTGAGAGAAACTAAGTTCTGTTAAGATTTCTGATACCAGTGGTACAGGCCTGTGACCCTCGGTCCTGATTTCATGCCAGTTCATGCTAGTATTTTTCTCAGTTTCACATATACTATGCAAAGTGTGCATGTAGGAGCTCCATAGATTTTCACTTTACTAAAGTGTTGAAGTTGTTTCAAATTCCCGTGTGTTTTTCCTGAAACAGATTTCTTTTTGTAAAATGTCCCTCATGTAGGTGTTTTATATATATTACTTTTCCTTCTGATTCAAAATCAGTAACTGTCTAAAATGGTTCTGTTTTGGAGTTTGGATTTTTTTTTTTCTTTTCTGTCTTTCTTTTTGTTTTTATTGGATCAAATACTGACTTACAGCTATAAGTTAAAAGCTGGTTCAAAAGTAAGTTGTAGTCCTGCTTGCTTATAATTTTCTGTGTTTGGTTATCCAAGCATGCATTTTCTTCAGCAGTTATTAAGTACCTAGAAAATAGAGAATTTACCAGGTTAGTGTACTCAAACTGAATTTTTTGACCTGCAGTTTTAAATCTGACCAAGAGCCAGAGAGATGTTTTTTGTCAATGTTGGTTTCAACATTTAGATCAAAATCAGTTAGAATATTTCTTCTTTTGCAGCAAGAATTGGGAATTTGGCATTGTAAGATTTTGAATGAAATCTGGTCCAATGCAAGCTGATATTAATCAGGCTTATTCTTTAGGAAAATAATTACATGTTTTACTTAAGCATATACTTTCTTGATGACTCTTTCCATATCTTACCTGGAGATTGTGTTTTCTTTCTTTTTCTCCTTTTGGCTGGTGGCATTAGTTGGAGATTGTTGCATTATTTAAATTGTTTCTTAATAAATTAGTTAATTTAATTTTCTCTCTTTCTTCATCCCAGAACCTTCGGGTATCTTTGTGAAAAGCATTACAAAAGGCAGTGCTGTTGAACATGATGGCAGAATCCACGTGGGAGATCAAATTATAGTTGTAAGTAAACACAGAAAGAAATGAGATGACTTATCCGCAAAACTCTACTGTAAGTTTTAAAGATGTCCTCATGTAGTACTTGTTTAAAACATTTAGGATTGGTGTTGAAATGGTGACTTTTTTTGACTGAGTATTCAATCACATTATCTTTCTGATTATGCTGCCTGCGTGTAACCTGTGTTTCTTAAGAAAATCTGTATTGTATGTGTGTATCTTATCAGTAGGAGCTTTGAGACTGCTTAATAAAGGCAAAGTTTCAAAGTTTGATTCAAATTAAGCAACTGTTTTCAAAATGTTTTTTTAAAGTATATCATTAAAATTTTAGATGCTCAGAGAAAGAAGAAAATATTTTCATGCATAAAATGTTAGTTGTGTGGTGAAAATCAGGTCACGAATGTAAGAACCACATTTTTGTGGCTGTCATAGATCTGTCCTTGCATTTGTGTGAAGGCAGCACTAAGAACAAGTTATGGTCTCTCTCCAAGTACAAATGTGCCTGCATGCTTGTATGTGGAAGTATATCTGTTTTTTATAATGATTTAAATGTTGAGTACAAATTGCTAAAATTGATTATTCCAAAGTTTGATTTCTTCTTCTACTGCAGATGTAGAAGGAGGAAAAGATTCGAGTGACCTCAGACAAAAGAATAATAAACATTTATAAAATATTGTTTGCTTAAATGTGGAGGAAAAATTAAATAACCCCAGCTCATTCTTAATTACTTTATATTTAGAAGAGCACCAGAGCTGGAAGAAGTTCAGAGAAGGACAACAAAATGATTAAGGGTCCGGGGAGAGTCATTCTTCATGCAGGAGGAATTAAAATAATGGAATACGTGTGTTGTATAGATAGACTGAAACAACTACAGGAGTCAAGGAATATAGTATTGTTGGAAATATTTCAGAAATTGAAGGGCCTGAGGGGTCAGATGGAGAAAGAATAGAATAATACGGAGTTTGCAGGGAGAAGGAGAACAAAAAGTGGTGTGTACTAGGGATAATGGGATGAAATTGAGCAATGCCAAAGTCTTGAGTTTCAGAAGAAAAACCTGAGTTAATGAGATAACAGGGTAGCTTCAGACAGAAGAGGCCAAAATCTTTTCTTTAAAATATTAAAATGATGGACCAGAGTAACATCTGGCTGGCTGGGACAGTGTTTGATTGGGAAATTGGACTTCATGGTAGTAGTAGACTTCACCGCGTCTGAGGTTACTTGGCCTCAGAACAGCTGTGCTCTGTGGATGTATGTCTGTCCTCACCCTTCCCTCCGCAGCTCTCCCAGCCATGGCTGTGTTGGTTTATTCACCCAGTGTTTTCTCCTCGGAGGTGGGGGTGGCTGAAGTGGTTGAGCAGGCAGGCTGCGCAATGTGCCCTGCAGAGGGTGTGCTGCATCCTCTACCACCTCACAGAGCAGATCTGCCTGGCCCCACTGTGGTGGGCACCCAAAGCACTTCTCCCCACTTTGCTGGTTTTTACCTAGCTGTGGGGTACTCCAGTGAAAGTGTTTAGTGTATCCAGTGTCGTTAAGTCGTCCAGGTTTTTGTTCTTGTCCCTGCACTTGCTTTGTGCTCAGGCTAGCAGGTGCTGAGAGCTCACCATATTATTTTGCCCTGGACATCTTTTTTTTCTGGGTGATGTCTTGTGGGCTGAAAAGCTGCTTAATCCTGCAGGTGGATGGAACAAATCTTCAGGGTTTTACTAACCAGCAAGCAGTTGACGTTTTGCGGCACACGGGACAAACGGTTCGGCTCACTTTGATCAGAAGAGGGCTTAAGCAGGAAAATCATATTCAGCCCCCGGAGGACTTCAGTGCTGCTGTTGAAAAGGACTTACTGTTCCAAACAATGGATAGTAGCACAGCCAAAGGTAATTAAAACTGGCTTTGCTTTAAAGTTGGCTTGAACATTTTTCTTCTCAATTGCAAACTGGAAATAAAATGGGCCAGATTCATTCCGGGTAGCTATTACTGATGGCAGAGCTGTTGTACATGAGGCGAGAATTTAGTCTACTATGGTTTGATTAATCTTTTAGACACAGTGGTATTATTTGCTACATTTTCAAAGTGAGTGTTGAAAGCTCTGCGCTGCATTGCACTGCTGGCTGAATTCCTTCAAGACTTTGATCCTGCAAATCTTCAAATGGTAAGGAGGCAGTGAATGTTTTATTTGTGCTCAAGGGTGAGAGCTGCATTCAAGAGCAAGCAAAGAGATAGCCTCCACAACGAGCAAAAGCAAGTCTCAGTTCCTTTCACTCTTGCGTATCAGTGTCACAAGCTCGAGGTATGAGAGGAGCGGCCTATATCTAGAGGTTATTAATAATCTGATAGGGCATTAACTATATACGTGTACAACATTCAGAAGCCAATGACCATTATTAATTTTGCTGCTGATGAGATGAGATCAGTGAAGCTTACTCTTGCACTGTGCACATCTTGAAAAACATGTGCCAAATCTTGAAAGTCCGTGTGTTTGAACAGAATATCTGCACAGAGGCTGGATGCACAAACAGATTTTTGTGAGCTATTTGTGTTATAGGTTGATGTCAGCAGAAGTGTATCAGAACTCATAGACTGAGGTGTAATCCCCACCTCGCACAAGATTTTGAAAGACTCAGTAGTATGTTATCTGTATGGCATCCTTTCATTCCCACTTCTAGCAAAAAAGACAGAGGAGATGCTCAGAAATTACTGTTTCTCCAGCCTAGAAGTGTTCAATATAGCTGACAGCCAGAAACATACCTAACAGAACTCTCTGGTAGGTGAGGCTTTCTACAGGTGAAGAGTCTGTAAGGTATGCAGGTCTCCAAGTCTGTAGCATTTTCGTTTTTCAGCATCAGCTTCCTGAATTGCACAAAGGAAAGAAGAGGAAGGGGGGTGGGGGGGGAAGATAATGCAAGAGTGCTAAAGAATGTTATATTTATATGTTTTCCAGTAACTTTTCTTTCAATCATAGAGATGCAGCTACTGATAGTTGTGCTTTTTTTTTCTTGTTTCATTGAAGAATTCACCAGAGAAGGCAAAGCATTAACAGAATACAATATGTCTTTAAAATGTGGCATTTGTTCTAGGCCTCTCATGCCAGATTCCATTTGCCAAATATGGATCCTCTGAAGTCCATTGGAAGAGAGAGTCAGTGCCCTGAGGCATGCCTGTGAGCCTGATGAATATTACAACACATAAAATATCTGAAAAGGCTTCTTCTTTTTCCAGATAACAGTGAAACAGAACAGGGATCCCCATCACTGCCATGCAGTGCCAGTGTGGTAAATACTGGAGAGGACATGAAACACCAGGAAACAGGTTCTCAACGTTTAATATTTTATTCTGTGAAAATGCACTTGGGTGTGCTTACACAAAGATCAGGTGTTGTGTGCCTTTCCATCTCCTGTGTGCTGTGTAGCTGAGGTACAGCTAGAAAGTGAAAGTAATCATACATGTCAGCATGTACTCTTGAGTGCTGTAAGATCATTGACTACTGTATGTGTCTGAAAATAATTATGTCAAAGATGTCACGTGAAGCAGTCTGGTTTTCCTACATGCTCAGCCCTCTTTTTAGTCTAGTTTTGTATTTCCACTCTTTTTAGTCTGGTTGTGTATTAAACTTTTTCCGTCCTCATTCCCCAACATGCCTTATCTTTCCAACTGCCTGCAGCTGCCCAGCTGCAGTTCCAGGACTTCTACCTCTTCTGATAAACCTCCTTTTCACAAATTCCTGAGCTTGCATTCATTTCAATATGTCTTCTCTGATAATGTTTGAAATTCAGTCTGGTGCACTGGTATGCTCTGACTTTTCCCATATTCTTGGTAGAAATTCTTATTTTCTAAAGAGTATTTTCCTTTCCCTCTTGAACTGTTAGGGCACTGTGCTGCTTTTCAGAAGTCCTATGTGATGATACATTTTCCATATTGAGACAGCACTTGATGTGTTTTCTAACATTTTCCTGCTTCCAGAGCTAGAGGGGAACTGAAAAGCATCACCCATATGAGTTCTGGAATACGTATCTTTTCATAACTCATACTTTCCATTAGCTTGGATAGCTGAAGAATTTCTTTCTAACACTTTTCCTTCAGATACTGCAAGGTCTCTGCTTTAGGGAAAGTATTGTCATGTTTGAATGCCACACAACACCTGGCTTTCTTTTTAGTAATTGTATCTGTGCATGTATGTGAATCTAACAAAAAAAAAAAAAAAAAAAAAAAAAAAAATGAGCTAGGACTTGTGTTCTCTCACTGCCCTCTAGGGCCTACAGTTTCAAAAAAATCTTTTACAGTGGTGCTCGTAATTTTGAAAGTACAAAACCTCCAGATTCTGTTTGAAAACTTTACTTGGACACTCTCTCTAAAATGCAGGCACTGTCCAAAAGATCAGTATGCAGTATCACATATGTAAGTATTTCAGCCATCCCCCTGAATCAATCTGATCAGCCCACATACAATGGGGTTTAACAAATGCCAGGGGCATGCATGTAACTTTTTTATTTGTTTTGTGCCCATTATCTTGTAGAGTTGCATTAAATTCACTCAGCACTGAGGCTAGTTTAAATATATGTTCTTTCTTCTCAGCTGTGCACACCAAACTTTTTGACTGAACTTCGTGTCTTTCAAAATACAGAGTTTTGCGAGGGTGGGATCTAATACTATTTGGCAAGTTTTTCCTCTGATAAACCCAAGCCTGCTGAGACAAAACATGCCAAGTTTTTAGTCAGATTTAGGAGAGTTCTGGCATCATGGGAATGATTGTGTAGTCTTGCATGGTCCATATGCTTAATCAGTTATAGGAATAGACAGGACATTTTATTTTTTGTCCCAGTAATCTCAGACATAACTTTCAGATTTCCAGCTAACTACCACAGAAGCAGAAGCTACGAAAGCAAAGTGGCAGAGGATTATGGGCTCAAATTATGAAATAGTGGTAGGTAAACTTTGATTACTATTATTAAATGCCCTTTGATCTGTCCACCTATTATGTTGCTTACAGATAGAAATATGTCCGTATTTTATTTGTTTCTTTATTTGTAAAGATCATACATATGCTCCTTAATCTGTTGAGATTCTTTTATTTTAAGTTTTGAATATAGATACATATATTTCTGTATTGATTTTAGCAAAATAATCACAGGCTTCTGAGGTTTCTGTACCTATGAATATTGTTTTACAGATTTCCTAGCTTCAAGAGGATAAATGCGTATTAGAGGAAAAATAGTATTTAAGGTGAACTTCAAAGCACCCTTTATTAGCCAGAATTTGAAACATCCTACCCATTCTGCATACTGAATGAATTGTTTGATGTAATGATCTAAATAAAGCATAGGACGTTTACCGTAGATAGGGTTGAAAAGCAGTATCTGAGTTTAGGACTTTATTTCAAAATTATATGCCAGACTTGTAGTTGCTGCGAAAGTATATATTATTAGATATATTATTATCATATAGAGCTTCCACTTGTTCATGCTGAAGTGGTATGTGGTCAAAGTTTTGGTTTTTACCTGACTGTCCGCATTACACATGACAATATTTCTGGTTTCTCACTTCTGGAATATTCACCTCATTGTATGTAAATTAAAACAGAAAGTAACAGTTACAGCTGTAAATATGTCAAAAGTAACCATTTCTTAATCTTATTTTAGGTGGCTGTAGTTAACAAATTTAGCGAAAGCAGTGGGTTAGGGATAAGCCTTGAAGCTACAGTGGGACATCATTTCATCAGATCTATCTTACCGGAGGGGCCAGTTGGACGAAGCGGCAAGCTGTTCAGTGGAGATGAGCTGCTGGAAGTAAGAAAAAATAGTACTTTATCTTAGTCTGCATTCAGTAAGATTTTTGAGCAGTGACTTGCTTCTCACAGGTTATGACTTCGGGAATGCAGCATATTTAAATGCATACTAGCTGTCACCAGAAGTGCTTGAGCAGTCACTTCATGTGTACTTACACATATTTATGTGAATGCATATGCTTACATACATTCTCAGCTGATAGCTGATTTTTCAGATACAGTTCAAGGTCACCAAAAAGAATATCTAGCAAAAGCGTTAAGATTTAATAGGAATATCTCTACATGGTGAAGAGACTGAACACCTGTTTTACTTTTCTAAATAATTTTCTTAGAATTAAAATATGAATTTGGCTCACATGAATGCCAGAAACGTGAAGTGACAGAGTATGTGGTGTTTGTAGGGTAGTGTCATGCAATTTATGAGACCATTCAGTTCAAAACTTACCTTGGTGCTGATTCTGAACACCAAATTGAGTAGAAGTTAAGGGTTGACAATGTCCATCAGCGTGTTGGTTTTTTTTTTTTAAATCAGGTGATTAGTGAATTGCGGGTTTTTTTAGCCATTTTAGTTCATTGTACTTCTAAACACTGTGTACTTCTAAACACTGTATTCTTTATTTATTGAGGTGAATGAGATCTCTTTGCTTGGAGAAAACCACAAGGATGTGGTCAATATCTTGAAGGAACTGCCTATTAAGGTGACAATGGTGTGCTGTCGTCCGGTAGCTCCCCCCATCACTCACCCAGAAGCACTGGAGAGTCTAAGTCTATCTGAGGTTCAGCTCACAGAAAAGGTATTTTGTCTTAAAAAAATTACTGAGAAAATGACCGTTTCCTTGAGAAAAAAAATATAAAGTTCTTGTACAAGATTAGAAATACTTCTTAATATTTTAGGACTTGGAACCAGGTAAATAGAAAAAGGGAAATAAATGGTGTTCATCAGCTGTATTTTAAGCCACCAGAAGCTGTCAATCCTGGTAGGTCATGGGCAGAAATATTCTGGGACGCAGGTCTGTCTTACCCAAGTACTTAATTTCTGTTCTGCAGGTGGGCTGTGGAGGTATGGCAAACTGAACTGTGTGTTCTTTACAATCTGAATATACTTTATCTGGTTTTGAACTTTGCTGTCTGAGTTTGTGTTGTGCAGCACTGCTTGTGCATTCACTGGCAGACACATTTCTGTCACTCTAAGTGCTAGGCTCTGGGCAGCCTGATGTGCTAAACATGCAGTAATAGTATACAAGGCAATAGCATTTATATGAAAAGAGACACAGTTAATTCTGAGTTCTGGGCAAGGCATCAAATTCAGCTTATAGTTGCTAAGCTTTTCTATGAAACCAAATGAAGAATGTATATGTGTGTGTATGTATGTGTGTGTGTTTTCTTATTGTAAATGTTCTGACTCCTGTCAGTGCTACTATGTTTAGATCAAGGCATATTTTTAGACATACCATTTAATAACAGATATTTCCTGTATATTTGAATACATGTACTAATTAAGTTTTATGAAGTTTTTAGTTTGACAGAAATTCCATTTTGTAATTACTTTTTTCCAGTGAGTACTTTCATATACTTGCAGCCTAGCTATTTTGTTACAAGTATATGTGAACTCTGTGCTAGATTTGTCAGACTTGTTTCTTAACTCTGAGTACTTGCACTTTCCTTGCGTTATAGAGACATATCACTTAGTTTTTATCTTATTCTTTATGAACAGAGTTTTGTCTCTGCAGATTCACAAACATATACATTTTATTCACTGTTTTTCTCAGGCTCACATAGAACTTGGATTCATTGGCTCTTCGGACACGGAGGGAACAGCTTTGGAAATAGCTGATGAGGGTCAGAGTATGGAAGAGGTGCAAAGCTCGTCTTTGGCGATGTGGGAAACAGAAGTACAGCACATTGAGCTGGAGAAAGGGAGTATGGGACTTGGATTTAGCATATTGGACTACCAGGTAACTTCTTGTCCTGGTTTCAGCTGGGATAGAGGTAATTTTCTTCTTAGTAGCTGGTACAGCATGCTTTGGATTTAGTGTGAGAACAGTGTTGATTAACACACTGATGTTTTAGTTGTTGCGAAGTAGTGCTTATCCTAAGTTAAAGATTTTTCAGTTTCCCATGCTCTGCGAACAAGCGGGTGTACAAGAAGCTGGGAGGGAGCATGGCCAGGACAACTGACCCTAACTAGCCAAAGGGATATTCCATACCACAGATTGTCATGCTCAGTATGTAAACTGGGGGGAGTTAGCCAGGAGGGGTGCATCGCTGCTTAGGCGTCAGTCAGCAGGTGGTGAGCAATTGCACATCACTTCTTTTTTTATTTTTTTTTATTTGTCTTTTTGTTGTTGTTTTTTTAAAATTTTATTTTATTTTATTATATTCCTTTGCATTACAATTATTATTTTATTATTATTGTTAGTATTACCTTTTATTTTACTTTAGTTATTAAACTGTTCTTATCTCAAGCCATGAGTTTTACTTTTTTTCGATTCTCCTCCCCATCCCACTGGGAGTGGGGGAGTGGGCGAGTGGCTGTGTCATGCCTAGTTGCTGGCTGGGCTTAAACCACAACGATTCTGTGCTCCTTTCTTTGAGTAGAGGACAAAATACTTTGTATTGTTTGGATCTCTCAATATGATCTAAACACATATTTTAAGGGTAGATGTTAATGGAAACCAAGCAATACGGTAAAGCTAAGTGGATATCACTACTGGTAGGCATCCCATTAGCTACATTACTTATTCCTCTTACTGTATTAAGGCTACAGGTTCTAATGGTAATAGTAATACTGGTCCAGAAAAATAGATAATCCATAATATACAAGTGTCTTCAGAAGGCTCATCTTCTAGTGCCCCAGGGGCAATGAATGATGTGGTCAGAATATTCAGGCATTTATTTAGCCATGTATTTTGTACCTGCAGTGAGGTGCTTAGGACAAGATCCAATAAAGGACTTAGATGCTTAAAGAAGGATTTACTAAAATCCAGAACTGCAATTCTGAAATCCCTTGCTTAGCTGCTGTCTGTCCAGGACGTGCCTAAACACCCCCATTCATTTTGTGTTTGACTTCAAAATCCCTGGGTATCTCAAACTGTGATTCTTGGTGTGTCCTGATGAACAGCTCGGTCCCTGTCTCCTGCCTTCACTTGGTCAGGATCCCAGAAAAAATTTTACTCCTGTTCCCAGTTGCCACAGTGGATAATTTCTAATGTGACTTCAAGTAATTTCTCCCTGCAGTACAGCATAGGCTTTTGCCCAGCTGGCTGGTAGTGCTGCAGGACCCAGTCTCCTCCCAGGTCTCTGCTGGATCTTGTCCCTAAGAGTGTATGCATTTGCATCTGGAGGTCATTTCCAGGTGGAAATTATGCACGCAGAATATTGCGCTTAGAATTAATTTGTGCCTCAGTAGTATTTTGCATTTGCACACTGATAAAGGTGAAGAGCAGTGTATTTTAATCATCTGAAAGGCATAGTACCTGTTTCATGAAACAGTGGTTACTCCTAAATGTGTTACTCATCATGCTCTGTAGTGAGACACTGTAGCTGAGCCTGAGTATTTGGAGTCCATGTCAGGACAAAGTAAAGCATATATTTGCTTCAGCCTCTTCAGAAGCATTGACACAAATGGTGGTTTGCCTATGTTGTTAGTTACTGAATTTTGTTTACGGATGGTAATACTGAAGGGTTGTGGGAAGTACCTTAAATTGTTTTATATATTTTGCAAATGTGAGTTTGATTATATCCTACAGCTCTAGTCAGCTTTCTGAAACTTACTCTTTTTTGATGTTATAATATTTGTGATTTGTCCTATGTTCTCTCCTCTGACATGTAGTTAAAACATTTCAGTTTTTCACTGAAGTTTCTGCTTTCATCTAAGACTGTGAACAATAAGTTTACAGTGAGATTTATCTTTGTATTTCGCTGTTTCCGTCGAATGAACAGTGACTAAAGTTAAGGACAGTTATGTTCATACTAATACATTCCTCACGTTTTATACAATGGCAGGCCTGTAGGAAAGTCTACATTATTTCTTACCCCAGGGAAGACTATCACAAACTCTAGAGACGTGATTTTTTTTAAAAAATGTGTCATGCAGTGTCATCTAAAGTGAGAGTGGAAATGCTTGTTGTTAAAATAGTGAGGAAGGTGCCAATGTTCAGGCTTAAGCACTACCTCCAGCAGTGCTAGCTGTATTTCCACTTGTAGTGTTTTATTGCTCCATGGCGTTCTTCTTACCATATTAACTACCATGAAGTGTTAAGGGTCTTTTTGGTGTCCTTCCCTCCCTCCTTCCCTCCCTCCACACTTCCCTGTCACTCTAGCTTTCAGCAGTCTCCAATTCCTGTGGTTTTGGGTGCTGCCTTGATGATGTGCATCCTTTCAGATGTACATTTTGGCATGGAAGCTTGTTACAGTTGCCTGCCAGTTTGTAGATGTTTGCTTTTCACTTGCTTTTGCTATCAGTAAAGCTGGTACATTATTACATTTCTTGGTTTTTTTCCTAGCATGCACTCAAGTCAATTGCTGTGTGTTGGAAGTAATTAACGTGCAATGAAGTTCCTTGTGAATGTAATTCTATAAGAATCATGCAAATGTGTGCACCTGTGATAATTGTTACAAAAGAATCGTATGTTCCTGTTACTAGTATTTGATGCCAGTGTTTTTATAAACATCAGTGTTTTGGAGGATGGGGACTTCAAAGCAGGGGTTTTTTTGAAAGCAAACGCCACTTTGTTGTGTCTTGTTGAGTAGAGTGCTGTATTGGTATGTTCCTGTCTCACATAAAGTGTGTAATTAGGGATGCACAAGGACTTGCCTCTTAAAAAGTGCTTTCTCAGCTGAGCAAGATCTGGTGCCATGAGGTATAAGAGAGTTATTGAAAATAAGCCCTTTATTCCACCAGAGTGCACGTGTTAACTTTGCCCCAGTCTGCACTGCTGTATTGGCTTTGTGTGGCAAGGTTTTGGTAGCAGGGGGGTTACAGGGCTGGCTTCTGTGAGAACCTGCTGGAAGCTTCCCCTGTGTCCGACAGGGCCAGTGCCAGCCGGCTCCAAGACGGACCTGACGCCAGCCAAGGCCGAGCCCATCAGCGATAGTGGTAGCGCCTCTGTGATAACATTTTTAAGAAGGAAAAAAATGTTGCTGGGACAGACAGAAATGGCAGACGGAGAGAGGAGTGAGAACATGTAAGAGAAACAACCCTGCAGACACCAAGGTCAGTGAAGAAGGAGGGGAGGAGATGCTCCAGGCGCCGGAGCAGAGATTCCCCTGCAGCCTGTGGGGAAGACCATGGTCAGGCAGGCTGTCCCCCTGCACCCATGGAGGTCCACGGTGGAGCAGATATCCACCTGCAGCCCGAGGAGGACCCCACGCCGGAGCAGGGGGATGCCCGAAGGATGCTGTGACCCCATGGGAAGCCTGCACTGGAGCAGGTTCCTGGCAGGATCTGTGGATCTGTGGAGAGGGGAGCCCACGGAGCAGGTTTTCTGGTGGGACTTGTGACCCCGTGGGGGACCCACGCTGGAGCAGTGTGCTCCTCAAGGACTGCATGCTGTGGAAGGGACCCACTCCGGAGCAGTTCGTGAAGAACTG
The DNA here is from genome assembly GCF_900496995.4 of Aquila chrysaetos chrysaetos. Lineage (NCBI taxonomy): Eukaryota > Metazoa > Chordata > Aves > Accipitriformes > Accipitridae > Aquila > Aquila chrysaetos. The sequence continues at coordinate 52,876,330 of NC_044030.1, forward strand.
CAGCCCATGGGCAGGACCCACATTGGAGAAGTTCGTGGAGGACTGTCTCCCGTGGGTGGGACCCCATGCTGGAGCAGGGGAAGAGTGTGATGAGTCCTGCCCCTGAGGAGGATGAAGTGGCAGGAATAGTATGTGATGAACTGACAATAAACCCCATTCCCTGTCTGCCTGCGCCACTGGGGGGGATAGGTGGAGAATCCGGGAGTGAATTTGTGCCCGGGAAGAAGGGAGGGGTGGAGAGAAGGTGTTCTGAGATTTGGTTTTATTTCTCATTACCCTGCTCTGGTTGATTGGTAATAAATTGAGTTAATTTTCCCCAAGTTGAGTCTGTTTTGCCTGTGACGGTAATTGGTGAGTGATCTGTCCTGTCCTTATCTCGACCCATGAGCCCTTTGTTATATTTTCTCTCCCCTGTGCAGCTGAGGAGGGGGAGTGATAGAACAGCTTTGGTGGGCACCTGGCATCCAGCCAGGGTCAAGCCGCCACAACTACCCAGCTCTATTCCCGAAACACTGAGTGTAAGGGAGGATAAAGTCTGCAACGCTGTCATTGCAGTAGGAAGTAGTTGAATTTCTGGTGTGTAATTACTCATTATAATGCAAACAGAACTCTGTGTTGGAGATATGTGATGGGACATCACCTAGAAAGGAGTAATAATTTTCACATTTAAGAATTAAAAATAGGTGGAAATCTAAATCTATGGGCAGTATGGACAGGAGGGTATGTTCCCACTGAAGGTTCATCTGGAGCAGAGCTCCAACTTTTTTAATAACCCAAATGTATTGGGTTATTAAAAGCTCATGTATAAAAAATTAGCCTCTCAAGGCATAAAAGAGTAAATAAAATGAGATGTTTTTCTTCCTTTTATTTAATCAGGATCCTGTTGATCCAGCAAACACCGTAATTGTGATTCGCTCATTGGTTCCTGGGGGTGTGGCCGAGCAAGATGGCAGACTTCTTCCCGGAGATCGGCTTATGTTTGTTAATGATACCAACTTGGAAAATGGCAGCCTGGAGGAAGCAGTACAAGCACTGAAAGGAGCCCCAACAGGAACAGTTAAAATAGGAGTTGCCAAACCACTGCCTGTAAGGATTTGGGAATTTGATCAGTGCTTTTCATGTCGTTTAAGCTGGTACATGATGATCCTGACTTCTGCATATACTTTGTGTGCGTTGGGGTACAGCTGGGTGGCTCAAAACACCCAGAAGCTCTTCAACAGATTTGTGTGTCTCCTTGCATGGAGGAGTGGCCTGTGTAGTGTATAGCTGGTGTAGTGATTGCAAGACCTAGCACACCTGTCTTGCAGCTGAGAAAACAGTGAAGCATCTTGCAACCAGCACAGTATTTCAGGGCTGCAAGTTGCCAGGTATAATTTTGTACACTTTACAAGATTCTCTGAATGTGTGAGGTGGTGACAAAACTCAATTTTATGTGGTTTGCCTGGAATTTGCCTATTCCTTGCTTTGTGAGGTATAGTACATATGCAGTCTTTGTATTTAGACTGCACACTTTGTGTTTAAACAATGGTGAGTAGTCTTCCGTTCATATACCTCAAACTGTTTATTTTAGCATAGCCATAAATAATTTCAGGCTTGATTTTAGAAGCTAGTGTGTAACAATTAGAAGAATGAAGTTGAAGGAGACCTAAGGTTGCCAAGATAGTGTATCAGTAAGGATGCTAGTGGACTAGTGTCCCTAGTGTGTTAAATTCACATCAGTAGAATGGCATCAGTTCATACATATGAAGAAGATACCTTTCACTATATTTGTAAGCCCAAGTGCAGTCTTTGGGGTTCATTTTTGCTTTCCATGAAATGATAATCGTGTAATCCTGTAATCCTTGATGCAGATACCAAATTTTCATTCTTAGTAGAACTTTGTGGAGGGGGTGGGAGGGAATGGCTGATGTTGAGGTTACTAGAAACTTTGCTTTTTATAGTTAGTGGGTACTTTTTAAACTTGCTTTGTTAAATTAGTTTTTTGTAGTGTACGCTTACTAAAATGTCTTGCAAATCAACATTTTCATACTTAAGAAGATACTCTAAAAGAGAAAATATGTGGAAATGCATGGGGGTTTTGTTTCTGTTCCCAGCAGTTTGTAAACGTTCAGCATTTGCACTTCAGTATTTCATAAATTATGCTTGCCAATTAATTAAACATTTTGAATAATCACTGGCTTCTTTGCAGTACTGGACAAATGCACCTACCATCAAATTGTGTTGGAAAAAGCTACTGGTTTGTAGTCAGAATTATGTTTTGTCATCTTGAGGCTGTTCCACTCAGCAGATACAATCTTAAAACATAGACAGTGTATGCAGTCTTCCTGCCTGCTAACAAGATTACTCTGTGGCTAGCAAGGTTGTAAAGGCCTCTGCTGTTAGGCTCTTTCCTTGGTGGCATCTCTGATGGCAGTTTTAGTATATGTTTAATAAGAGCAGAAATTTAAAATTAGTTTAGGCTAAGCTGTGGGCTCTGTGGTGTAGCTGGATAGGCCTTTTTCATTACTTGGGGATATAAAATGAGATGTGAAGCTGAATCAGTTCAGGTAAATTTGAAGAAAAATAATTGTCTCTTTACCTATCCAACACTGTGACTGTGATTGAAATGAACTTTCCTGCATTTGGAATTCATTTGCCTCTGTAAACCCCCCACATCACACACTGCACGCCCTGTGTCCTGGCCACTCATCCAACTCAGAGCTTCGTTCTTTCTGCAGCTTTCACCAGAGGAGGGCTATGTCTCTGCTAAGGAAGATTGCTTTTTCTACACTGCCCAGTCACTTGAGGAGGAGGGCCCAGCTGATGCAGCCCTCTTCCATGCTGAGCTGGCTCTGGTTAGTGGCCCAACTTACCAAAGATTCCTTAAGTCTTTGCATTTTGTAGTGAAAGGGATTGCTTTGTCACTGTTCATGCTTATTTTTTAGTGTTTACTGTCACCACATTACTCATCCACCATAGTTGGGATGCATCCCCACATGGTAGAAACTGGCATCTGAAGATGTTGGCTGTTTGCATGAGCTGTGAATCTGGCCTATTATATGTTAGTTGCTGGAAAAAAAGGAAGCATTTTGCTGAGATTTTCAAAAGTGCATGGCTACCCACTTCTCCTTGCATGCACTGAGTATCCCTTTGAAAATCTCACCTTGTGTAGAGAAACGTTCTTGTGCTTATTTTGTAAATAAATCTCTTTCCCTATATATCATAATACATCACTTTTCTACCTTGAAAAGTTTCTGGAACCCTCTTTTTGCATGTAAGCCAGCCTTAGAAAGAATGCTGTCTATCTTCAAAAGCTGCCAACGCTTCGTCCTAATAGTATTATTTAGACTTCAGCATCAGTCAGTGATTATGAGATTTGCAAGGTCAAAAGGTGTTCACTTGTACAAACAGTGTGCCTTACCTGAGCATTCAGTGCCTTACATGGCCCAGAAGTTACCAGTAAGAACTCAGATTTCAAAGGAAATAGGACTTTACAACCCCAGCCCCAAACCCCCCAAACCAGAATATAAATGTATTCTGAGTGTGTCTTCTCATGGTTATTTGTACTGGTCTGGATCTGAGCTTGAAGTTACTTGGCCCTCATTTTCCAGGCACATGTGTAGGGAAGCAGTTTCTACTAAATACCAGAACTTAATTCATGAGAAAAAACCCAAAACCAAACAAAAACCTGAAATGGATCCTTCCTAGGCAAAAATCTCTGAATTACTGATTTGAGTATGTTTGCTATTTTTTCACATTTGCAAATGACAAGCTGTTTTTAATACCTTGCTTTTAAACAAGACTGCCTATTTTTTCTTCTGCAGTTTGTTACCTTGGTATGGTAGCTAGATAATAGTATTTGCCTTACTCTGTTCATTGAGAAGAAGTATGAAGAAGCCATGTTGTATATTGTAAATATCCTTTAATTTAAGGTGTGTTGAAAAGATAAGATTAAAACTTAAGTATTTAAAGAATTAACTTCTATCTGTGATTCATATAAAAAAATAAAAATTGTGAAATAACAATGAAAATACATGGCAGATAATAATATGTTTAAATTGTCAACTCTGTCAGCTGCCTAATTAAAAGTGCAAAATTTGAAATTGAATGTGCAGTCACCCAGTTAAGGTATGTTTGCAGAGTACACTCATGAGGTACTGTTTTTCATAGATAAATCTACACTCAGATTCTACAGGTCTGTCACCGTTTTTCACAATCCTTTTTTTAGGGCATAGCTTCGGTAACACTAGTCTGCATTTTCCAGAAGATGGGCTGAGAGTAAGTTACACCAAAGGAGCAGTTTGAATTAGTTGTTAAGCCTTTAGGTTTGAGACAATAAAAAATTGGATCATTGTACCCCAAAAAGGAATCAATATGTTGAATCACTGCAGGTTGTTGCTGTTGCTGTTGTGGATCTGACATAATGAATTCATAGTATGATTAACCACAGAGGCTGAAAAACAACAGTTAGGTCTCACCTCTGCAGATGGGTACACTTGGCTGCTTCATATAAGTTTATGGTGCAGTCATGGATCTGAACTCACTGATCGTTTTTGTTAGCATACACTGCTTTCTTGAGCTCTGCCAGGGGAGGTGAAATTATAATCAAAGTGTAGTATGTGAAGCACCATAAATTAAGTCTTTTAGGAATTAATTTTATTCTAGTATTTGAAAGTATACGAGTCTTGAAAAAAATTATATATCATGTAAGGAAAAAAAAAGACAAAAAATACTGCCCATGTCCATGTCTGGAACTCTTTTAAAAATTTTATTTCTCATGTAAGACAGGAGAATTGTCCATATTGATCTTGTTGTCAAATGTAAAGTATTTTGGAAATCATAAAATATCATGTTATAAATTTTTCTTGTAAATGTATTGGAAAGCATTCCGGAAGATTATTTTTTGTACGTTTTAAAAACAACCGAACCTGTGAAGCTGGGTGGAAGGAACATTCCTGACAGGTGGCACTAAATGAAGCTCATTTTTTTTAAGTGCTAATTCTTGTGGAATAAAATTTAAAAAAAAAAAAAAAAAGCCCTACAGAAATCAAAATATTGATGCCAGGGAGTACAGCAGAATTCCCCCAACACCTCGTACTTCTATTAACAGGCATGCGTCTGCCTCAGCCCTGCAACTCATTCCAGTTGAGACCCTCACTTTACTTCAGGTATTCTTTGCAAACTCTGAAGGTGTAGTAACATGAATTGTAACTGGAAGCAGAAATTTTTCCTACAATGCTGTGCAAAGGTAACTTCAATATAAAACATGGAGGGAAAAAAAAAGGAGGAACGTGTCAGTCAGTATGTAGCAGCTGAGTTGCATGTGTTTGGGGCTTATGTGGTGTGCAGGTAACAGCCTGGCTGATTGAATTGCTTTTGTTGTTAGGTGGACTCCAGCGAGGCAGATCTAGCGGATGAGTCCACCTTTGAATCGCAGTATTCTCTAGAGAATGACGTCTTCGAGGCTTCAGTGATAGCTCTGCATGGCAGTGCCTGTAGCGGTGAGCTGAGCTACAGCTTCTCTCTTCCATTGTCAACTCCCAAGGTAAAAAGGAGGATGGTTTTATTGATGACAAACTTTGATTATAAGTGTGAAGAGGCTGTATTATTAGATATAAATATTTTATGACATCCTGGTTCAAACTGCACTATTTATTACCAGATTAAAGTGCAGTTTTGTTTAGGGTAGTGCTGGTGTCTTTCAGATGCCTGTGTTGAAGAGAGAGGCAGCTAGAAGATTGAAAGCTTGGATTTGTGTTTTGTATAGCCAGATAAAGTATGATGAGATGTTTGTAGTGTTAAAATTGTGGTGAGCAGTCTGCTACAAAACTTAATTCAGAGCATAGTAAAGAGTGGTAACACAAAATAATGGCATTATTCTACAATATTTTTGGTGTGAAAAGCAAGAGTAAGTTATCATCCTAAGCTTTGCTTTTATGCTTCATAGTTATTATGTTTGCTAATTAATATACTGTGTTCTTGAATTAAATGTTCATAATGATACTATAATTAAAAGTAATTCTGTATATATCAAACCTCTGATTGCTAGTAATTTCTATTTAAAGTCAGTAAATGGAGATAAGTTCCTTAAGAGTGCTACAAAGATCAGTATCTTTTTTCTTACTGGTCACATACCTATAATGACTTGATTCTTTGTATAAGAGTTGGTGTTTTGTTTCTCTCCATGGTTTTTCATGCTCTTTTTTTGTGGCAATCTTAGATTTATTTTGCTAATCCAGAGTCTTCCAAGTCATTTCTCCTAGCAGTCTTCTTTGAAAGCAACGTTGTAGGGATTTCTCCCAGGTTTGCAGTCTGTGGTCTTGAATCGAGTAGCTGCTGCTTTTTCCTCCACACCTGAGCTGCAGTAACTCCCTTTATCTCTTGTGGAATATGTTCAGCCCTGGTTGGAAAGCTAAATTCATCTTCTAATGGTTTCTCCTAATCCACAGAAGAGCACATCTCTGCTGTGCCAGTGGGACAGATTGCATTGTTTAACTCTGTAATTGTTACTTAAACGGATTATGCATTTTGCATGCTGAGAAACCTTTTATGAGATAGAGGCTGGATTTACATTATATATCAAGTTGAGGCTCTAGAAAGTCTTAAGTTATTTTCAGCATTGACTTAAAGATGGCTTTAGTTTGCATGTTTTTTTAAAGATTACGGTCCTGACTTTTCAGTGTTCCTCTTTGTGCACCAGTATAAAGTGAGTAAGTTCTCATCAAGTAACGTTCTATACTCTGCAGTTATGAGTGACTTCACAAAGTAAACATAGCGAGAAGATCTGTTCATAAAAGAAGACATTTGAAGCAAGTGAAATGCAGTAAAAATGAAAAAAATTGCTATTCGATGCTATGAGGAATGCAGAGGTATTTCAGCTATTTCTGGCTGCAGGGCAGTTGACAGGTTCTGAATGCCTTTGGTGTCACTTTTAAAAATACGCGATGAAAAAAAATACTTAAAGTAACGCAAATGCTGTAATGAGGCCACATGTTGCTGTGGTTACAAATTCCTGAAATCGTGCTTGTCTTCAAAAATTACAGCATTGATTTTCTTTAAGTGAAAAAAAGAAAAATGGGCATATGCTGCAACTCTAATATGTATATATGGCATATGGAATAAATGTTGAGTACAATCTGGGTCTTGTTTTCACTATTTGGAAATGGATACAAAACAGACTTAAGAGTAGATGTCCCAGCTGTCTTTGAAACCTTATGAAATAATTTAAATAGATTATAGTCCTGGTGTTCTGTTCTCCAAAAGGTAGGGCATTATTTCATTGATTACATCATGCAGACTAGTTGTATTTAGGCTTTTCTCAATTATTTTCTCAGATGTTACTTAAACCACTTACTTACAGGTGAACCTTTTCTGATGATTGTTTGGGGACAGAGCAAGCACGTATGCACTTCATGAAAGATGAGAAAAACTAATTCTAAGGCCCTTGATACAAAATGTTGCAAAATATCCCAAAATCCTGGGAAACACGTTTTTCCCGCCTTTTGGAAAAGAAATAGAAGAATTAATAGGACCAGTGGGTAACAACTAAGACAGATAGAGGTAGACGTTCTTGTGACTACATTTACTACATTTCAGAGAAAAATTCTTAATACTGATACAATCCTCTAAGTCCAACCTTTAAGTCCTTGATATATCTTTCTAATATCTAATAGCCTACATGTTTTTAAAATTACTTATTTTGAAAGCTCATCTAGAGAATATTTGAAGATTTTTTTTTTCAGAAGGTTGTGATTCTTGCAATACCTTAAAATATTTGAAATGCAGAACCTTGGAATCTTGAAAGTCTAAACAAATTTTGTGTAGAGAACTTAGTCCTAGTACTGCAGCCATAATTGATATACTTGCAATAAGTACTAACTGATAATTTTCTGTAACTGCATGATTGTATTTCATTGTTGTCACACTTCAAAATCTCTATGTTCATTTTTTGCTGAGATTTGACCGAGTTTTTACATTTCCCTCTTTGTGTGGAAGGGATGTCTAAAGATGTCTAAATAGGTTTCTGTTCAGTTAAATGGATTATTAGATTGCATTCTTCTTGTCTGAACTGCTTGAAATTGCTCCTTTCTTGCTAACGTGTTTTGAAAGTAAAGACCTTAGTCTTGCAAAGTTCTTCCACCTAAGACAATTAGATGCTTTAATTTTAATAACTTGCTGGAGTTATGTCTAGTTTGAGAATCTGTGAGTGGACGTTACTTTGCTGAAGTTAGCAGAGAGTTACTGATGAGTAAGTACCAAATTAGAATTTGGCCTTCAGCAGTAACTTACTGATTTCTGTTATTTTAAAACAGAAGAAATTGTCTGGGGAACCAAGTAAATTTTATAGTAAAATGCCTGTAGGGATCTACTGAAGACACTGATGTTACAACAAATATGTTTAAGTTCTGGGAGATTAGTTTCTGTTTAATATTTTAGCATGAAATGTACTATCAAATTCTATTACAAAAGAATGTTGATTGTTCATTGTCTTCTGTGTTTAACAGTCTGTTGGAGAGGAATGTTCAAATGCTGCAGCTGATTTCTGTGTATCTGACAAGAATCTGTACAGCATGGATCTGAATCAGAGAGTGAGAGAGCAAAAGTCCATAGTGGGCAGTAGCCTGGAAACTGCAACTGGTTTTGCTAAAAAGGATCTTCTGCCTCTGGCTGTTTCGGATATCAACCAAAATGAAAGTGAAAACACAGCAACATGGACTGCAACTCAGACAACAGCAGAAATTGCACAATGTACAAGCCTTTCTACTGCAATGCAGCTTGATCCCACTGGACAAGTAAAGATTTTTTTTTTTAAATAGTAATTGAAAAAAACCTATGAAAAGGCCATATTACACCATAGAATCTCCTACAGAAATAGGCACTGGCCAACAGCTGTGTATGGTTCTTTCATTATAAATATCTGTCAGATGTGGTAGCTCACATCAAAACTTAAGGATTTAGATCTATCCAAAATGGAGATAATTTATGGCATCAAGATAGTCATCTACCAGAGACTAGTGACACAGGGGTATGTAAGTCTGCTCATACCTCACAGCAGTAGACACTGCTGGACCACAGTGTACCCATTGGGCAGGCCAGGGGACTCTTCTTATACCCTATTAATCTCTGCAGAGGCGTGGGCCCAAGGAGGAGGTGCACAGCTGGAAACCAGGCTTTTCCTAAGCCAGGGGGGAGTGATGTGAAAGTCTTGCGTCCTGGTGTTAACACAAGCCTGCGCAGTTCAGTTCACAAACTGGTCTGTGATGCCACAGTGTGCGAACATAATATTCCTTTATATGTCAGTCGCTGTGATGTGTTTCTTTTTTCTTACATTCAGTGGTTTGTTAAGAAGTTCTTAAAAAGAGCTGCAATTTCTTACAAGATTTATTACTTTAGCACTGGCAGATTGTTAAACATGTGGTGAATGAGTCTGAGAGCCCTTGAACTCATCCCTCTACTTTTAGGAGTGTAACTGATGTCTCTAAATTAAAAGCATACTTTGTGGTAGATTTGCTATATTACCTGAATGAAAACAGAAACCTTATGTTTGTCAGTTTGATCTTTGATGGACTGACTTTTCCAATGTCTGTATAAGGAATTTGTAACAATTATGCACCTAGATTTTGTATAAGGTGAGTTCAGGTCAGTATGTCCAATCGTATTTTTATCTTGGTATTCTGAACTGATGTTATTTTCCCTTGCGTTAGGATCAAGTCTTTTTAATGGAAAAGAGATGCCCAGTATCTCTGGAGGGAAGTTCCACAACCCCAAATTCAGTCAAAAACATGTATGAGAAGACTATCACTGTTGCAAAAGGCAATTCAAGTCTAGGTAAGGTAGCTAACATTTTTTGTAACCTGTTCAGGTACATGGCTTTCTGTTTTTCCCATACGTTTCTTGTTTTATTAGTAAAGACTGAACATTTTCCTTTTAGTGGGGAAAGCATAACAGGATATGCATTCTTTGCTGCTCTTGCCCTGTTTGGCTATGATGGCAGTGGATGCATTTGCTGTCACCGTGAACACAAAAGTAAACTGTACAGTCTCACTGAGAGGTTTTTTTTTTCCTGTGAAGGAGTTTAGTCATTCCTAAATGTTAACAGAACAATTTTAAGATACTGTTTTTTAATGTCTATACATTTATATAATATAGCGTAAAAATGAGATATAGCCAAGGACTGTTGTAGAAGAACACTTTAGTCAAAAAGCTGCAGACTAGACTTTCAAATGTATGTAGACACAAAATGATCTTGCTTTCTGAGAATGGTTTCTGAAAAGGGTCTAAACAAGCTATTCACTTCCTTGCTACATATTTGTGCTTGTATCTTAAGTGCCTCAGTATTTCTGAAAATCAGATCATTGATGCATTTAATGGGTAGTATTTTTAGCTCAATGATACTATAATTTTGTAGAGAATTTCAGGGTTTTAAATATCTGCAATGTGCAACTTCCTGAGCATACTGACTGGAGGCACATTTTGGAGCGCAGAGGCACAACAGATGGAAATGTTTTTCAGCATCCTTTCCTGGTCTCTGGTGTGACCCTGGGCAGTGTGAGGGGGAGCACGGGGATAGCATCCTCCCAGGCCAGTTCCCAGAGCCAGTGCAAGGGAGACTTTGTGGTAGGAAGCAGTGGTGCTGCCCTCCCATTCGAAGCTGGTGTGTTCATTTGCTTTGATTAAGGTTCCTGGTACTGTTTCTTCTGGCCAACTGCACGTTCTTGAAGACTCTCTGGTGTTGGTTGGGCAGGTGTTTGTGTAGGCACTGGCTGTTTGCAATAACTCCACAAATGCTTTAAGGTGGGTTGTCCACAGGAAACACCCTGGAAGTGGCCTGTGGGCCCTTTGTTCATAAAGAGCCACCACTCAGGACTCCCTTGCTGTGCAGAGGCGGGTGGGGTGCGCTGGTGCTGTAATTCCATGGGTGCCTCTGCCTGGAATAAACTGCACTCTGATGGCTGGATGTCAGTCTGCCTCAGATCACCTTCTCCTTTGTGATACAGCCAGCCTCCAAAGTGGACTGGGAATTGACCTGGTTTAAAATCAGCCTCCCCAAAATATAAAGCTATAGGCCAGGCTGATGTGGGTATAAGTTTTGACTTTCATTGGTGTGAGGTGGTTGGGTAACTACTGCCTTCACTAACCTCATTGCCAGGATGAATAAAGTGCAGGTCACAGTGCAGTTTCAGGCATTTGGATTTTGTTAAAGAAGTTTTGTTTGCAGTACCCTCCTAACTCAATAGAGTTGTGTTTTTGATGTATGTCTATGAGTATTTTAAGTGCAGTGAACATACAAAGCAAATTTCATGTCAAGCATAATGTAGCATAAAAATACAAACTTGGGGCAGGGTACACATTGGCAGACATTACATGCATGAAAATTAAGACTGGCTTCTCATACACATAGTATGAATGTGAATAATGCTTTCTCCTGGCTTTTAACTGTAGTGTTTTTCTTCCAGGCTGTGCGTACTCTGGCCTGGGAAGCTGCCTGGGCACAGTGACCAATTTACACACATGGCTGCACTGCTTTTAACTTTCATTTTTACAAAAGGAGCTAAATCAAGAGCTGTGAATGATGTTGAAAGCTGCAGCTGCATCAATTATTTCAGTTGAGAACTGGTACTTTTTTTTTTCTTTTTAAATGGTGTCACCCATAGCTTGCAACAGCTCTTCAAATCCAGCCAGAGCTGGAGCTCTAACCTTTTGATTGTGATTTTTAAAAGGTAAGAGGACAGAGCACCCACATGCAAGACCTGAAATGTCATTGTCCTGTGTGATTCATTTGGCAACTTGACAGTGGCATTTGCATTTTTAACCTGAAACTGTAGCTGTCCAAAGTGTGACATCAGCCTTGCAGATCTGTTGTAGTGAGGATGTCAGCATAGAAACCAGGGGTGATGTTTTTCTAAAGTGCTATTACACTAGCCTCAGTAATACTGTTGGTTGTTACTGGCTTAACCAAGCAGCAAAGTTAGGTTCAGAATTTCAGACCACATTTCAGCTGTTTGCTTGGCAGTTTGCTTTTCTGTGCATGCTGCCTGTATTCTGGTGGAGACCACTTTGTTGCAGAGTTGTGTTTACATTCAGATCTAACTGAGTAACCTGTGTGAGCGGATCTGTCAAGAGGTGGTTGTTGGAAGGAGTATGTGAGTGTAAACACCACAGGACAGCACCTGTAAATGCCATCTGTGATGTGCTCAACATTATAATGTTACTAATTGGAGGGATAGGTGACAGGATCTCCAGTCAGTGGTAACACCATATTCTTTCATCAGTTTACTATAAAGTGCCATCATGAAGATGGGTTTTGCAGTTTTTCCAAAAGATAAACCTTGACTTCTGCATACCAAAGTAGAGAGGTACATGTATTCCTGTGTCTAAGAAGCTTATTGGGCAGTTCCTTGCTAGTCAGGGCCACCTTCTCATACTTAGACAGCTATGTTAATCTCAGCTACAAGTAGGTGTGAGGAGCCAACACTGTGAAGAGATTTTTATTTTCTGGAAGGAGTCGAAAAAGCACAAATGAATATCCAGATTCATGTTGTTCTTTAAATGGTTACAGTATTTTATTTTTTTCTCTGAGACACATATATAGGCAGATGTTTGTAAGGTTGGCTGAATCTGGGTAGCCTGGGTCTTATAGCTACCTTCTAAACTCTGTTCAGCCAGTCTGTCTCCCAGGGTCTAAGGTCACAGGGTAAAGTGTTCAGTCTCATTCTGTAGCCACGTTTGTGTATAAATGGTTAGAATTTTTTCATAGTCAGTATCCTTGGAGGTTTTGCTCTGGGTAGCTATCATCTTCCTTCCACTCACAGTCTGGACAATAAGGTAAGGGCTTGTAGACACACAACTGCACTCCCAGTGCTTGCTGGCCTGATGTTTACATGCAAAACCAGGAGAACACATAGTGGGGTAGTCACTGCTTCCTTCTCCAATAGATATTCCTCCATAAGGCACTCTTACTTCAGTGGCTTCATCTTGTTAGTAAAGGAAAGCTTCCATGTTAGTGCACAAAAAAGAATAAAAATGAGTTTGACAGTATTAAGTTAGTGGAAGTCCACTGGGTGGACTGGTGGGTGGGAGGAGTGGGAAGAGCATCTCTGTCTCATTTCCCATTACTGAAAAGAAAGTAGAATTAAATGGTTTGTATAAACATTGAGAAGTAGTGTCCTGCTGTGCCACAGGTGGGATCGTGGTGTAACTCACGTAGTGTCCTGTATCTGTCAGTAGTGCGCGGGGTCTCACAGAAGTCAGGATGCTCTTGGCCTAAGTAATGGCCCACCTAGGAGAGCAGGAAGGCAGCCACTATCTCAGTGGGATCTGATTCAGGCTTTCTGTTGAAAATAAGTGTGTGGTTGTATTGGCCCTGTGCTCCTAATTAACTGTTTAATCATTTCGCCTCTTTTCCAGAGACAACCATCATAAACTAAACTGAAATGTGATGTATAAACTCAGTGAACTATGGTAGTAAATTTGACTGTTTTAGAAGCTATTTCATTACCTTTTTTGTGTATTTTCTGCTTAAATTTTCCACTGTCTTTTTATGTTGAGCCTGGTATGTGAAATGACACAAGGTAAAGATACTGTGGTTGTGATTTGTAACTGCTGTCTCCTATTGGAAAGAAGGGAATGCAAGGGAGAATAAGAGCAATGTTTTTATAGGCTTGCTGACATTGGCAGGTCAGCTGACTGGCTTTTACCTTCCCTGCCCGAGGTCACATTTCTTTTTCTTGGCACTCAGAGTTGGGGCTCAAAGATGTTATTAACTGTTTAATGTGTTTTTCACCATAGGGATGACAGTAAGTTCCAATAAAGATGGCTCAGGAATGATTGTCCGCAGCATCATTCATGGAGGCTCCATAAGTCGTGATGGACGGATTGGTGTGGGGGACTGCATCCTGTCCATTAATGAAGAGTCAACCACTAACTTAACCAATGCACAAGCCCGGGCTATGCTAAGGAGGCATTCACTCATTGGACCAGATATAAAGTAGGTAAAGCTAGATGATGAATTGTGTTAGGAAAAGGCTAATAATCAAAATTTGGGTATTTACGCAAGTATTCTAAATGAAAATTTTGTTTGTGTTCACAACATGAATTTACCTTTAAATTACAGCTTCAGATGGATAATTCACCTTCAGATTACAGCTTCATGGGTTTGAAAGATAAAATCACTTGTGTGAGAGGCTTTGGATATTCTTAGAAAAGTTAATGCTGTCATTAGTAATCATCATCATTACTTCCCTGTCTGGTTTTATTGAAGGAATAGGATTAGTCAGAGTTTTGCATTCATAGTATGACTCTTCTAAAGAAAGTAAGGATTTGCTCAAGGTGTTTGTGCTTCTCAAAGGTGGACTGTCCTGGCCATTGCACAAGTGGTTTAATTTGATGGAGATCTTTGTAACGGATTTTGGTTTTGACCGCTAGACAGAAAGTATGGCACATGATGTTAATGCAGAAAAGTAATACTTAAAGCATTTTCAGTATATCTGTGACAAACAGCAGAAACAGTCTGTTTTGTGAAATCACTTCCAAATTTTTATTAGTATGTACAAAGGAGCTGTTGTTGTAGTGCATAAATATCTGCTCTTGGGAGTACTACATTAAACTTGCAGTAATTAATACAAGTTTTGGAAAATCTGCTTGGTTGATGAGGAAGTTTCTTCTCAAGTTAACTCAATTTACAGAATTTTAACTTTCTCTTAAAGTACAATTCTTTCTAGCCGTCATGGTTGTGGAGTTAACTTTGCCCACATGCACCATCTAGAAGTGAGGTTGTTCCTGAACTTGTGGAAGGTGCTCTAGACACCTCTAGTAGCTATTTTTCTCAAACTCATGGTAACATGGTTTGGGTCAGATCTGCAAATGGGATTAATGGAGCTGTTGGTAATAGAAGCCTCTACTTATTTAAGAGGGTGGCCTTGAAAGGGATCAGTTCAGCCTCAGTGAGGCTGCGGCTAACTGTGTGGTTTCTGTCAGTTCAAAATGGACTGCAGGGCACTCCTTTCTTCGCCAGAAGTATTCTAGCTTTGAAGAGACTTGGCATTTTGGGAACAGGTAGGCAAAGTATCTTCACTGTGGGTGGTAGGTGTAATTGTCTGCCCCATAGCTGTCATGCGTTTAGGATTATGATTTGAAGCAAGCTTGTTTAAAAAATAAGGTATCCTTATATAATGAATTACATTATTGTCAGTGCTGTCATGAATATGAGTCAGTGTTGATAAAATGTGACATTGATTATTATTGTAGGCTTTCAAACTGTATTGTAATTCCGACTGCCACGACTGAAATCAGTTGGTATGTGCGCATGCATGTGTATGTATGTCTGCTTAGATACACAAATGCTACAGCACCATTCTTCCATGAGGAGTCTTTTATTAGTGCCGTAGTTACGTGATCAAACACACGTGTGTACATTATTTGTGCTTATCCTTTTATAGCTGCTGCATTTTACTCCGTGTGACTATAAGTTTTGGTTTGTAATCTTAGTCTTTTGCAGATATGTTGGAAATATAAAAATCTTGTCTTAGACGTGGATATTCAGACTTTCAAGAGAAAAGCGCATCCCCTTTCTGAAAGATCTCATAGAAAAGGGGTAGTTGTTATTCATATTCTTACTTAGGATTTTTGTCTTTCATTTTATATTTGTGTTCTTTGGTGCACTCTCGTGATAAGGGTTTAAAGTGAAGCTGTCTTCTGCACTTCAAAGAACTGAAAGACCAAATCCTTTGGTAGCTTCTGAAGGACTCTTGCAAGAATAAGGACAATATTTTTGAGCCTACATAGTTTTGATACAAGACTATTGAGCATAATTAAACTTTTCTGTAATTTGTACTTTCAGGAGCAGTACAGGATCCCAGAAAAATATTATGATACAAACATGTGGGTAATGTCCCAAATCAGGAATTTGGAGATATGGAGCATTTCTTATGATAGTTCTTCCTGTTTGCTGAGAGGGATACACAGCTATATAGATGTCATTTCAGAGCTAATGTGGTGCACCACCGTGCAGGATTTGTGATTTAAGGGCCAGCATTTCAAATAAGCAAGTTGAATCTCTTTGTTGTCTTCCTTGGGAAACAAGGGTGCACAAGCACTCAGGTGTGGCCATCTAGATATCATTCCTCTTTATCCATACAGGGCTACAAAGTTGGCACATTAACTTTTAGACTGAGATTTTCCGGGTAGCAGGGTGCCCGTACAAAGTGATTAAGCAGAAATGTTTTAATTTCAAAGCTGTATTTCAGTGGCGAACATTATTTGCTGAGAAAACATAAAGCTGTTCTTACTTGCCACATAAAGGCTTTATTTTGTTTTATTAAAGGAAATTTTATTTTGAATAGTTCAAGAACCAGCAGTCTGAGTTTCAGACTTAGGTATTTAATGCTTTTCTTCTCTGTGAGTGGAAAACCAGATGTGTGGCCTTACCAGAATGTGTTCTGTTTTACTTCTCACTCCACCTTGCCAGGAGCTCTTATATTTCTGTAGTAATAGCCAGGGTTTTGTGCTCAGCAGCAGCTGCTTGTAACATCTGTCAGATAATTACAGAGCTGAATCAGAATTCACCTGCCTAAAGTGTGGGGATGAATTCCTGATCAAGAAATAAAAGATAGATTGCAATTCCATTTTCCATGCTTGTTAATGATCACTGCTATAGACAATAATAAAGAGCAGATGCTTTCTGGGGGAGTTGTAGATGAAGTGGAGGTGGAATGGGAGAAAAAAAGAAAAGAAAATATAAAGAAGAAGTTAAAAAAAAAAAGCAGGTCATAGTTTTAACTACATAAGTATGCCTCTCACATTCAGCATGAGACATTGACATTTGTTAACACTATTGTAAAAAGATGCTGCATCGTATGCTTCACATTCTAGATCTTCTCCAGCACCTGCTGATGATCAGGCCCTCTGTTATGTGTGAGTATTGGCGATTCAGAAACTCATTATGGCTCTATGTTGCAACTTGTCTGTAAAATCATTCCATGCTTTTATGACATCCATAGTAATGTCAGGGATATATCCAGATATAGGTACATATTCTCTCTCTCTTTGCGTGTGTGTGTGTGTGTGTGTGTGTGTGTGCGTGCATGTGCATGCAGCTGCACATGTGGACGTGTATATATATATTTTTAAAAAAAGCTGTGAAAGAGTGTGTGTGTGTGTATATGTATATGTATATATATATATATATATATATGGCTTTAAACTTGAAGATTGGAGCATACTTCCTAAGACTGGAATGAAAACACCTGTATTCTAAAAAAAATATTGGTAATATTTTTAAATTTAATCTCTGATGGCCACCCCAGACATGTTCAAAGCACATGTGCGCACGCGTCTGTGTGTATGTGTGTTTACAGGGTTCACTGCTCAAATTGGCATGAGTACAATGTACTGATATCTGGATTAATCTCAGTGTCATATTTTCTGTGGCACTTATATTTTACTTCCTTCATGTATAAAAAGATTCAAATTAGACCTTATGTGTTAATGACAGTAATTTGTCCTGAACATTTTCCATACTTTGTTATTTGGTTTGTTGGTGTTTCAAGGTTTTGTGTGGCTGTTCAGTCAAGCATGTGATAAATGTTCCTCTGTACTGCATGCAGTGTTGTGTTTACAAGATATTTTCATATGTGCACCCTTTGGTGTTTCCATTGTCACTGCTTTCACTGCTAGTGCATATCTCTGGGGGGAGAAGGGTGGCTGTAGCTCTCAAGAGAGGAAACCAGAACATACTCTTCTTCAAGCTGTACAGCTATGAAAGAGAGGAATTGATTAAACCCTGCATATACTTTCCCTTGAAATTGTTGAACTTTAACTTCTCTTGCAGATAAGAAATGCAACACAAGAGTAGAGCAGTCATTTACTTGTTTCCCATCTTCTGTGTCTTCATCCCTATTTCCTGGCACTTGTTTCTCTTACTCTCTTCCCTGTGACCATATTAAGACAATTATCAGTCCCTTTTGCAGATGAACTATTCAGGTGCCTGGGTGGATTTTTATTTCCAGTTTACAGGACAAGGGTCAACAGAGTTGACCAGAGGAACCCTACACACTTCTTGTTCAGTCCCACACTGAGCTGTTCAGGATGATGCTGGATGGCTTCAGACCTCACTGTGACCTCCAAGAAATTAGCTACAGTAGCAATCCAGAAAGTGATGGATTTGGTAACTGTGGGGTGTCCGCCCAGGAAGTACAAAACAGGGAAAAAATTCTTGGCAGATATTAAGTCCAAGATCTTTAGTACAATCTGACCTTGCCGTGTGTCAGAAGGCAGGAGCAGGACAGACAGCCACTTAGCAAAGATGACTTTCTGATACACATATTTCCTAAAACTCTTAATTCACTGCAGAGCTAGATTTTTTGTATAACTTTTCAATAATAAGATGCAGAGGAGAAAGAGGAGGAGGAAAGCCACATCAGTAATACAGCTTAGCTAATAAGAGCAGCTAGGGAAACCTTTGCAGTTAACTGAACTTTGGAAATGATGAGCAACAAACAAAGGTGAACTCCTACACAGAATATACCTTTTCATGCATTTGATCCATGTAATTTAGTTTTCTTTTCTCTGGTATTTTTTGCAAAATGCAAGTAAGTGTTCTGGTTTATATTTATGAAGTAGCTGAAGCATTATTAAAGTTTAGTTGTAGATAAGAATGAACAGTTAAAGACATACTGAATGTTCCTTTGAGTGCTTAAAATTAGGCAATTAGAACTGTAGTTAAGCACTAGAATAGAAATAATGTAATTTTCCAAAGAGCTAAAATGTAACTGCTCCCAGTGATACTATCTAAATTTGACTCCATCTGTGGAGATCAATTAGGTAATTCAGTTGCTCAATTTTAGATGCATTTTTAAAAATGGTGGGTTGAACCTCTTTTCTTCTCAGTTCCTGTGCTGTACACAGAAAGGGAAGCTTACCTCCTTAAGAGAGCTTTTGGGAGGTGTTTGTGGGTAGCATATAAGGCTGTTTGAGAGCACTCTTTGAGCTGTACCTTTTGAATGTCCCAGCACAATGTCAGTTACTCATTCATATAATGAAAAACAACAGAGTATACCAGAAGTTGGGGTGTATGTGGTTTGTCTCCCCCTTATCTGATCTCTTAACGCTGATGTGGCACAAAAGTATGAGGTAAGGACTACTACTACCCATGGACCTTGGGACCCTGCAAAGTTGTTTGCCCTGTGCTCCTTGTGCAAAAGGACTTGACAAGAGTTGAAGGATGCTGGACACTCTATTAGTGATCACAGTTAACTGTCTAGATCCAGGCTGAATCTGGGCATATCTGTTCCCTTTTTAGGAGCCAGCCATTCTCCTTTCAGTTCTTTGAACGATAGCTTCCAGATGCAATTTAGCATAAAGGAAATTGTCCAAGCCTTCTAGCCAGCAGAAATTTTTCTTGCAATTCTGGTTTCCTTACTGCAGCTGTCTTTCAAGAGAAAATACATTATTTCCTACTTATTTTTATAGGGTGAAAATTGATGAATTTGATTGGGATAAAACTGATGAATGTAACTGGATGAATGATACATTTTCTTTCATTGAAATGCAGCTTGCACTTCTCATAGCTTTTGTAGAGGCAAGGTACTAGTATGAGCTTACTGCGTGGTGCTTCTACAGCAGTATTCACCCTGTGAGAGTTCTGTGACCATAATACTAGCACTTCGCTGTGGTTCAGTGCATTTGGAGTTGGAGATAGCTGAGAAGTAGTAGTGATTATTTTCAAAAACTCTTTTCCCTCTTGCTACTCTCTGTTTCACTGCTAGGGCTTTGCAGAATAACTGCTGCATGTCTTGCTTGTTTCCAGTGCTGAAATGCCCTCAGGGAAGAGACATAAAAGTCAGTGACCTTCTGCTGAGTGTTTTTTCCCTAGTGTATGTTAACTCCCCAGCACTTCAAAATGAAAACACTTTGTGTCAAGCACATAATACTTGTTGTTTGAAAAAAGGCCAAAGCAGAAGAGAAAGTAGATTTAAGGAAGAGAAGAAGCTGGTGATAATATGGATAATTTAGAAATTTCTGTTAAAAGAACTGTAGAGTTCCTCCTGTTCAGCACCCTAGCCACCTCCTTAACGACCATTTTCTGGACATTTCTAGATATGGTAGATGTGAGAGGAGCTAGGGAACACGCTTGGCACAAAGAAGACAAATAAAGATGGTCCTTCTGATAATATTGGTAGAGTGGTTTGGACAGACAGCATTAGTTTTTTTGCTCTGCCTTCTGCTGCTTTGTCTATTCAGCAGAAAACCAATGAGAGGGGAAACCAGTGGCAGTTAGGGAGTGACAGACAGAAGAGGACTCCAAGTAAGTGAGAGACTTAGAGCTGAAGGAGTGTCTCCTCAGCAGCTTACACATCCTTGTGAAGTGCGCAAGATTATTTTTTTTTCCCCTGTTCTGTGGGGAAATACATTCATATTTCTTTTAACCATGTGATGGATTGGAGGACAGCCATTTTTTTTGTGTTCTTTTTCCATCAGCCTTACTTCTTGGCAGACTTGGATCTGTTAGCTGCTTATTGAACAACTAAAGGTTTTTAAGAAGATAAAGCATCGTTAAAGGAGGGCCATCTAAATAGCCCTGTTTAGAGCATAGTGTCCTGTTGCCTGTGGAGGGAGGTTTTTTAAGAAATATTCTTCATGCCTTAATCCTTTTTCCATCTCTTTGTTTCCCCCTTCCCAGTCTATTGGGCCATTTCTGTTTCTGGCATTCAAACATGATTGGGTTACACCAGGGCTTCAGGAGTCTGCATGTCATTTGGCTGGTGAAACATGACTATCTGACTGTCTGAAGCTGGCTGGAAGTGCATGAAGGAATGGAGGAAGGAGTTGAGCAGGGGGTTGCTCCCTGCGACATAGGCGATGTGCTATAGCACATTTGTACATCCAAACCCATGCGTTATTTTTCACCAAAAGCATAGAAACCTAAAATAGATTCAAAACTGACAAGGAAAGCACAAAACCTCCTGCAGACCAACTTCCAGAAGCATTTTCAGCCAGCATTTAGGATGGTAATGGTGGTTCACACCTCACAGATCCTTCAGTGTTTGTCTTTGCACGAGGAATCTCTGTTTTGACTGAAGCTAGATTGTCTCTATTACACACTTGTCGCTGTTCAAGCACCATTTACTTAAAATGGAGTGGCCAGCCCTCAGAACATTATGTGCTGTTCAGCTACCTAGTTTGACCATAAATGCACATTTGTTGCAAGGTCACGAAGGATTCGTCTAACTCCTTATTCCGAACATACCAGCATTGTGGCTTTGAAGTCGAGTGGCTTCCTCATATCCTTTCCTCACATCCACCAAAGGCAGGACCAGCAGTCCTCATGCTACTTTAATCATGTCCCATTTTGTTGCAGTATTACGTATGTGCCAGCAGAAAATTTAGACGAGTACAGGGCCAGTTTGGGACAACAGACAGAGGGAGCTGTGCCATTTGATCTTTTTCCTTCACATACTGTCAGGTGAGTTAAAAGACTTACTGTTTTCTCCTATAGGGCTCTCAGATATGACTCTTTCCATATACTTTGCACAGTTCAGGAAGATAAGTTTTATTTTAGAACAGCTGAAAGATAGATGATTTTCATTAAACCAGCAGCCATTACAATAAAAAGCTGTTCAGAATACAATTTCTGCTTCAGCTAGCAAATTTTTCTGATATTTTTACAAGGCTGTTTTTTAGGTGTTTGATCTACCCAAAAAGGAGATTGAATACTGCCTCATCCTAAACTTCTCTTGAATACCATGCAATTTGATTTACGTATTGCCACAAATACTCAGTGCTTCCAACATGAGAATTTGGCATTGATGGTCTTTCCAGAACATATACTGGAAGGAATGAATTGTGCTGTCCTTTACTTTGAGTTTCAAAAATTCATTACAATTATAGGCCAAAATATTCAAAGTGACTAATAATTTTTGTTATTGAAAATTGATCTCCAAAAGCAGTAACTGTTTTTCAATGCTGCTGTTGTAATTTCTTCCATTTTGGAAACAATAAATAATTACCTTCAGCTTTAATTTGGTTCTAGTTCCAAAACGCAAAGTCTTTTATTCTGTGGTTGTCAGTTGATAGCAACTTAATTGCGAAGACAAGTAGACAGGGAATCCCCAAATGCAATATGTATTCTAAAGGACATCTGAAAAAGAAGTTCATTACACAGACCCTGTGTACGAATTCTAATGCTGGCAGGGTGATCCAATACATGACATTTTGCAGTGAAATCTAGTGATTATGTGGGTTCTTTAAAAATGAATTGCATGTTCCTGTTCATCAGCAGGGAACTCCCAGAGCTTCCAGAACGTGAAGAGGGGGAAGGAGAAGAAAGTGATCTTCAAAATGCAGCTTTCAGTAACTGGAACCAGCCCAGAAAGTAAGTGCAGATCTAGTTGCACAGTATAAAATCTCATCTGAAATTAAAAAGTTTTGAAACCTGTAATGTATTTTAGGAGGAATAAGAAAACAACAGAATTGCTGCACTTAAGTATATTGTGCATTGCAGGAGTAATTCACTGTTGATTTTTACTGCCATGGGGCTAAATCCCTGCAATCTAGCAGTTTCTTGGTTGCTTTAGTAATTTATCTCTATAGGTTGGCTCTTTGGGAGACAGTAAGAAGAGATGAAGAGAAGGATTCAAAGTTTTGATTAGAATCCAAAATAAAGTGAACAACAGTAGACACAATTACAGACTTTCTGAGCAACTCAGTAGGTAACTCCCACTGAAAGACAGAACCTTCTAAAGAGGAGTTATTCCTGAATGTTTTTAAACCATTGTGCAAATCGAGGTGTCTTCAGTGTGCCCCATTGTCATAATCACAACAGATTTTCATTTATTTGGGTCCTTGTTTTGTCACAACAGGGTTGAACTCTGGAGAGAGCCTAGCAAGTCACTGGGGATCAGCATTGTTGGAGGACGAGGGATGGGGAGCCGCCTGAGTAATGGAGAAGTAATGAGAGGGATCTTTATCAAGCACATCCTGGAAGACAGCCCAGCTGGCAAAAATGGAACGCTGAAAACCGGAGACCGGATCGTGGAGGTACCAGCCGAATGCCTTTTGCTTGCAATATCCCCAGCATCTCAGGAGCCACTGAGATGGATGTGTGGTCCTGGGCTGACAGCTGTGTAATTGCTCCAGCTGGCACCACTTGAGCCATATAGAGTGTAGTACCATCTGCTGATGTTTGTGTGCAGACAGCTTCAAGTTGAATATACAACCTAAAGCATAGATGACTGACTGTGTGAGCAGGGGTCTACAAAGCCAGCAGTTCTACCTGCCTGTTTTAAAGGCAGCATGTGTGGGAAAATGCTTAAGTTTTGTGAAGCTAAAAGGTTTTACCTTTGGATATTGGATAGCAACAGAAATGGCCAGCGAACAGCAAATCATGCAAATAAATGCCAAGCTTATTTCGCTCTTAAATCTCACTCAGATCACATCATTCTTGTACGTCTTTTGCAGGAATTAAGGGAGACAAAATTTTTTTCCTGCTGACATGAAGAAAGCTGGATTTGATACAGAGGATAGGGTAGTCACTGATGTTGGAGGGAGGAATTTATCTAGATTTGTCTTCTGCTTAGCCAATCCTGTGCTCATGCAGCCACTTGTGCTTTCTCACTTAAAAATTATTGAAGAATGAACATACTGAAAGGAATGTGTCTTTCCTGTGATGATTATCAGTAAGTTAGACATTACCCTGTTTCCAGTGTCAGGCCATTAGGAACTGCATTCTTCTTCACCCTGCTGGATGTCCTTATCTGACTGTCCATCAGTAAGACATAGTAAGCAGGGTGATAGAGATGGTGATTCTCCCCTGGATCAGACTGGGCTTGCTTTACATGGTGATACTTAAACTGCAGTTTACTGTCTGCTACAAGATCTGTATGAAGGATCTTGAATTAATGCCTTAAAGCACTTTCTACAACATGGTGGAAGAGTTTGCAGTGTATAACAGGTTGGGAGGTGGAATTTTGCTTGATGGCCACAAAGTTAAAAAACATGCATTATATTTGAATACCTGGATTTTTACGAATGCAGGAATTCTCTCTGACAGTGATGCTTGCAGAAGTTGGAGTGCATGAGTGAAATTAACTAGTGTTGTGTTAATGTGACTGTTTCTGTATGGATTATTTCAGTTTCTCATGTTGTGGTGAATCTAGGCTTTTCTCTCTGCTAGTGCATACAGTATTCCAGATGTGGGGAGTCAGAGACCGTTAGTGTTATTGTTCAGTTCCTCATAGGTGTAGAGTTACCTCTCTCAGATTGTTTTTGTTCTCTCTTTATTTACATTGGATGGTTAAGTTGAAGGTAGAGTTAGACAATTAAAAAGGTAGGGGTAGTCCTCATTGCATAACTCTGTGTGCAAGAATTGCCACTAACAAATAACCTTTCTGTGTTAGCTTCTAGCTTTTATTATGGTCATTGTGAGAATGCTTTACTGATGCTAACCCCACCATAACGTGGTTCTTACCTGGATCACAAGACAAACTGTTTTACACACCAGTACATCCAAAAGCATGAAGAAAAGCAGGCAAAAATTTGTCCTTAGCCATCCTTTGTAAATGCTTTCTTCTAGAAGAGAGAAAGCTTTTCAGCTCTGACCTAAAAATTTAACTTCTGGGGAAAGCGTCTAGTAGCTAAAATTGGTCTTATCTTGCTTTCTAAAAAGAAAAAAAAAAAAAAAAGGAAAAAAAGTGCACTGTACTGACATAATACCCCATAATGAAAGACCCTCCAGCACCTAACAAGTTTCAGTTTGTAAATCTCATAAAGTCCTGGGAGGTGGGTTATTCCGAGATAGGTTTGCAGGAAGTGGTATTTGGCAAACACTACCACTCTCTTCAGATTACCTTATCTCTTCTTGTTATCATACCTCTTCTGTTACGTTGCCTGTGGGAAAACCTATGCAGCCTGAACCAAGAATGTTGAAAAACCTGTTTTTAAAAAGCATGGAGAATATTTATTTGATGTCCTTTCAGTGCTCTTGGAAATCTCAAACTTGTGTGTGAGGGACCTCAGGCCAACTCAGTAGAAACCTGTCCACCAGTAACAGAGGTTTGGGCTTAGGTTTTAGTCAAAGTTCCCTAACCAAACCCCAAAGCTGACTCATCATTCTTGTAGCTTCTTGCAATGTTAAGATGAGGCCTTCCAATTACAGGTGGATGGAATTGACCTCAGAGATGCCAGCCACGAACAAGCTGTGGAAGCCATACGGAAGGCAGGCAATCCTGTAGTCTTTATGGTACAGAGCATTATAAGCAGACCAAGGGTAAGCATAAAGAATGTGAAAAGAGTTGTAATACATAGTAATAGATGAAACAAATGTTCAAGGTGGTGGTGTTTGGGAATGGGATATTTAATCTTAATCCTGAAAGTTCCATCTCAGCTATTTTAGGAACAAAGATTTGATTTAAGTATTATTTCCATTTAGAATGAAATCGATTTGGATTTGGAATTACCCTCCAGCACGCCGTCCTCAAACTATTTTGAAAAGCCTCAAGAAAGATAATTTGTTGGGGGGGCAGAGTAGGAGTCTAACTAAAACCAGCTCTTAGAGATTGACAGCATGTCTGAGGAGCGCATGCAGAAATACAGCACCTGTTAAAAAATTCATTGGACATTAATGAAAGGACCTAGAAGTACACGGAAGTTTTCTGTCACTAAGCTGCATGGACATTGCAGACAAAAGCTATTGAGCTTTAATATAAGTTGTTTGCATCATTAGAAACTAAACTTCCTCATTGTAGAGTCTGTGTAAGCTGCATGTTTATTTACTAGTTGTCTCATAACTCTTGTTCCCCAGCCAGAGTCTCTTTATAGCCCTTCTTCAGCTTCTGCTCCCTGTGGGCAGAAAACTACTAACCCATTTTATCGTCAGTCATCTAAGGTAAAGTTGCATGAAAAAGCTCTATTGAATGTTGGTTATCAATACTCAAGCTACTAAAGTAAGGCTTTTGCATTTGCTGTGATGTGAACAAAATTGCCACTGCTGAATGTTTAGGCCAGTTTGGGGTGGGAATGATGCCATTACTTTATCACAACTTACTTTTATTTAGAGAATGCTTCTTTGCTATTTTTAATTGTAGTTCTTTGTTCTCTTTATTTTTGGATTATTAAGCTTGTTGGTTATTTCTTGACTGTTCATGGACAAACCCATTTTTCTGTAAGAAGGAACATTGCAAATGCTCTTACTGTACACATGCGTTGCATTGTGATCTTTGTAAATGGCATTATATTTATTGTCTTCATCTTTTGAAACTTGCATCTGTACTTTATAATAAGAACTTATAAAGGAATTTCCTGCCTTCATTCATGTGCAGTCACCCAGATAGCTAGCTGCCTGCACAAAGCTGTGTATTTAGCAAGGCAGTCAGTTTCAACTGACATGTTGCTGAGTCAGTTTCTTTCCCTTTGTTTTTTTCATTCAGGTTGCTGTAGTAGTTAAAGAGATCCTCAGTGTACTCCAGAATAGCCCAAATAATGGAAATGCCATGTGAAAAGCTAGTTGATAGTTTTGCTAGCAAGCAGTTATCCATCAAATCTGTGTTTCATGCTGATACTGCTCTGGGTATCTCTGAGTAAGAATTAATCTATCACCATGGTTATAGTCGCATATAATTTGTAGGGTTACAGCATTGTGCAATATGAAATGCTAGCTAGTTTCTGATAACTTAGCATCCTGGGCACACTAATAAAATGCTGAACACAAGTTAGTTGAAAAAAACAAAAGAAAAAAAAAGGTAAAGTAAATCCTGTTATTTTAGGTTTTGTTTTGAAAAAATGAGTAAAAGGAAAAATATCCTTTATTTTAGTATTTGCTTTTTGTGGTCCTAACTGTGCAAGAAGGCATGCTAAATGGAATTGTTTAGGCAAACTCAAATGCCCCATATTTTACCACAGTAATCAGTCCATATTAATACAATGCTCTTGCATGAATTAGAATTTGAGCTGGCAGTAGTATTTTAGGTGCTACGCCATCATGGCAAAATACAAAAGGCAAGATTTTGAATTACTGTGGCTGATCTTTTGTTTTCTCTTTTACTAGGATTTCACTGTTACACTATATTCCTGATTTTTATTGTTTTTCTTATTTTATATTACTGATTTCACTATATACAAAATGTTTGTGATGCTTATTCTAGTTAGCTAAAACTTCATCAAGATACAATTTAAAATTTTATGCAGATGACAGATGTAATTGTTAAAGTGTAATAGGATCATTACACAGGCAAATTACTTTTCCCAAATTTCTCTTTATGAAAGACAAATTCAAAGGGGAATCACATGTGTAAACAGAAAATCTTGTTGTACTGTAGGGAAACTGCCAGTGGACTTTGAGTGACTCATAATTGAAGAAACTGCATTCATGCACAGCCTACTTTCTCATTGCTGAAGATACTGTAGAACCAAGACACGTGTTGTCTTACCAAATTACATTACTTTTTGTTTTGCAAAATGATACTTGCGAATAAATGTTTAGGGATGCATTTTCTATTTTCAGGAGCATTAAAAAACCAAAATGCTTTAAGAAAATTTTTAACATATATCTGGATTAAATTACTGTGATATAAAAGTATCAGTTGATGCTGCAAGCCTTTCACATTCTTTTCCACTTATTATATTTCTTATTTTCCACCAGTATTAAACTTAGAGCCCTAAGACATTAAGGCAATTGCCAGATGGATACACCTAGTGCAGAAATTACTTTGAAGTGTACATTGAAAAGTATTTCCAACATACTATGCAAAAATCAGAGCTGTTTCCTCTTTATTAAACAGGTTCTGATCTCAAAGTAGAGTACAGTACAAAAACTGCATAAAGAATATAAATGGTCAAATTACATCCTTTAATTTTGTCTAAATATCAAAAGTCTTTTTGTGTTAAATAATAATAAGGAAGTACCTTGTGTTGTTTAAGGAGAAGACCAGAGAATTTAGTTTCATTAAACTATACATGCACACACATATAAAGTGATCTGTAAAAGTTATTATTAGATATGAAGTCTGTTTAGAGATGCCTAATATTACTAAACCTTCTCTTTTATGAAGTACACAGTAAATGTGTTACCACAAGAGGTAAATCGAATTATGAGAATTAATCTGTCGTTTTCAAAATAAAACTAAACCTCCTGCATTATTACAAAGAATTGTGTTTATTCTAATCCAGAAATCCACAATTTTATAATTAACTAATGTGTAAGAGTATCCCATATGCTGAGATGCTTGAAAAAAATTGTACTAATATAGCAGCAAGTAAATTTTCAGTTGTTCATCCTGCTGAATTCTGCACTTCATGCACTTTGTAGGCTAGAACAGGTATGAGGATCAGTGCTTTTCCTCTATGCTCTGCTAAACATAGCTGATACAAACACAGAGCAGATACAGTTTTACTTATCTTCAGGTGTCTGTAGCAAAGTGCAGGAAGTGGACCTTGTTTGGTTAGCACAAATAGCTGAATAAATATGTTTTGCTTCATAAGTCAAAAAGGATTCATTTTAAAATGTTTTTGCTTAGTTTCTATTAACATTTTCCTTTTAGAACCCTTCCTTGCCTTTCCTGCAGAACAGTCTTTTCTGTAGGCCAGCTGTCTTCAGCAGCACTAACCCGTTTGCTGATTCTTCTCAGTTCAACACTAACAAGGTTGGATGATGACACACTGTCTGCTTTTGACTCACCAAACATTATGTGTGTGCTTCTTTGCCATTAGTGTCTCTCTGCATTTAAATTCTTTTATACCAAGTTGGGTAAAATACTGTGCTGATGAGAGTGGAAATTCTGTGCAGTGAATTAAAAAGACAAAGACACGCATGCACACAGAACAGTTTTGCAGAAGTTAGAAAATGCCAGCTCTATTAATCATAACCATTGAATGTGATCTAATCACAACTACCAAAGGAGTAGGTTCTCAATTACAAAATCAGTCCCCATGTTATATGTTAAATACCCACCTGAGTGTAACTCTCTCATCAGCGTGAGGTGTTTTGCTGCTATGTACTTAATTTTCTTTTTATGTGGTTAGGACTTTCCAACTTTGATATCTCTTCTTTCTTTTTGCATGAAAAAAAAACATTGGCAGCTTTTGTTTTATGATGCTGAAAATATTTTCCCTCTGCTTCTTGAAAATTCTTCTAATGCACCATGAACAGGATGCTGACATCTTTGGAAATATGAAAGAAGTTAGATTCTTTTTTTTTTTTTTTGTGCTTAATGCTTACTGCATGTTATTCATATTGCGAACAGAGTTAACCTCTAACACAATAATAAATAAAGGATTAATTCTTATGTGCATGCATTTCTGATTTAATAAAATAATTTCTAGCTGGTTATACATCTTGGGAGTGATTGTGCCCTTTGTCTGTTTTCCTGTGTTGTCAAATATATTGAATGTACAATGAAGATTTATGATATGATATGTGGCGTATATTTGCATGTATGTTTTTGAAATCTGTCTTTGTGTTTGTTACAGTTTTAAGGAAAGGGAGTAGAAGTGTAATATAAATGATGGCTTGTATTTTCTATATTTTCAAAAGTATTTCTGAAAAAAATTACACATATTTTTAGAGAAAACCTAATGTTTTTGCAGTTCCTGCATAATTTTTTTTTTTAACACTGAGACAAGAATGGCCTTTTGTCATCTCTGTCCGCTTCTGCTGAGCTAAAGTTCACGTACAGTAAGAAACTTTGCTGAAACAGGGTCCTTAATAACCCCTTAAATACTTTTGTCCATTTATAAGTGGAGTTAATAAAGTTGCTGCAGTTAGTGAAATGAGTCCCTAACTAAAAATGAGTTACTCATTAATAATGCTGTGTATTGACAAAAGTGCTGTAACATATGGATTGCTGTTTTCTGTTACTGTAGGAGGTATCGAATCCAATTAGGGTTACCTTCCGTTGTTCCCCAACTAACCCTTTTGCTCCCACACCATTCAAGGTTTGTCTTGATTCCAGTGAGTGGGTCCTACCATATGTGTGCTGTACGTTTGTACATGGCCTGTGATACCTTCTGGAGTTCTGCTTCTTCCTCCATGTGTGCCTCCTTTGTTGAAAGTGATACTGCACCAAACTTGCTGCCATTTTTAATATTTGCTTGGCTGTGATCGGAGTGACCTTGGTAGCCAAATGGGTTCATGCACTGTCTAATGCTTTGCATTTTAAATGAAATACTGTGCCATGGCACACCGAAGTATTTCATGAGTTAAAGCATTTTACAGTTTTTGTGTGTGGCCCGATTCAGGGAGCAAAAGTCTTATGTGTGTGTAAACTGCAGGACCCAGCTTCTGCTGCTGGAGATGGATATGTGGCTGGCTGAGTTCTGGAGGCAGGACATGGTCCCCTCCACCCAAATGGCATTGTAACACTCTTTTTATCATTCTTACAAAGGAGCCTTGGTTTTACTTTCATTTCAGCATTTCCTTAAACATCAGACTTGTTCAGACTTATGTATGCGTGCAGAGGTACAGAAAAAAGCATTTTTTTGTCAATCAGATTATGGTGGCTGCAGTTTGTAAGTGTTAATCTGTCAGGATGTAGCCGTACATCCCCACCTTATAGATCTTCCAGAGGTCCTTGACAGCAATTTTTTGTTCTTTTTTTTGGTCATGTTTTCTTTAATTTTGCAAAGATCTGGGACGCTGTCATTTACCAGGAGTACCAGTAAAGTCATATGTTAATTTTGGTTTTAAAACATGGAGACTACTGTAAGGTCTGCTGATCTGGTCTGCTCTCACACTGTATTTCCTCATTTTTTCGGTCTATTATGTAGCTTTCCAGTTAAAACTCTAGGATGCACTCTGAAAAATCAATGTTTCTGGAACTACTCTCCCCTTCACCCCTCCTTGAGGTAGAGGTCTGTCACCAGTTTTTCTCCATGGTGCATTCATGAATTTTTGATTTTGAAAAATCACTTTGAATGTTGTTAAGTAGTGTTTCCACCCTGCTCTGATTCTGATGGGTAACAATGTCTTTACTAGAATTTTGCTGCTTCAGTTGAGGTTTATGTCTGCCCTATAACTATTAGCATGTTTTAGAGTATAATTTGCATAAACTGTAA
Organism: Aquila chrysaetos chrysaetos; assembly: GCF_900496995.4. Classification (NCBI taxonomy): domain Eukaryota; kingdom Metazoa; phylum Chordata; class Aves; order Accipitriformes; family Accipitridae; genus Aquila; species Aquila chrysaetos. Next base: position 52,907,350 of record NC_044030.1, read on the forward strand.
ATGATTTCTACATGAAATTTAGTGATGCAAGGTATCATCTTAGCAGGATGGCATTGTCTTAGATTTGAAGCACAGATTAATGTGACTGATATAATGGTAGAAAAAATCATATAGGATTTATATGCATTTTTTATGAAAATTACTGGCTTGATTGCCATACTAAAACTTCCCAAGCTTTTGGCATTTAATGACTTCTTAGTTAAGCTCCTCGAACAAGTTCCTGAATGAAAAGAAAATCTTTTTCAAGCAGAAACAGAATGAGAGAACTGAAATAGGGCATTTGCGTTTTCTTTAAATCTTTGGAGTATACAGAGAATGAAGGTAACTCATTCTCCCTGAGAGGTGAGACCTTCCTTAAATCTCAGTATGACTAAATTGGTAACTTCCTAGTTTTTTCAACACCTTCAATTTAAAGCAGACTGAAGTCTTCCAAGGTGTATGTTGTTATCCATTTCACTGTTGCCTGTGATGAAGAAACTGTCTCAGTGTTTTTGGCACCCAGAGACACCATCTGAGATACTGTGTTCAAACATTTGATAATGGAGATAATGAAAGCTGAAATGATGAGAACAGGGCTATGAAGCTAGGGCAACACCTGTAAATACTAATGTTGGAAAAATACTTGGTTTTCATCTGAAGTTTTTGTTGTTTACATCAACAGCTGATCTGGCAAGTATCAAAATCTCTTGGGCATGCATAAGCTTCAGAATGATGATACTCAGGCACCCGTTTCTTGCCTGCGTGTTTACTCTGACCAAGCCAAAATTATGTAAATTACAAACACTTAGCCAAATCCCTGATCAGAGTCTATATTCCTCAGGGAAACTGACTTGAATGGAGGCTTGCCAGATTGTGGATTTGGCGTTCAACAATTATATTGCAGTAGTCGTGTGTTTATACTTTTTAACTTTTTGTGAATATGAATAGACCACATACATCAAGACCACAAGTATTTGTCTCCTTTGTGATTTAATCTGTATCCTCCTTTATTTGATCTCCCCTGTGCAGCTTACAGGAAATCAGTAAATAAGACTGAGAAAGTCCAGTTACTGTGGATTTCTTAAGTTATCATCTGTTTCATTTTGGTTTTAAATTGTCCTTTCAGTTAATATGCCAGTTACTGTCTTTTTTCTGTTGGCATTTTTGAAAGCACCAAGTTCTCTGTTTCCTTTCCCTTTCCTCCTATTTGGCTTCCACAGCACATGATAGGAAGAAATTGTGTGGTGGCTTTTAAAAATACAATGAAGTAGAAGTCTTTTACAAACGTGACATTAAAAAAAAATCACTTGAGTCTACATAAGAGACTTTTTCTGAAATGTAAAGTGGCACATAAAACTTTACTGAATTGGGCTTTTATTGTGAGTTCTGTTTGCTTCCCAATACATTTTGGAGTGATGTTATCTCTTACCTTGCCTGGTGTTTGTTTCCATCTTTTATCTCTTGCAGCCTTTCTGTGCCGTGTTATTAATTTAGAATTCCAGCTGCTTGGTATTTAAACTTCAAAGCCATAGTCATTGCCATTTCGACATTTTTGTATACTAGTTTGCCCTACATAGAGTCTGCATCTGCTTAGCCACTGCATTTTTCTTATTCTCCACAGGCATTTGATCAGTCCGATCTAGAGCCAGAAAAGACTTCGCTTTGTAACAACTTGCCTCTGCCCCCTCCTTCAGCATTTTCAGGAATGAGCTGTGATGTTGCGCAGTCATCTTCTAGCAGAGTCCCAGAGGATGTGGAGAAGGAGGATGAGTTCGGTTACAGCTGGAGTAAGTTTATCCTTTGTGATAATTCAGTGTTGAAATAGCACTGTAGCAGAAGATAATGGGGGGTCCAGTTTGAACTATTTTGTTCTCGTGTGCTTTGTGGTTTGGGTGTTAAGTGTTGCTGTCAACTTTCAGTTGTGCTTGGTCAGGTGCACATGGTGAAATATAAAACTAATTTGTTCTTCTTCATTGCACTCCAATCTGTTTTCCTCTGTGGTCCAAATTCACTGTTTCACATGTAGGACTACTTGAAGAATTTCAGTGTACTCTGTGTGACTGATGGCAGTGATTAATGTGATAGCTTCTGTTACCTGAAGGTGTTACTGGAGGGAAGATTCTTGCTTTTATGTGTGAAAAGCCTTTTTTTAAGAGAGGTTTTAATGTTTTCCAAAGTTAGAAGGAAAAAAAGGAACTAGAAATACTGTTATAAATCACCTAAGGCTTAGCTTAAAAGAACGTATGTTGTACGCTTAAAATTTTCTCATCCATTTTGAGATTCTTCTGTCAGATACTGCCCACTGGACACTGATCTTGACTCTCTAGGTGACTTGTGAAACTTTCTAATGTAAATCCAGAACTTTTACATTTAGAAAAGATCGTGCAGCGCTATGGAAATCTACTGGGGGAGCTACACATGATTGAGCTGGAAAAAGGAAGGACAGGTCTGGGACTTAGTCTTGCTGGTAACAAAGACCGATCCAGGATGAGTGTCTTTGTAGTGGGAATTGATCCAAATGGAGCAGCTGGCAAAGATGGCAGGTTACAGATTGCAGATGAGTTACTAGAGGTGAGTTTTTGCAATTTATACTGAAACCCAAACGTACTGACCTAAAATGCACTAAAATATTAGAATCTTGCTGCAATATAGATGTTCTTCAGTGGACTTTGAAATCCCCAAGTTACCCAACTTGACATCGCTATGCTACCAGATTTTCGTTCTGGTGTATGCCAAATAGCTGTAGCTGGGATTTTTTTTCCTGGTTATAGTAGTACTAAGTAAAGGTGTGTGTGTATTTAAAATGGATAAAAATGGGGAAAGACAGCAGTTTCTGGGTTACAGAGATGTATGGAAGGGCAGTGCACTGCAGACCATGGAGAATATTGAAGTCCTTTAGTCTATCCATCTGTGGAGTGCTCCAGACTTTCTAGTTACTTCTCTGTCTACTGGAAGTATGATAATACCAGAATATTTTTATCTTGTGTAACATATAAAATGGAAATGAAATTGGGGAAACAGGAACAGATCCATTTGTGGTACCGACTTTTATCTCATGACACATTCAGGCTGTTTTCTAGTGGATTTGTGGAGGGACCCAACCGCTGAATGTGCAGCTAACATTCCCAATACATATATGAGCATAAGGTACATTTTTATATTACCGCAGTTTAGTTGATGATACTTGCACATATATTCTCTGCTATAGGTTTTCCCATTCTTTGTGATAGCAGTAAGTTACATTACCCTCACAGAAATGCTTTGTGTAACTTCAAAACTGTATGTGGGGGTGTTTGAGGATGCACTGGGGCGATGGTACGGGGGGGAATGGTGAGACTGAACAAAGCTTGAGGGAGACACTGATAGAGTATATGATGTAGGTTGGCAGTTGCAGAGTAGGAGAGAAACTAAGGGATTTGTGGCACTGTGGATCTCGTCTCATGGAGGGACCTGTTAGTTGCAGAGTCCAATGTTACCTGCTAGACAGTTCTCTTGAATCAGCTAAAATGTGTGTTTTTAAAAGCTTGATGTTGCTAGTGCTGAGTATCCTCAGGACACATTGAAACACAGCTGTCTGAGTCTGCTCTCATGTGATTTCTTGCTTACTGTCCATGCTGTGAACCTGCAAACTGATGCTAAAAGATTATCTTAGCATCTTAGAGGTTGAGATTGTCTCAGCCTCTACTGAGAGGAGACATCTGAGCTTGCTCCTCGTGTTCCCAAGTAGCTGTCCATCAGCTGTGGCGGGCCATGCCCTGTTCCCCAGCTGACAGCCTGACTGTGGTTCTTCACAAGCCCATGGCAAACACTGGAAGCAGTGCTGCATCTGGATTGTCTCCTTCAGTGTAAATGACTGGGCTCAGTATCCCTGTGACCATGGCTGCATGGGAGCTGAGGGGTTGCTGTTAATACTCAGCCCTCAGTTCAGTCTTATGTCTGTTGCTCACTGTCCGTTGCTTCTCTGCTTCTATTCGTACTGCCTCAGTGTGTGTTGCATTATTTTCCCGTTGTGTAAGTCCAAGCTATCCTTTTCCAATCATTTTGCCTGTCTTAGAATGGACTTCTGCACTGTAGTTTTCCATTTCCAAGAAGAAATGCAACTAATAAAATGTGAGCGAATAATGGCCTTATTCTGCAAATTCACACTGATACTTCCAATTGTATCCAAATCATAGAGGCTTCAAAGGGTTTCAGTGAGTCTGCTCTGCCAAATGAAGACAACGATTGTCAGGCCAAATCTTCACATTGTAAATGCACCAGTGTTCAGACCTCTGTGTATGAAGTGCCTGGCTTAGAGCTGAGATTCGATAAATAATAGCAATCTCATTGCTGGATATAAGCGATTCATTTATTTGTTGTGGTTAGAATTTCCCATGGCCATGCTTTATCATCACATCAGTCAGGAGGTGATCAATGGCAAGTGGAAATAGATGATGTGCCAAGTCAACCCAGTGTAACTCAGAGAATGACATTTTTAGCACTATGACAGTGTTAGTCTGAAATCGAACCGTAAGGAATTTTTTACTGGAAGAACGGAGTGAAAGCAGGACATAACATACTCTGTTATTTTAATACAATTGCTGCTTTAGCCAGTGATGTGAGATAATGGATTTTTTTAAGGCTTAAAAATCAGTTTAATTATAAGGGAATTAAAATATTTTGAGAAATAATTGCTACCTTCCTTTATATAGATAAATGGGCAAATACTCTATGGAAGGACTCATCAGAATGCTTCCTCAATAATCAAATGTGCACCATCTAAAGTAAAAATAATCTTTATCAGGTATGTTCTGGTTAAACGTTTGGCTAAAAAGGTTTACTTCTAATATGCTCAAGTTTTACACAGAGTGTTTCTGTTTTAATTTTGTTAAGGCAGATGTGCTTTTGAACCCAGTTCTTAGTAGTTGTTAAATATATCTTGTTTTCTGTTTTGATACTTGCATTGTGAGTGCCAGAAATAAAGTAAAAGAAAGCACTAGACTTAAACTTGTTCTAAGAAATATGGTGCTGTATTACTACATTCTTACTACATTCTTTAACTGAATCTATTGTAGAAATAAAGATGCAGTAAATCAGATGGCTGTTTGCCCTGCAAAGTCAGTAGAGGCTTCACAGTGTACTTCAGGGACACTTCTGCATCAAGAGGTAAAATAAATTTTTGTTTTTCTCATTTGACTGAGATACTAACATTGTGCTGGATAGAGGAGTGCCCTGTCTGCTTAGCAAATACTATAAGAAAAAGAAATCCAAGGGGAGAACAAATGAGATTTTAGTAAAGCTGCTAAATTTAGTACAGCTGTGCTAAATTCTGTTTTATTTTATTTTCATCTAAAGTATGAAGTAAATCTAACGTTCCCATGCATGGGGTTATAGCAGTTTAAATGAATCTGGAAAATGATCAGACCCACTTTAAATGTTTGTGTGCTACTTTATTTTGATGTAAAATGTTGGAGATAGTTGTTCACAGTTATGTTTTCATTTTCTATTAGACTGATAGCAACACTGCAAACTCCAGTGCTTGTTCTGACTTCAGTTCATGTAAAAACATTCAGTATGTGGAACTCCCTAAGGTATGTGCTGAAAATTATATTCACATCAGCCACATTTGTATTCACTAGCTTGCTTTTTTGTAATGATGTCTCTCTTATGGTGAGTAAACTTTGTCTCTTACTTACCTGAAGTCAGAAAAGGGATTTCTAGATGTCTTCTCTTCCTATTTGTGAGTAGACCCCAAAGTTTTCCTGATGTAATGACTGTCTTTGGCAACCTCATGAGTCTCTTTAACTCCACATAAATTTGCCAGCTGCTCTGTGTCTATGGAAGAAGTTACCTCTTGTCCTATTTGCAGAACTTTTGGTACCCAGCTGCTGATGGTGCCTCAGGTCAAGTCATTGCCTTAGATGTTTGAAGTAAATGAATTAGCAGATTATAAACACCAAATCCCCTCAAATAACATACATATTTAGTGGAAATTGTGCATCCGGGAGAAAATGACCAGGTGTTCTGAACTATGAAGCTTCCAAATAACGGTGGAAAAATTGCTGCTCATGCTTTTTGACATAGAGAAGACAGTTGCATTCAGTGGACATAAGAATAGAGACTTGCAGACTGTTAGTAAGTTTTTCTCCTTGGAAGGCATCTACCCTTCCATTATTAACCAGGAGAATATCTTACAGATAGTGGTGTCTGGATGATTTAGTTCTAGGTGAAAGCTTTAGGGAAATTTCACTCTGCCACAAACTTTTAATAATTTCACAGGAAGAGCATACATTTTTCCATCCTCTTTATTTTCCACTCCCATGTGTATTTCTTCTGTGGTTTCAAAGAATAAATTTAAGCTATGTCATGAAGTTTTATTTACCTCAGTTTGTAGTTTCCAAATATTTTGTGTTTCTTACTCTTAGTTGTGAATTTAACAACTGAATCACAATTGACCTTGTAAATTTCAAAGGAGTGGATTTGAATTTAAAAGTGCTTCAGATTTATTTTGGTAGCCAATATACTGTTGGTAGGTTGGCAAAATCTATTTCAGAAATAGATTAGTTTGAAACAAAAATATTGATGCATTGTGAAAACCCAAGCTTTTGTTATGTCTGCTGCCTTCACTAGTCTTTAGTGAATGTATTCTACCATTTTGATAAATACAGTACCTAACCATTTGCATTTTTCTGTTTGCCCCAGGATCAAGGAGGCTTTGGAATTGCCATTAGTGAAGAAGACACAATTAATGGAGTAGTTATTAAGAGCTTAACAGATCATGGTGCAGCAGCAAAGGTGTGAGAACATTTACAATCAGAACAGGGGATGAAAAACCTTTTTTGGAGTAGTATCCAGAGCTTATATTTTTTATTCTGTGTTGTTTCCAGGATGGACGAATCAAAGTTGGAGATCAGATCCTGGCAGTGGATGATGAAATTGTTGTGGGACATCCCATAGAAAAGGTGCTTCTGAAGTGTCAGAAATGTTGCAGAAATCACACCACTTAGTGTAGGAGGTGATTGTGTCTTAAACAAACCAGTGAGGTTTTCATGACTATAATCTGACTTCATTTTCAAAGCTGGCTAAAGAACCAAAGATCCACAGGCATTGTTTGGATAAGGAAACTACTGCAGAATAAGCTAAAGCCTGAATTTAAAGCTCAGCTGCTATTTTATATTAATGCATTACATGAATCGTCTATCTCTGTGCTAAAAATGTGATTTTTTTTTTTTTTTTTTCCCCCTGTGGTTCAGATCTGATGACTGAGAGGTACTTAGTTGTGAGAGAAAAGCCATGAACTGTCACTCAATAATGACTCTTTATAGCTACTCCACTTCAAAAGTATTAGAACCAGTAAAATTAGTATGTGTAAATTTACATGGGTGAGTTGCATCAGTGGTAAATCAGGCCATGAACTGTGCTTATACATGGGGAGTGTATGTAATAACGGCCTCATTATATTCCAAGCCTGGTATTTCAACCCTTTGGAGAAAACAATCTCCATTCCTAAATAACAAGATTTATTTCTAACTTGTAGCTCTGAAAACTCAGTTTGGGTTCTGTAATGAAACAGGGAGGGCTTTTTTCTAGCACCTGCCTTGCTACAAAAAAAAGTGATTCTTTAGAAGAAGATTACTTTCTGATTTTTAGAGGGCAATTAGGAGAGCATCCAGTTTACCCTTTGATGTGCTGCTGTCTCTGAAGCAGTAAATGAGTAAGAGATAGTGAAGTTCTCTTGCAGGGAAGTAGGGAGGCTTTGGAAGAAAGAGAGCTTGAGTAAGTAATTTCAGAAAATACTTCTGATTCTACTGAAATGTAAAGTCTTGGGAGGATTTGGTGTTTTTCCTGTGAGATGGCAATTAATTGTGAAGGTTTTTCAGTATCCCTTTAAACTAGATTCTGCACTACACACCAGTGTCCTTCTCTCCCTCCCATAGTTCAGATAATATTTTCAGATTTTCGTTCCAGCGGTGCATCTGATTAAGGAGCTAGGATGGCAGTAGCACATTTATTTAAATTAGTAGATATTTTGGCATTGACTTCTGTGGGATCAGAATTGGGCTCCACGCAAGCATTTAAAGACAATACTAGTTTTCTGATTTTTCTAATTGTTATAAACATAGTATTTTGTCCTGAGAAGCCATGAAAAGACTGCCACATTCTCATCTGGTGTTGTTTGGCGAAGTTTCATGGAAGCTACTTGATTAACATCAGCCAGGTCTGGCCCACAGATAAATCTGTTGCTGTTTTGTAAAAAACCGTCAATACTTGTCCTTATTCATTACCAAGAAAACCTGCAGGATTGTGACCTTTAGCTCCAGTTTGCAGAACAGTTCTTCTGCTTCACTTTTGTTTTACAACTGAACAGTCCAGTTACAGTCTTCACCAGGTTTTCTTTATCATTCAGTTTATTAGTCTACTGAAGACATCCAAAACTGTGGTGAAGCTTACAATCAACTCAGCAGAGACGGATAGCCTGACTGCAGCTCCAGTCCCTTCCAACGCTGCCCCAGCAGAGAGGAGGAATATGCAGCTTCCAGCAACTGTCCCCTCTTCCAGCTCACCAGAACCAGAAGCAGTCAAAAGTAAGGTTCTCCTTGTGTGTCTGTCTTCACTGGGGCTGTGACATGGAAATGAAGACCCAGCTTGTAAACAAGTTCTCTCTTTTTGTATGCACTCAGCTGTCTTCTGAGTTGCATTTTCTAGTACTTCTGGATTACAGATCCATCTAAATAAAGCAGTGAGGCTCCACACCAAAGAGCTAGCTCTTGCCTTCCCACTGGCCTGTTTTAGAGGCGGGAGGATGGAGGGGTTTCCTTCTCCCTCCCAAAGGCTGTGCAGCAGGTGCCTCATCAAGGTTGACCAGAACTAAGTAGGAGGCTTTCCTTTAAATGAGACTGTCTTGCCATGTATGACTAGCCATGTTTGACTCTCTCTCTTTAGAGTGGAGAGTTGAGATGTGACCAATTGATGATGGTTATTGGTTAAGCAGCACACTACTAAGAAGCTAGTAATAACTTAACTGAGTAATGCGCACATCACAGTTAATGTATATGTACATCACTGCAAGTATTACTGAGTCCACTGCAAGTATTACTGAGTGGTGTTTCTATTGATTATTACTAGAAGTGGTATTGATACACAATTATACTACTATAAAGAAATCTTAAGAAACACACGGGAGACCTACTAGGTAATAATTCTGTTGTCTTCCCTTCTGCATTTATATAATCTATTGCTTTTTCCAAGTCTATCCCTTCCATTTCTACCCTGCCACAGCAAGTCTCAGGGATAAAGACCTGATGGAGATTTCAGCAATGCTCCCTCCAGCATCCTAGGGATCTGTGATTGCAGCTTGGCTTCACTACCATTTACAGGCATCTACAACCCAATTGCTGGAAGATCTTGTCCTCTTGGTTCTCCACCTGATTTTACAATTTATTCCCCCACTTTCTTTTACCAAGCCCACCTTTTTGCTGCCCCTGCACCTTGTTTTCTCTGCACAGACTCCTTCCAAATAAGCAGCCCATCCCTAACTACTTTTTTTCCATATTGGTCTGATTTCTACTACATCAGTACCCAACTTTGGTGTTTCCAGCATTGCTGTGTAGGCAATTTTTGTCTCAATACCGATGCAGCTATCTAGATGAGCTCAACCTTGCATACCAAGATTCCCTTCCAATTCTTCAGTTCATGTATTTCTTGTACATTTTATGCCTTCTGGACAGAATTATAGTACTTAAGCTTTGACTCACCTACTTAGCTCAGACTAAGCATGGACAGTTGCTCATCATACACGTGAAGAACTTGCATAACAGAGGAATAGAGTAACCTGTACTACACTCGCACAGAAGCTTTACCCTTAAAAAGTCTTAATTGCCTTTCTGGTTAGCTTCAGAGGCCAAGACTCTTAGTTTTGAGTCTTACTGTTCCTGAAGGACCTATTGCTCACACTATACCTAAGTATTTGTCTAACATAAATCCGTATTTCTGAATGGTCAAGTCCTCTGTTAGTTTCAGTGGAACTTCTTTTAATCAGTGCCCTTTTAAAGTGTCTCAAAAGGATTTAGATGCCTATTTCTACCTCTTGGAAAAAATGTAATTTTGGTGTTTCTTTAAAGCACAGGAGACATCGGTGACAGAGATAATCTGAACATCCCAGACCTTTTGATTGCTGATTCTTTCCTTTAGTTGCTACACAGTATCCCCTCCTAGTATTTTTAGCTTTTTTTTTCTGTGAAGCATACAGAACTGACAAATACTGAAGCAAAGATCTATTTGTGGCATACCAGAGATACTGAATTTACGGATAAATTGCTACATAAGGATGCAATATGTATTTGCGCTAGGAGAATATATATTTACACCACAAGACTTACTGTTTCCAAAAGCTGTGTCAGTGGCCAGTTAAAAGTTGGACTGGTGTAAAGAAGTTCTTTTTGAGGGCCACTAAATATATTGTTGTGTATAAAACCTTTGACTTGACCATGGATTGCTGGACTTATGAAATACCACTATATATGATTCATACTTAACATTCTTTCTCATGGTACAGATCTGAGTCTGAGACAGAATATTTAGTTAGATGGACCTTGACTTGACCCATTGCAAAAGTGCAGGGCTGACATCCTTGATATTTAATACATACTATGTACTTCATTTATCTCTGGTCTACATTGCATAGTTGCTGGTATAGATGTTTAAATTAAAGTCTATCCTAAATAGAATCTGTTGTGTACAATAGCTTCTTTGACTATGCAGACTGTGATTCAGGAACTTGATGGTATAAAAATGGGACAATTGTGATTAAAGCTAGAGGATAGTACTTGTCTCAGGGGAAGGGAGAGCTGGCAGCATCATTCTCTGTAGGTCAGCTGCTCAGCTGTTGCTGTAGAACTGTCAATGGGCTCTCAAAATGCGGTTTTAAAGTCACTTTTCTAATACCAAGCTGTCTTACTGTAACCAGGTGTTTAACTGTTGTTTTAGACACAAGTAGATCTTCAACTCCAGCCACATTAACCTCTGACCCAGCTACTTGTCCCATCATTCCTGGATGTGAAACAACCATTGATATCTCCAAAGGGCGGACTGGTCTTGGTCTGAGCATTGTTGGAGGAGCAGACACTTTGCTGGTTGGTTGGAAAAATATGTGTCACTCAAGTGAAATAACAATAATGAAATTACAATGTGTGATAGAAAAGATCTTTCCTTCATTTGTTTCTGTAGCATTTATAAAAAGATACCAAAGATACCAATTTAGGAAAAAAAAAAAAAAAAAAAAAAAGGAAAAAGCCAGCAAAAAGCACTTTTAAAATTGAAAGTATAAATGAACTTCTTAAATGGTTTGGTAGTTTGTTTATCACACATCTGACTGTTTTGTTTATCACTGATGAATTATAGTAGGTATTTTCAGTTGTTCTTGGTTCAAAGCAGGGGCATGTTCTTTCAACATGCAATTTATTTTTGTTTTATTTATCCACAGGGAGCAATCATTATCCATGAAGTATATGAAGAAGGAGCAGCATCTAAAGATGGGAGACTGTGGGCTGGGGATCAGATATTGGAGGTGTGGTGGTTTCTTTGGTCACTTTTGTTGTCATTTGCTAGTTAGGCATCTTCTGTTTGTCTGCTTGGAAGGTCCTGCACACTTTGTCATTGTATGCTTTCATTGCAGGTGAATGGGACTGACCTCAGGAATGCCACACATGATGAAGCGATAAATGTCCTCCGACAGACTCCCCAAAAAGTTCGTCTCACTGTGTACAGAGATGAGGCCCAATACAAGGAGGAAGACATGTATGATGTACTCAATATAGAGCTCCAAAAGAAGCCTGGCAAAGGCCTTGGGCTGAGTATTGTTGGGAAAAGGTATGAATGTACCTGGATAGTCAATGTCTGGGACTTGCTGGGCATGCTCATGTTTCTGTTGCGGTCTGGTGCTCAGATCCTGCAGACTTGAAGGCTGTCCATGTAATTTTTATGACTAAGCTAATTGGCCCTTCCTAGTGGAACTAGCCTAGCATTACTCAACAGAAAAATGAGACAATGCTTATTGTGCTCCCAATAGCAAGCCATAAAAATGGACCTCAAACAATACTGTAATGCAAAATCCATGTGTGTATTTGCAGAAATGATACAGGGGTGTTTGTGTCAGACATTGTCAAAGGAGGAATAGCAGATACAGATGGGAGATTGATGCAAGGAGACCAGATATTGACAGTGAACGGAGAAGATGTTCGAAATGCTAACCAGGAGGCTGTTGCAGCTTTGCTAAAGGTATTGGTAAAAGAGAAGGTGGATAAAAGTGAAGAATTGAGATCCAGATTTTTTCAAAGCTTTCGTTTTATTCAGACCGAGTTCAGACTGTTACTGAGATGTCAGTGAGAATGAGCTGTGGATCCAACTTTAAGCTTCCTGAAGTCTAGAGCATTCAGATTTTGATACTTTGCCTGATGAAAATGGGAGTAGTGGTGGTGTAGAGTGCCATATGTTTATAGGGCAATAGAAGACCATTACCTGGAACAACCTAAAACTTAATACTGTATTTTCTCCAACAAACTGATAACTGGTTAAGTATCTCACATTTTTAGAAAGATAAGCAGACCTGACTTTAAATGATGGAGAATTCATCAGCGTAGTTGTGCCAAAAAGTGATTACTTTCATAGTTAATAATGTTCATTGTGCTGTTTTTTTCTATGTATGTCTAGTGTCACCTTACATCCATTAAATACTATAATGCATTTTCCAGTGACCAAGGCATCTAGTATAAGAAATTGCTTTCTCACAAAGATAACTGAAATAAACTTCTGTCTACAGCTCTTGGAACCAGAATGTCTATTCTCAATAAATTTTGTGCTTCTGATGTCCTCCCCCTATTTCCAAATCAGAATGAAGTCAGATATACAGCATTTCCTGTGGTCTGGCAGGAAGTCCAGCTGGTCAGCCAGCTTGTCTGTTTTCCATCCAGGGTTTTGAGATATTCCTGCTGCATGGTAAGGATTCCATCAAGTCAGGATTTTCCAATGGAAAGCTATTCCACTGGAAAAAATTTAACAGCCGCTACTCATAGCTGACTCTTGGATACATAGACATATGATCATGCTTCTTTGCACTCACATTCAAAGGTATATTTTTCCAGGTCTTGAACAGTTCCTTGAGCCTTTTTTTTTGGGGGGGGGAGGGCAGTGGTAGTTAGAAAGGGGAGGTAGGAGCACTTTTTCTGTATTTTCAGCGTGTACGCGTAAGTGAGAATGCCAGAACTGGGTCTGTGTTCTGACAGTGAACTCCTGAATATACTCTTCTGGGGTAATAGTACTTTTCCTTTCTTACCTGATACTTTATTTTGTCTACAGATAATGTGTTTCTTCTTCATATGCTGCACTTTTATATCCCCTCTAAATTAAAATACCATTTTATGTGGAAAGTTTCTTCCATTTTGGCAAGGATTTTGGAGTATCTAATTGAAGATTTTTAGTTCCCACTTACCATTCGTATATTCATGTTTTAAATACTTGATCCCACTCAGTAGTACTTGTAATTAATCGTCCTAGCCCTGAGAAATGAGGCTTTTAAAATACCGCAGATAAATTTTTCTTAACAATTCTGTTTTATTCATGCAGTATAAATGGAGTAAAGCATGATCACTCACATGTAGGCAGTCACCATTTTTAGTTCAGCTAGCAGTTCTGTTTTCATTCACAAGAGTAAGATCTAGGAGCAAATTATCTTGAACTGCCTGAAATGTACTTTGCTAGAAAATTATTTATAATCTTTGGAGAATCCCAATGTATTTTAAGTAGTATGAGACCACTGGAATGTGTTGTCAGGCTGAGAATTCTGCCTGTTCTTGCAGTGTTTCTTTTTAAGTATCCCTAAAACATGTGAAAACCTGATATTTTTTTCCCCTCATTTGACTTAGTATTTATCAAATGGGAGACTTCAGGAAGAGAGAAAGCTGTAATAAAATTAGATGTGAATTGATTTATTCAGAAGTTCAGTTGGAAAGTATTACCTCCCACTTTCACACATTATAACTTTTAAATCTCATTTGTGGGTTTGCATTCTGTGTGAGGATGTGGTAATTTCGGGTGCATAGATTACTTACTTGATTTTCCATTTTGGATTAGAGTTGTCCGTGTGGTTTAATACGAGTCAATTCATACAAGCAGGAAAGAATGGTTTTGCCTGAGCTATGATCAAGTCTTTCCCAGGACATAGAGAAGTCAACATTATTTAAAAAATAAAAAGCAATTTAGTAATAAATCTCTTTTAGTGTCACCCCCAAGAAAACAGCAACAGGATATGAGGTATGGAAACCCTGTTTGAATGGGTATGTTCTGTTGTTGGTTTTGATATATTGGTCTATTTCTTACTGTGAATTTTCTGACAAATACATGAACCTCTCTTAGGGTAATGCAGCTAAAGCATGATAAATAAAGGCAAACTTATGTAATATTAAGTTCTTTGCATACAGGAGTTCATATAACAACTTCCTACTGGAAGAAAGAAGGAAAAGCAAAATAGCAACAAAACTTTGAAATTTCCGTATTTTAGTACATTGCAAATAGATGGTCTTCTTTTGACAGTACTTGTATTATTTTGGAAGTCCAGTTTTCTAAATGTTTGTGATAAAAACTTACTTGTTTCCAAAATCAGCCTAATGTCTTGGTTTCTACATATTTGATTGCAGGTGAATTTTTTTCCAAGACATGCAGACATGTAAATATTAATAGTGTAATTAAAAGCTTAAAGAGTAGTGGAAGGGTATTCCAATGTGCAAACAGTCCGTATCACTCAGCTCTCTGTTGGGAATCAGATGCAGAAAGTTCATTTAAACTACAGATGTTTGGAAAACCTCCTGCCCAAAATTTCTTTAGTTATGTTGCTATGGATCCAGAATAACAGATAATTTCAGGAGCAGGCGGGAGATGACTAACTACCAGTTTAGATACCATGTTCTCAGTCATATCAACAGAAATAATGATTAATACTTGGAGGTGTTACACTATTTTTAGTGCTTATTGTGAAAATAGTCATTTTCACTATTCCTTGAAAATGCCATCTTGAAAATATATGTTGACATAACAATTGAGAAACCAAAACTACTCCCTGTTATGTGAACAGTAACAGAATTAGTCTTCTTGTGTAATTTTCACATCTGTATTGTAATACTGGTTAATCCCAAAAGTACCCTGCTCAGTATTGAATATCATGGTACACTTAGTTTGTGTGGCTTTGATACTGCCATGAGCACTGTCTGCTCAGTGCACACCACAGGATTGTTAGTCCGTTATTTTTGCATGTCCATATTTTTTTCTTTTTCCACCATCTAATAAGTGAATTAAATATTATCATAGGCTTTAATGTTGTAGACAGAAGAGATGTGTTATAAGTGACTGGTTCTTTAGTGTTCATTAGGTACGGTAAGACTAGAGGTCGGAAGAATAAAAGCTGGTCCATTCCACTCTGAGAGGAGAACATCCCAGAGCAGCCAGGTGTGTAACTGTAAAACTGTTTAGTTTGGAAGAAATAATGGTTAAATAATGAAAGCAAATAAAAAGAATTGGTTTTATGATGACAAGGATTTTCTACATACCTGATCTAAGATGAAGGAAAGTAGTTTTTGTCTACTTTGCAGCTTTTTGGTAAACATTTTATGTGTTCACTTTAGCATATTGTATCTGTTAAAGACATGATCCAGCCAAAAACATAATCCAGGAATTACTTTGCTGTGTTGTCTAGTCTGGTTTTTATGGCTCCACCCTGGGAAGCAGGGAGAGCTCTGATTCTCATCAATACCAGAAGAAGTTGGAGTGGACTTTAAACACTTTGTTACTTTAGGAGTGCTTGGCGTGCAATGGAGTATTGTTTCAGTAAACTTAGTGAATTTCTCCTTGCATATTCTTACCATGATCGTGGTCATCAGAAGCAGGAAACCTGCACACTTTCCATCAGGGTTCTGTCAAGTTTATGTATTTTATTGTTGCTCTAATGGTGGACTGTAACAAACTCACATCAGTTTCTGCATTTGAATGCATCCATAATGTGGTAGCAGTTCACATCATGATTCTCTCCAGTAGGAGCTATATTCCCAAGAGTTCACAAGTTACCTTAGAACTTTCTTTGGTTATAAACCGGGTATGCAGATCAAGTACTGAAGATAAATAGTTTTAAGACCAATCATAATTAAACAGTTTCAAGTGAGCAGGTTAAGACTGGATAACACTGAAATATTAGACTTCTTCAAAATGGGGAATGCCAAACAAGATGAAAACATGCAGGCTCTGGGTGGTCTTCATACAAGTTGTTATGTAAGAAGAAGCTCCCAGTGTTGAATGTTTTGAAGAGTCTGTAACAGTCAGCGAACGAGTCTCACTGGGAGCCATGTTGTTCCTTTACATTGTCCTGCGGGTGTAGTGAAAATCTTTCTGGAAATTGTGCAAGGTGAAGCTGAGTGGAGAGCCTAATCTTAGTTTTAGCTGATGCAGTGGGTGAACATGAGAGTACACATGAGGATGTATAAAGATCTGTCTTTTATATTCTGTCCCTACTTTGATAATCATGGCTAACTTCTGCACCAGAAGATCTCTATGAAGTGATAGAAGGTGCAAATATAAGGACACAGTATGGCCTCAGAAGCAGCGCTTCAAAGCATTGCATGGGGTTGTAGGCATACACTCTCTGTTGGTCTGATGATGTTTCGAACAAGGACCATTCTAGAGTGACCAAGAGGTATGTGGAGGTTCACTGTGCCAGCTTGAACTGGGCACAGAAAAAGTAAAATGCGGCAAAATCCGCTGAATACAGTAGGTTACAGTTTTATCATTTGGGTGTCTGAAGCTGCTCTCTAATCCCAGTTTAACGCTGTATTTAGGTCAGTGAAGGAAGTGGCAGTCTCTCATCATTCGGTTTCCCGGTTTCTGGGTCCAGTGCACCTGAGGTCTTTGAAAGCGGTCTGAAGAAGAATACCAGTAAGGTTTCTTTGGTGCTTTCACTATTTTATACATGTGAACTGGTAGCTGAGATCTTTCACTTCCTCTAAAATGTTGTCATATGTGCTGTAGGCCTGAAAGTGATTCCTTAGTCATTAAAACACTTCAGGGGTGGTTATTGTACAGTACATCGTATATATCTTTGAATAGTTTTTTGTAAAAGAAACTAGCAGCTTGTTACACCAGCATTTTAGATACTGAGAATCTTAAGTTGAGCCATAATTTTCTGTTTAATCTAAATATGTCTTCAGTCAAACTGTTTCATACATAGAAATCCAGATACTGTATAGTTAAATTAGGGTAGATGTGAAATAGCTGTCTCATGCTCAAATTTAGAACAAAGTTACTTCTGACCAAAGTGTTGCTAGGAAATAATAGTTTTTTCTATTTTATGTTAGTATGCTTAGAAGTCTTATTCCAAAAGTTATTTAAATGGTGAGATTGAATGACTTTTTTACCCATTCTAGAAGTATTTCAATCCTGTTAATTTAATGACAGCCACTTTCAAAATCTGCTTAAAACTTAAGTCTATAATAAACCAGCAGAAACTTAGAGTGATCATAGTGGTTTGGGTAACTTTAATGGAAAGTTTCCTAAAAATGCTAATGTAACTTTTTTTAAATTTATTTGACAGCAGCTTCTGAAATACAGGGACTAAGAACAGTTGAAATAAAAAAGGTAAGCTACAGCATGAAGTGGTATATATCAGGAACAGGTTTTGTAGATGTTGTCAATAGGTGTATTTGGAGAAATGAAGAAGTCTGGCCCTGTTAATCATTTTGAGAGAGGAGCTGATGTGGCAATAGCTAATTAATTTGCCTATCTTTTCAGGTCAAGACTGTGTGATTTCCACTGCCTATATTTTTATGTAAAATCAGTGCGATTTTATGCTATCACATTTTGTGACCTGTTCTGAAAGCAAATGAAGGAAGGATTAGTAAGAGATAATGGGACCTAGTTTTACTGTTATCAGACCAAGTTAAATCCAGACCCTGTTTTAGTGAAGTCAAGGGAACTATACCAAAGTCACAAGCCCATTGTTTGGTATTTCATATTTTTCTTCACACATATTTTTAATGGGCAGGCTTTTAAATGACAACGGCCAGGTTTTCAACTGTGATACTCAGTCAACTTTCTTATTTACAGGAGCATGAGGTCTGAGTCACAGACTGCTTCCAATTATCCAAAATATTTATATTTATTTGACTTTGCCTGGCATCTAGTTCACTTGATTACATGGATGGTATTTAGCCATTCTCTTTTTACAGTAGAATCTGCAAATACCAGTTTACAATAGCAGTTTTTGCAGTTAGGTAAGGTGTTGTACGGTAGTGAACAGTTAGTTTTGTTCTTCAACAGTAGGACACTAGGGGGAGCATAAGGATTAATTCTAGTCTTTGGAAGGTTCATAATAGGAGATTGATATAGACAGTATTAAGGACAAGCAATCCCATCTATCCAGTTTTCCTTGCCCAGACTTTCTATGCTGACATTAAGGGTCTGACACTGAATTCCATAAGTATTTAGTTTGGTTAAGATAAAACATACAACTAAGTCAGCAAACTGTCACCTACCACTGAATTCCATAAGTATTTAGTTTGGTTAAGATAAAACATACAACTAAGTCAGCAAACTGTCACCTACCACTGATAGGAAGAAACATATATTGTGCTTTCGGCACTTTCTCGAAATGTTGCAAATTGTATTAGCTTAAAAAATGGCTTGAGACATGGGAATTCTGATTTTCTTAAGATAGGGGCTTTAGTAATTTTTTTATATAAGCCTACAGTTCTCTGTATGTGTTTTTCTTTCCACAAGAATCTAATCTTTTTTCATGACAATAACAGGGCCCTGCAGATTCACTAGGAGTGAGCATTGCTGGAGGTGTGGGAAGTCCTCTTGGAGATGTTCCTATATTTATTGCCATGATGCATCCGAATGGAGTTGCAGCTCAGACTCAGAAACTCAGAGTAAGTTAATTGTTAATAAGGTTTTAAAGATTGCATGGGTAATGCACAGTAATTACTCTAGGCAGGCAAAAAATTAGCAGTTTAATGATACAGTCATAAGTGCTTCTGGCTGTGACAAGAATTTTTGCTGTTTGGATTGATGAAACAGTAACTCAGATTGGTAGCATGGTAAAAGGTAATTGCTGAAAGATACTAACTTTGGGAAGGAAGTCCTAAAGCAATCTTAGATCATAGAGGTAGTCAGCTTGTGAAAATTAAAAGTAGAGAGAGTGGTTCAGAATGATGGATTCTGTAAGTGAGCTCCACTGATGAGCGTGGTCGTCATTACTGCAACTGTATGTATGCAGTCTGTTTTATCTCATGTTTTCTATGCTTATCTATCTTAGGATAGAAATAGTACTTTTTAAGGTTCTGAGTTAAAGTAAGAGGTTTTATCTGATACAGCACTTAAGTGCATACTGTATCTGATCTGTGCCAGAGGTGGCTGAATTTGACTTATGCTCCATGGAAAATGGACAGTGGTATTTCTGGATGAATTCAAAAATACAATCTCTGATGATAGTTTACTACTTCAGTCTGTCTATCTTCAGGTGACGTAAAAAATATATCTCTCTTCTTATATCCGGTATATTTCTAGAGTATTAGGATCAATTCTGTAAAGCATCATTACTTTTTTATGCTGAATACACTAAACCAGTGTAATTTGCTAATTGTGATGTTGAATTTTCTACCTTTGTATTGGGTCTTTATGTAGTTCAGAGATGATTTGCCTTCAAGAGAAAATGTACAATAAACAGTTGCTAGTTTCTTTCTTCCTGCCCTATATCACTGATAAAATCTGGCTGAATGCAAATACACAAATCTGCTATTGTTGAAAGAAAGTGACAAATAAATCTATGTAACTGAACTTAGATTTTCTACCTTTTCTTCTGCAGGTTGGGGACAGGATTGTTAGCATCTGTGGAACATCTACTGAGGGCATGACTCACTCCCAAGCTGTTAGTCTCTTAAAAAATGCTTCAGGCACTGTTGAGTTGCAGGTAAAAAATATTCAGTGACATTTGGAATATTTTCTGAATACCATTTTTCCAGCTGCTACAATGAATTATTTTAGTGTCAGCATTCTCATTTTACTGGTTTACAAACTCCATTCCTAGGTTGTAGCTGGAGGAGAAGTGAGTGTCATAACTGGTCAGCAGCAGGATCCACCTACGTCCAATCTTTCATTTGCGTCACTACCTTCAACCAGCGTTTTTCAGGATGATTTAGGGTCAGTAAGTACAGAATATACAACCTCTGTAGCTTGGTATTTTAGGTAGAGCTCAGCCTAAAAAACTTAACACATTCTAGCAAATAATGGATGAATTGTTTGACTTAATCATGACTTGCGCATTTGGTATAATGGGACCTGTAGGCCATAGATCCTCTTGTGCATTTTTCATGACGTGATTTGCTGTGCTGCTTTATTTTGCCCCTTTGTAGAGTTATGATGTGATTTGATTTCTTTTCTGCAAGTACAGCCTGCTTTGTTTCACTGAGCCTTGGTAGCTGGCATTAACTGATACAGCCAAGATGTTTTTTCTCAAACTTAAATAGCAAGGCCCTTTCCACAGTGGTACCTGTGTTTCCATAATGTGCTTTCTAGCACTGGGCTATCAGGAGCATTGACCTTTCCTATATACAAGGTATACTGCTTCTGGTATACTGCAAGGTACAGCTACGTAAACAAGTTTTGCCTCAAACTCTGTCATAAATCTGAAGCATTTTTATTCTAGGAACAGGGAAAGAGAGAATGGGGTTCTTTAGCCACACAGATCTACTTTGAAAGATAGAACTTCAAAATTTCTTATAGTCAAAGTATATGTGGGGAAATATACCTATAAATGGTATGTATAAATGCATATATACAAATACACAGTCATATATTAGTGGAGGAGAGAAGCAATTAAACCTTACAACATAAACTATTGGATCTATTTTTGGACCTTTTTTAGGAGATGTAATGGGTTACAGGATTTTTAAAGTAGATGTTTGTTACAGAGATAGGAGGTACTGGTGTTGCATCTCTGCTTCACTAGAAAGCACTGTTAGTGGAACATTGCAGCCATAACTATGCCCTGAGTTGGGTGGAAGAGGTATTTGAAATAGCTACCTTTAAGTGGTAGCGAGGGCATTAGACAGTTACAGTGTTCTACGTGAACTAAAATAGCCAATTCATTATAATAGCAGCATTTTTAGTTGCAGTGGAAAGGGAAATGCATTGCTTAGCTTAAAAGGAAAAATGTTTTTTGTTGAATATTCTACATGTTAAATCATAAGTTCAGAAAACATCGCAATACTCTTTTTCCTTTTCTTAGACCTCCTCAGTACAAGGCCATCACTCTGGATAGAGGACCAGATGGCCTAGGCTTTAGTATTGTGGGCGGTTATGGCAGTCCCCATGGAGACTTACCCATTTATGTGAAGACGGTGTTTGCAAAGGTAAGTGTAAATTTGTTCAGTCGATCCATTTATTAGTTAATTCACAGCAGCTACTATCTTAAATCATGGCCTGAGTTTGAAGCCAAAGGATTGTTATGGTTTCTCACAGCTTTTCTTCCTTAGTGCAAGTGCTGGTCAAAATGTGCCCATAGCATTTGAAAGCTATAGTCTTAGGAAGATTCAGAATTTCCAAATGCATGTGCCCCTGCATATGGCAGAGTCGTCTTCAACTCTCAAAACCGGAATTGTGTACAAACTTAGAAAAACAGCCCCCTTGTCTCATGTTTAGAGTGTATTTTCTTTAGGTAGTAGAAGGGACTGTTCTATTTATTTTTACTGAGAGTCTGAAAGGTAGACCAAGATAAAAGAATTTAACTCAGTCTGGACCTTTGGAGAAGTTCAGGTACTGACCTGGATTTGATAGTTGGGACTGCCCTAGGACACAGCCCTGAGTCAGAGAAAACTGGAATCAAGAATCCTAAACTTTTATCGTAAATGAAAGTACAGAGCTGAGTTTTGATTACTGAATTTCTTATACCAGTTGCTGAAAACTTCTTCAGGCCTTGAAAATCTTACTTCTATGATAGTAGAGTTTAAATGTTACGCTAGCTGGACAAACAGGGTTAAGGGAATATAAAAATCCTGTAGATCTGATGTTGTGAAACTTAGGGCAGAGCATCCTGCAGCACTAGCAGGCTGTACTACAATTGACTATTTGAATCATTGAAAACAAAAAAAGTTTTAAGGGGTTTTGTGCACTGAACCCATCTTATTCAGACTATAAGGGCAGTGTGGCAGGGAGAAAAAGAAATGCTTGCGTCTGCAGTTACATGTTGTATCGTTTCAGGGTGCAGCAGCAGAAGATGGACGCCTGAAGAGGGGGGATCAAATCATTGCTGTGAATGGGCAGAGTTTAGAAGGGGTGACCCATGAGGAAGCGGTTGCTATTCTGAAAAGGACAAAAGGAACAGTCACTTTGACTGTTTTGTCGTGAACTGGCTGCCCAAAGGGGTAGGGTCAATAAGACTATATTATTTACATTCCGCATAGCAAAGAGAATGGAAATGTTTATATAGACTCCTTGCTCTTCCAGCTTCACAGGACTGTTACAACACTGAAGAAAAATAACACTTAACCATATTTTTGTATACAGTAGATGTATTTCTCTTACTGTCAAACCACTGGGATGGAGTTATGTCCACTATGGAAAGACACAGATATCTTTCATATTAGTATGATAATGAATGCTTGTAAGCCACCAAAAAAAAAAAAAAAAAAAAAAAAAAAAGAATGTTTGCATTAATAACCATACAACAAAACTGGAATGTTTTGCTAAGAGGCTTTGGATATTTGAAATATGTTGGAAAAATGATAAAGTCACCAGGTCAGCAAGGAGGTGGCATGGGCAGCAGTAGTCAGAAAACAGAAATAATGTTACTGAAGAAAGAAAGTATTAACAAAATAAGGAATTTGGGGAAAAGAAGGAAAAGTATGTAATCTGGAGGCAGATGATTAATGGACTTAGATGGTTATTTGTATTATTTCACAATGCCCAAGCAGAAGGAGCTGAGTGGGTGATGTGGGTGGGGTTTTTTTGCTTGTCTGTTTGTGTGTTTAAATTTCCTAAGTCACAGTGTATCCAAAAAAAAGAAGACTATGTTTTAGTTTGGCCTAAGTTTGATGGTTTGGGTTGTTTTTTTTTTTTAGGCAGGGGTGTGTGTGTGTGTTTGTGTTGAAAGGAGAGGACTTGTGGTCAGGACTGAAAAATCACTTCGCTAGTGGAAACTGCTCCTGGTGAATGAGAGTGCCCAGCAACTGCAGTATTAGAAGAACTAGACTTTTCTTTTATAATAGTAGTGTTTTCTAGCCTATATGGATGTGAAAGCAACCTTCCTAATATCGAATGTATGTAAGCAAAGGTTGTCCTCTTCCAACGTGCAAGATTAACTACATGCTCAGTGCAGATTTTTCTGCAAGCTGCTTGAATCAGAGCTGCTAACAAACTGCTCAGGGCAGGTTTACTTAGCTGCAGACAGAGACTTGGGGATATTGATTAAGACAAGGTGGAAGAAGTTGATGTTATGGTGTTGCTGCCATTATCAGTAGCAGCAAAGGTAGAGTCCTCCTTGGACTGAGGCAGCCTAAAACCAGGAGTTGAGGGTGGGTAAAAGGCTGAAAATCCCTCCTACTGGAGGTGGGTAGTAAGACAGCAGTGAAGGTCTTTCTGCATCAGCATTAAGCAGAAGAGCAGGTGTGAGATCCGCAAATACTGTTTTGGGGTTATTAATCTTAGACCACAAATACAAGACAGTGTCTAGTGAGCATGATCCAGCCATGGAGCTGTTCTTTGGGCAGCAGTGTGGTCACTAAATTTATCAACATCCACAGTTTCCCAAGTTGGGCTCCTCACTAAAACTTTCTCCCAAAACTGCACTCACTGAAACGCTTAGCTGATTGTAGCCTGCCTTTGCCTCTGGTCCTTCAAAATGGCTCTTAGGAATCTGGCAGATAAAGCACACTTTGCCCATGATTTACCTTCATGCAGAAAAATTTCACCAAGTCTTTTGAGGGAGAAAGTTACATCGCTACTTAGCAGCAAGAACCTTTGTGTTAATTAGCCAAAAAAATTGTAGCAAGAAGGCCACCATGTCAGTTGTCATTTAAGAGAAATCTGAACTGAAAATTGTGGTGGGTTGACCCTGGCTGGATGCCAGGTGCCCACCAAAGCCGCTCTATCACTCCCCCTCCTCAGCTGGACAGGGGAGAGAAAATATAACGAAAGGCTCATATATGTAAGGACAGTTTTATAAAGCGAAAGCAAATGTTGCACGTGAAAGCAAAGGAAAAGAAAAGATTTTATTCTCTACTTCCCATCAGCAGGCGATGTCTGGCCACTTCCTGGGAAGCAGGGCTTCAGTACTCATAGTGGTTGCTTCAGAAGACAAACATAAATAACAAATGCACCCCCTTCCATCTTCCTTTACGTAGCTTTTATAGCTGAGGTGATGTCATATTGTGATAAATGAATTTAGTCCCAAACAGGATTCCAATCAAAGTTTACAATTTATTAAATGAATAAAGGCAAGCAAACAGTGCTGGGTGCATCAGGAGTCTCTGCTCTACCAAGATGCACACTGTGAAAAACAACCCAGCTTCTTTTATAGTCTAACATTAGTTACATCGTGTCCTTCCAAGAGACTCTCCTCCTCCTGGTTGTGCAGGTGCAGCAGTTCTCCTAGAAACTTCTCGTACTCTCCTCATTGGCTGAGGGGTCTTCTATACAATGTATCTTCTCACTGCTCCTCGCTGCTCGGGCATGACAGCAGACATTCTGCGCAACAGGCGACACCCTGCACAGCACCAGCTGTGGCCATCAAAACCCAAGCAAGTTTGCAACAGACACCTCCCCCCCGCAACTAAATGCATATAACAAATTGCTTACACACTGCCACTTCAATACACCCTCTATTCATACATACTAAAGATCACCCCGTTCGTAACCTCGCTTAATACTATGATAAATGCCTCAGTTCTTCCCTAGGATCTTTTGTTTAACACTGTGTGGTTAACAACAAAACCGGTTTTGGGCTGGCAAAAAGAGCTATATACATATCATCTGTTTCCTCCTGGCCTGTGGTTATACGAGGACCGACAAAATGGTTAAAGTGAGGGTCACATTTTATTATGCGGCCCTAGCATTGTTTATATTGACACGAATCAGATGAACACATTTCACAATGGTATGGAATATCCTTTTGGTCAGTTTGGGTCAGCTGTCCTGGCTATGTCCCCTCCCAAGCTCTTGCCTGGCCCCAGCCTGCCGGTGAGGGGAGGGGGAGGAAATGTTGGAGAGACAGCCTTGGTGCTGTGCAAGCACTGCTCAGCAGTAGCCAAAACAGTGGTGTGTTATCAACACTTTTCTAGCTACCAGTACAGAGCACAGCACTATGAGGGCTGATATGGGGAGAATTAACTCCATCTCAGCCAGACCCATTACAAAAATGCAGGCACTGGTCAGGCCACTATTAGGGGAAGATACAAAAGACTAGCATTTGTTTTAGTGGGACCCAAAAACAGTATTAGGAATGTCTGTGAAATAGTATTGACAAATTGATAGCTATGTCTAAGTGAATTAACTAAAAAACCCACCCTCTTTGTCTCTAACTATTCTAGAAGTTACACTGTGGTAGGCTAAGATGAAAGAAAACAGATGGTACTTTTACTGGATACTGTTGTTATTGCTCTTCTACACTTACTCCTTGGTTAGAGTGAGGAATGCCTACATTAGAGTATGTAAAGTCACTTTAAATAGTATCTATATTTGTAACAGAAGTAGTGTACAGATATTTTGTTACTGCTGTTCTGTCTAAATGGAGGATTTAAGTAAATAAATTCCAAACTGTCATGATGAAGAAATAAAGTTGCAGGTGTGTTTCTGGTTGCTTTACAATGGCATGCTTGCATTGTTCATTCTGTTGTGAAAGATTAATTTGAAACAAATTTAATTTTTAAAAAAAGGTATTACTCTTTATGTGAACTTTAAATCATCTGCTAAAAATTGCTTTATTTGGATTTTAAGATTTTATCTTTGCTTGCAAACTCAGCAAATCCATGAGACCAGATGCCAAAACTATTTAGGAATTAATATGAAGCCACTGTGCTTTTTTGAATCAGACAGCATTAATCATTGTTCAGTCTGTTTAAAAAGCATTCCTTCAGCCATGGGACTTGCCATGAGGGATCAAAACAGTGAGCCGTGGAGCCTGGGACTTTGCTTTTAGCTGTGACCCATGCTGCTGCTTCAGAGCACAGGATCTCCTCCGAGCCCCACACCGGGAAAGCTGTTGCTAAACTTTGCAGGGTTAGGATGTTTGGTTTTCTTTATCGTTTGGTATTCAACAGAACTTCATATCACAGGGGTTAGTTCTGTAAGGTGCTAGTTACTGTGGCCCTGGTTCTACTAAGTCTTCTGGTTTTGGTTATGTTTTTTCCACATGAGTGTGTTAACTATGGGACTTGACAGGGTTGGGGCCTGGCATCTGAAAAGCTCCAGCTTATGGTCTGTACAGATATCCAGTCCTTTCTTTTAACTCTGCTTACCTTTCACCTATTTGATGCTAGTAATCGTAGAGTGGTGTTAATGAGTGAGACTGTCACTTTTTGTAAGCGTGGGTCTGGACAAAGGACAGCTGGCTCATGGGAATGCACATACTTCATTTCTTGGCAGTGAGCAGGTATCATTGGCATGGCTGCTTTCCTATTCATTCCTCTGCTGGAATTTATTTCTGGGTTAGCTGTATGGAAGCTGTTGGTAATTCTTAGTTGGGAGAGTGGGTGGAATTTTGTAGCCATTGAGGATCCCCTTCCGTTCGCCCTATCCAGCCTCTTTTTAAAAGACAAAAAGAAGCTGTATATTCTGTAGACCTAGACATGGACTTGCCTAAAAAAAAACATCCAAACCTAAAAGAAGAAAAAAGAAAAAAGTTGTCATCTTTATTCTTAAGTGGCAAAAAGTTTTTTTGTTTTACTGACAGAGACTTGCAAGTAATGTGGAGGAACTTAGTACTTTTAATAGTGTTTTGCAAAGAAAGTCTTATCTCAAAGTGAGAGTGACATTGGAAAGAGTCTGGTAGTGGTTTTCCACACACACCTTTTTCTTGCATTTTAAAAAGAAATTCTTTGAAGCATCTAAAATATTAATCTGTAGGGACCACTTCTGTCTTAGTCACCACTTGAAACTACTCAAAATAGATAAAAATTTTCACTTCCTTTACAAATACTATTAACACTGTGAACACTGTTGTCCTTAGCATATTCAATACCTGCGGTGTATATACAAGCTGGTTTTATTTCTTTCTGAACTGGAGAGCATGCATCTTCCTCAACAGCTGTGTAGATCTTTATTTTAATGCATTTTAGTAGCCACTGTTGCAGGGTTATCTGTTATCTTGTGAAGTTGTGTGGCCAGTATTCAGGAGAATGCTAATAGTGTAAGGTTAGACTGATGCATTTCAAACACTTGAGAACAGTGGAAGATGATGCCTAAGTAGATAGAGGTTCCTAACTTTTTGCCATATGTTTTCATTCTCCTGTGGTAAAATCTTCCACAATACTATTGAACTTTCTACTCCCAGTGAAAGTGGTTGTGTGAAATGGGCAACAAAAAATAGGTGTTGCTTCTGTTATTTCAGTAGAAACGAGAATAATTTCTGATAAGCTACTAATCCTAAAAGCTACGTACATCTCAGTTGAAGATAACAGAATTATTCAAACTGGATTATTAATTATTAATTCAAGACTTTTGTTAAGTTGCAGCAGCAAATTGTTTTTAGAAAGTGAACTAAGCAGGCTTTTACTTAGTCTTCCTCATCAAACTACTTTCTGGTCAGTCCACTTTTTTTGATCTTCAGATAGGTAGTTTAAATATATAACTTTTTTTTTTATTACATATGTTACATTACAATGTAATTACATACAATACATTACAATAAATCTTAACTGTACTTTTAGCTGAGTGTGCTACATAGGATATTTTAAGTGCTTGCAGTTAGATGTCCAGTTTACCCATAGATAGGGAAGTGAAAGGTTTTTGTCTAAGATGGGAGGCTTTGAATATGTCAGCACTTGCTAATGTTTTCCGGTATTTCAGCCTTTGGCAGTTCATTAATTAAGATCACACTTTGTTCAGTGTAGTTCAGTTTAGTTAACAGTACACTTTGGCTGAGCAAGGTAGGCATTACAGCTAAAAGGGAGTGAATGTTCTTCATGAGTATTTCAATGGGATGTGGGATACCTTTTTGAGACTCTCAGCACAGGTCAACAACAGAGTGTCAGAGTTTGGTCTGTTTTCATAGTGGTTTTTTTATGCTCCTCACTGTTCATAGCCACAGAGGAGTGCACAATACCAGGACTGGGAGGACTGAAATCACAGGGTACATTTTCAGGATGCTTTATGAGGTTTCCACTACTGCACACCAGATGGAGATAAGGGAGCCTGAGTTTCTTTTTGGGTACCTCATACAAGCACTTAGTCTGAGGCACATTAAAGGTCTTTGCAGGCTGTAACTTTCAAGTACCTTCTCATCACAGGGATGCCATAGCCACTGTGTCCAACACTTCAGAGTTTCACATTATTTGGGGATTTTACAAAAAGCAATGGGAGCAGCATCTTGGGTAGTTAATAAGAAATGAGTTACTCTCTGTTTTGGGAGTATCTTTGTCTGAAACTGTCAAAGACATACACATTTTGTTTTGGCTTCAAAAAGTTTAATCATTCATCAAATGTTAAATGTGAATATGTCTGATGGGAGTAGAAAGGTCGGTGTTGCAGATTAGTTATATCAATGTAATCCTAATGGTTAAAGCAGCAAATGTTCACTGGAATTCCTGTTTGTGACAGGAACCACTGAGGACAGATGATAATAAAGATTGTCGTATGGGGAAAGCATTAACCTTTGTTACTGTCACCAAGACCAGAAGAAGATGGTTAGAAGTGATAGTGTTCACATTTTTGTCATGCTTTTTTAGTAAGTCCACATCGACTCTTTTTCCCAGATTTTATACTTTTCCCCCAAGCGTAAAGTGCCTGCAAAGAGCTAACAAGGTGTTTTTCTTCTGATATTCTTGGAATGAAAAAAATGACTCAGTCATTGTTTCAGGTGTGTCATTTTTCTTGGTTTTGATGAATATATACAAATACAGGTAGTGAAGGAAAAGGTCACTCTTAATGTTAGAATGCTCTTGGGGAATCCATGCAACTCCAAACATAGTGTCTGGGCCAGAGACTTCATTTTTGGTAGTTGGGGATTTAAATAGGACAAGTGACACTTAAAATGTAGTAAATGAATGTTGTTGCATGGTGATCTTAAATGCTGGATAATATCAGCTGCATCTGCAGCTGCTTCTTTTCGCACGCACCTAGATGGTTCACTGCTTGAATTCCCATGTCCTGGAAAAGTTCCTGTAAAGAGAAGGCTTATGCTTCACCATTTCCCTTGCAAGTCATGCTTTAATGGAAAATAAGGTCCAGCAGCATTTTGGAAGAATAACTGTAGGTTTCTGTCTGCATCAGAAATTCTGAGTTTTAGGTCCCAGGCGGACAAAAGCTCTGATGGATGTGATGTCTGAGAGATGTGGCAGTTAGAAGCCCACCCCTGGGCATTAACCGGCTCCAGGGTCACTCCTTGATGGGATCGATGCGTGCTTGGCTCTCCTCAGTTGGCATACAGGTGTGTACCACAAATCTGACAAACTTCACTTGCAGTCCTAGAAGTCAGGGGTTTTTTGGTTGGTTGCTTATGGGCTTTTTTTAAGATCTAGCCTTGAATGTCTTGGCTTTAATTCAGAGATTATGCAGAGGACCTGCATTTTTCTACCTTTATCTCGAGTTCTATCATGTACTTCCTGTTTTAAGCATATACATAAGGAGAAGTAATCCACTCAAATTTATTGTCAATGTAGAGTCAGAGGTTGTTCTAACCAAATATGTGTGTTAATTACTTTACAAAAATGTTTGTGGACACAGTCTCCTGGTGAAGCTTTTACAGCCCCTTTCACAACACTGAACGACAGCAGTGATTACCTTTGTGTTAAATTGCATATCTAACAAAGCCTTTGCAATAAGTATAAATTTGTCCTGGCTAGGAAAGTGAATTGCTCGAGACAAGGTGGGAACCTCCTGGACTGAGCTGAATTTCCTATTATGACTGAGAACACTCTCTTTTCAATCTGTGCCTTATCTCCCCAAGAACAGCTTGGCTTTTGTTCGTGTCAAATAGCAGCTGACCATCAGAGTTCTGTGTATATAGTCTCTTTCTGTCTGGAAAAAGGCCTCTACTTTTCCTACTGCAGTCGCTAGGGCTGGAAACAAAAATATACCTGGACTTTTGTCTTTAAGTGCATATTTATGGAATACTAACATTTAGTAGAAATAACTCATTAACAGTCACTGTCTGCTATCATATGGCGTCCTCTTCTTTGTATGCTAAGAAGTCAGAGACTTTTCAAAGCTATTTATTTTGCCAGCAGCCAAACAATTCCTTTCTGCACTTCCGTTGCTCCGATTTCTTTTGATTTGTGTGTTGGTGTTATATGTAAGGGGAGGATGTCAAAGGCTTTGTGTGTGTGCATGCGAATGTATATATATGTGTAGTTTGGGGAATAGTACTGTGTAAGTGCTAATTACTAGCCTGCAGATCCTTCCTTCCAGGCATGATTTTTTTTATGGAAGAAATTAAAATAGGCACTCTGATGCTTTTTTACCCATAGGTCTCAAAGGATTTTAAAAAAGGGAGTAAATATTTGATGTATTTTAATGTCAGGAAAAGCTGCAGCAGAGGGATTACTTGTTTATTCTCCATTAGATTGTGATTATCGTGATTCCCAATGAACCCTTCTCTAATGTGAGAGTACATCTTTTCTATCAGCCTGGTATGTCTAAGAATGGAGTATGTTCCAGTTTGTGCTTTCAGGGCAATGAAATCCTATATGAAGTTGAGAAATATTTGGGTCTGGGATACTGATGCAGTGTTTGTGGGGCTAAGAGCACCTCATGAAGTATGAATACACTCCAGACTTCCTCATTGCTAAAAGCTTTTTTATTTAGGCCCATGACAAAGATCTCAGATTCATAGGACTGTTCCTTTTATATATAGGAATTGTACTCAATTTTACTCAGTTGATAGGTTGAACTCATGTACCTGTATATATTATTGATCTCAGACTTGAGCTTAAACCTTAAATCTGTTGGCCAAGCTAGAAAACCTCTTTGACCAAGCCCAAAAGTGGCAACCCTGAATTGGATTGGTTTCCTTCTCAATGTCAAGAAGATGTCAAGAAACTGTCAAGAAAAAATCTCGCGCAACAAGCAGAAAGGAGACAAAGGTACTTGCTGGTGCCCAGCAGCCTGTTTGCTTTTCTCCGTAGTGAAAGCTGGCTGGAACTGCCCTAGTCTGAACTTCCAGTTCAAAACTGAATGGGAACAGGAGAGGGGAAGTGCTTACCTGTTTAGGTAGAAATAGGCCTGGAGGTGGCCACCAGCAATCAAGATAACTCTGCCTGCATGAGTGTTTCTTTGGTATTTCAAGACAAAAAAAAAGTGTTTATGCAGTCAGCTGCTGGTTTCAGCTTGGGCACTTAGCCTGGGAGCTTGGGAGTGCTGAAGCTTTGTGGGAGAGGCTTTTTGTCTGTAGTACCCAGCCCTATGCTCACACCTCGAAGTCAGACTAGTCATGGAAGAGGGACCTAGGTTTGTCCATAGATGCTGACTTTTGTGTGGCTGCGTTTCTACGCATTTATTGTTTTCCGTACTAGCCGCTAGATAGCACTAGAGAATCAAGGTAAGTCTCGAACAGCATGGGTTGTAAAGATTTAAACGAACTGGAGAACTCCAAAACTAACAACCACTGGAGTCTGTGGTTGGTCTTCAGCTCTGATCAGCAGCCTAATAGAAATTGTTCAATCAGGACAAAGTTATTTTAACTTCTGGTGTATTTAAAATGTCTACACTGATGTATTCCCAAGCAAAAAAACCATAGAAGTAGCATAAACAGTTACCTTACTCCAGCCCTCTTTTTATTACTTTTGATCTTTATTGAATGCCACAAGCATCAACAAAACGTCCATTAAATCCAAAACATTTCATACTGGCCATCATGAAAAGAACGCTTTAAAATTGAAGTAAAAATACACCTCTAAAAAGAGCCATAGGGATATGTGCTTTCCAAAATTATGCCTTCAAAAACATATCCTCAACAGAACTCATTTGCAGAGAGGGTAGAAAGTCATCTGTGCCTGTCACTTTCTGGAAGTTTACTCTATCCCCTGCAAAATTATTTGGCATTTCTGGCTTTCCGAGAAGAGTTTAAGGTAATGAAGAAATCATTACTGACCATCTCTGCGAGAAGCCAAAACCCGATGTTTTTAATCTCTGCTATGAAAAGCAATAAGGGTACACCTTCTACTTGCTTACTGATAGCCTTTCAAGAAGCCCCATACGAAGTTTTTTCTAAGGGATTAGGAAACACAAAAAGGTCTTAGGAGGAAGGCATGAATTACTGCCTCCTTGTGCTGTGCATTTTCATACGTTTTGCACTCCTCTTGCAAACCATCTACTTAATGCATGTAAATACTTTTGATCTCCACATCCATAAACAGTTTTTCTGGCAGTCCTGAGGAATATACACAGGTATGCATGGTGCCGTGCAAGGTAAGAAACTTGGTAATCTCCTCTGAAAACGGCATTCCTGACTTTGGTTTCAAAATATTGTGTAGGTGATCACAAATTCTTCTATTATTTATGGACAGGATTTGTATACCCAAGTACCACTAACATGTCTCAAGAGTTTTTGGCAAGGATCTAAAATTTGAAGTTTGAAGGTCTTGAACTCATAGAGTAGTGACTTCTAAATGGTTGTCTTGAAGAGATTCATAATCAGCTCAGGGCATCTGGCTTTTGTGGCTTGCTTCTAAAGTACATTAAACAGACTGATATCAAAATATGCAACTGTACTGCGGCTTATTTGCTATAGGCATGCTTCATCTTAGGTACAGGGACTTCAAGGACTGCAGTCTTGGCTGTCGTTGATAGAAGCTCACAGGAACTCCCAGCGGACTGGGCTGATGCATGTGTGTGAACTTTCAGCCAGTAAGCTGTTTCTTGCAGAAATGACAGCCTGTTATCAAGAGATGCATGGGCTACCTTTGAGGCTTGCTTACACTTACAGTACCTCCAGAATATCATTACCTACCAGCTTTCTGTAGAAATTCACCTTTTCCCATCAGTATGTGAGAGGCATGTGTTTAAACAAGGTAAGAATTTTAGCAGCACCGAAGGTTGATCATCTTTTCTCCACAATTTAAATGAAGATTTTGCAGCCCTCCTTTTCACTCCCACACCAGTCCCTCAGCTGCAGCTTGGAGGGCTGAACTTTCTTTGGTGTTAAGAGTCAATTATGCAAACATAAAGCTGAGTAAGATTTGTCAATCACACTTCTAGCCTGTTTCAGGCATCCTTTACTGGTTGACAGCTATTTGCAGTTGGCAGGCTGGTGAAGTGGTTACCTACAGGACCGGAAGGTGAACTAGCGTTATAGCGCAGCTAAAGCAAGATTAGTGACTGATGTTGTATCACAAATCCTTCCAGCCCCTTTCTGGCCTTATTGATTTATTGCACGTAGAAAACTATACTAAGCATGTCCAGACTACTACTATGCTTCGTTCTCAAGTGCAGCAGATTTTACTGAGTTTGTTCTGTGATTTGTTTTGCTCCAAGTGCCAGTGGCAAGGAAGCTGGTTTTTTAAGTGCTTTGAAAACAAGTTCCAGCAAAAATGATCTTTATCAGATCCCGTTGAAAAGGCCGCACACACTGAATAGTGAAACACGCCAGTTAAATTTTAATGTGGGTTACATAAAAGATTGTTCTTAAAGTGGCACATATTGACATTTTTCCCACACCCATTAACTTGCAGCTGGAAAGTGAAAAGGCCAAGTGACATATAAAAACCTCTGTGTGTGTGTGTGTGTGTGTGTCTGTGCATGTGTGTATAAACAACTTTTAGGTAGGTTATGGTAGAATCACAGAAACCTTTCTGCAGCATCTTGGCTGTGGCGGTGTTTTGTTTTTTTCTCATGTGGTGGCGGGATGGTGCCTTACAGACTAAAAGTTACGTAATTCAATAGCTCTTTTGGGAGAAGAGTCGTAGTTTTGGGGATCCGCTGTAAATGCACTGAGGATCTTTTTCATGTAAGTTTAGAGGAGTAGTGAGGTTGTGCCTGGAAGCCCACATGTGGCCTGAGCTGGGAAGACTCCTAAGTCAAGGCAAAGGTAAGGCACATATACTCAGGCAAAAGACAGCATGTATTTAGCTTATGACAGGTGGTAAAATTTAGTTGAGTTGCCCATGTACAATTCTAGCCAGTTGTTTTTAAAGTACGTGCTGTTGGATGCTATTCTTTGTAAAGAATCTGCAGTTACTGCAAGAGGAGAAGCAAGTAAAGACACGTGCCTAAATAAACCAAACTACCACTCCTGAGAGCTCTAGGATTGCATCAGTGCAGCCTAAGAAAAATGATAAGACAGTCTGGTGCTTTAGTTCTGGTTTTTGGATTTCTGATAGTATTTCTTATCTGTAGTGAAACTTGAAGCAAGAATTTTTCCAAGTAAGTAAACTCTGATGTTTAATACTCATTCCCTTCTAATTAACTTTATTTTAAAAGGACATGGAGTTTTTGTAGGGAATTAAGAACAGTTTTTTTCTGTGTTGTAAAGTCACACTTCAGGATATTTTAAGCTCTAAGAACAAGTAGATTCTATAGTGTGCCAAACTCAGAGGTCATTTACATACCTGTGATGCCTATTAATCTAGATCAGAGACCTTTCATATTTACACCTGTGTGCCTGGGATGATGAAATGGCCTGAGGCATTTGGTTCCCCATTTGGTTTCAAATACTGTTCCATTAGCATTGGGTATGACTTCACTTACATGCAGGAGAAATTTTTCCTTGATTCACTTTTTGCCACAGGAATTAACTATTAATCAAAATCCCAGGAACATGGCTGTAGCTAAAAGTTTAGTCAAGCGGGTTGCAATGGCCAGCTGCTGGGTGAAGTGGTAAGGCCAGGTGAGAATGATACATGCGCAAGCATCAGAAGCAACAGAATACAAAATAATCTCAAGAGCTGGAGGGCCAAACTAATTTTCCTTAACTTATTTGCTGCTGAGTCTTTGGGAAGTCACACATCCTCCCTGTTAATTGTATTCAGTCCCCAGAGACAGCTAAGGATGTCTTTGAGGCTGCATCTTCAATGCAGGGAAGTCTCAAAATAATGGGCAATGCAATCTTCATCTTTGAGGAAGGATCAGAGCAGGGAAGAAGGGTCAGAAATAGGGAGATGGCCCTCCATTTTGTCAAAAAAGCTGTGCCTTTTATTAAAGCTTGACCTGGGGTCAAGCCCTGGCCCAGGAAAGCCAACCACACAATGAAATCATATGGTTTGTTGACTAAAAACAGTTGTCAAACCCACACTTCACACATTTTAGTAGTGATGATTAAACCAGACTTCCTCTCCACTGTGGATGTGGTCTTAAACTTGCTTGCACCCCACAAAATCGTGTGGGTAATTGTTTGCTTGTGTACACTGCCCAGCATAACTTAATTAGGAAAATGTACTTGGCAGGAGGGAGGTGGAAGCTGGAAAAGACAGAATCCTTGTCAATGACCCATGTAGTTCCCAAAAAAGGAGGGTGCAACTGTGTGAAAGATCATCAAACATTGCATAAGTGGTGTTATGTGTGGTTGCTAACAACCCAGAAAGTGAGGATGAGCAAAGGTATCCGACTGAAAACTTCAGGAGCCACACACTGATATCCTGTCTCAGGAGAAGTGCAGGAAGGCTTGGGCTTGCCTTTCTGGTGCTCTATAATCACTCTTCTAGTGCTTACAGTGCACCTGAGTAAGGCATGGCTCAGAGAGGTCAAGAAATTTCCTGCCTAAGTATTTCTGCTGACAACAGGTAGTCTGGGAAAATTGTGCTCTATCACTTAAGAATCAGTGGGGAGATCTGCTAAGCAATCTCCTTTCTGTTTTCATTAAACAGCAAACTTTGTCTTCCACACATCTTACAGACACACCAGAGATTCAGATTTTGGCACTTTGATCCCTAAAGCCCAGTTAAAATTAATCAGGGACACCACCAAAATAAAGCAAAAGGAGGTGTCTTTTGAAAAGTGCAGTTACCCCAAGAAACTGTCTTCACACGATGCTGTGGCATTCAGACAAGAGATGAGGTGAGCTGAAAGCAAGCAGCAGACAGTCTGAAAGATGGCTAAGGTTTAAAACCAAGCTCAGTTCTAAAGAGAAGTAGTATATGTATTGTATGCTCTATTGATAGGCTCCTAAGGTAGGTGATGTGGGAAGAGAAATCTGAATTTCAGCTGGAAAGTCTTCCCTCTCCATCTGTGTAATTATTGTTTCCCTCCTTGCTTTTTCCAAAGATGTATAATTACTACTTTAGCAGATAAAACCTGTAGCTGGAGTTAAGTCAACTATAGTAAGCAGCTGTCTTTGCATTAGTGATTAAATCAAGCAGGGCAGATCTGAATCAGATTTGTAAAGCGTAAATTTACCTTGTAGCCAAAGCAACTAGAAGTAACACACCCCTGCTCAATGCAAGTGTCCAGCAGTCATGCTGCAAACATCCCCTGGAACTAC
The DNA here is from genome assembly GCF_900496995.4 of Aquila chrysaetos chrysaetos. Taxonomy (NCBI): domain Eukaryota; kingdom Metazoa; phylum Chordata; class Aves; order Accipitriformes; family Accipitridae; genus Aquila; species Aquila chrysaetos. The sequence continues at coordinate 52,943,963 of NC_044030.1, forward strand.
TGTTATGGAAAAATAATTGACAGTCCAAATGTTTTAAGGGATGATCAGTCCAGTGGGTGGCATCAGGGCTCCCTGGCCTTTAAGGGGCCAGAGCAAGTGCCCATTTTGCATCCAAATGTGTATTTTTAAGCCAGAGTGTAGTTGTCATATGAATCCAGCTACACTATTCCACCCATTAAAGGTATAAATTCATGAACTTTATGAAGAAACATGTTCAAATACCCCAATAGAATATAAAGAAAATCCTTACTAAATACTTCTATTTATGTGGGACAACTAGGGTGTAAATTGCCAGAAAAGTCTTACCATATGTTAAGGACTGTCTGCTGTTCCAGACAATGTGATGGAATTCAGGAGTTTATTTCAGTTTTGGTGGAGGCTTCAGGTATCATCCTGAGGAAGTCATATAGTTAAATATAGGCACAGCTGCCAGTTCGGATTATTCCAATAGCTTGTCTTTGCTGAGATCTACGTGCCACGATGCTGTTCAGCTGTGACTTGATTTTTCCAGATTTGGTGAGGCATTCCAACAGGAGATGCAGGTAAGCTGGAGACTGCCTTTACAAGGTACATGTTTCCAAAGAAATGAATTTGTAGGGTGGAACTGTTGTTTCTGAAGATAGCCATTTTATTTATTTTTCAGTGTAGTTATTTTCAACTAATTCTCATGTGGCTTCTTCAGCTGACTGCTTTTATGGGACAGCTTCAGCTTTAGTCTCCTCCAAAAGGTGTCCAGTTTGAGTGATCCACTACATGAGGTGAATTTGAGTGATCCACTACATGAGGTGAATCAGTATATTCAAAAATGTACTTCAGGACTAAACTCCTGATCCAGACTGATGTGCTAATGCAGGGAAGGTTTTGACAATACAAGGTAATTGTTAGCAATCAAAATTGTTGGTAATTTTTAGAAACTGTTTTAACCAACAGATTAGTTATTAAAATATCTGTGCCTTAATAAAGAGGGGTAGCATTCGCTTGAGGTCCAAGTCTAACCTGTTTCAGATGAAGAACATAAAGGGTTTGCATGTAAGAGGCTGCATGCAAATGGGGAGGAACTGGGCTGTGGCTTAGGTAAACCTTGCGTGTTCTTATACAGAACAGCATCTGATTGATGGGATTTAAGTATGTGCTTTAGGACTGTCCTCAACATAGATGCTTCCATGTTTTAGAGCCATAAAAAATGAATCCTTTTTCTTTGCACATGTTTAGGAAGGAAATATTAGATGTCATTCAGGAAATACCATTGAAATATACGTCTCTACAACAGGTAGAGTCTGTCTCTCCAGGTTACTACTTGGCCACTGCAGTTTCACAAATCAGTCCTCAGCTTAATGTAGTAAACCACTAAGATGAATCATAAACAGCATCTGGGAAGTGGCATTCCTGGCTCACTGCAAAAGATTAATCATCTTGTCTTTGTATTGGATCTAGGACCTATACTTAGTACCAGTTACAGTGAGTCCATCAACAATTCTAGCTTATTTAAGGACTATACAGGGAATGATGTTCACATGCAAGATTATGACGCAGAACTTCTGAGAAGGTGCACTTGCCTGTCTTCTGTCTCCAGGAAAGCTGCAGTGCTGAAGGGAGGAGCAATTGGAAAATCAGCAAAGCCCAAATTTTATTTAGAGCTTTGTGGGTTGAATCAATACTGTCTGCTCTGGCCAGAAAGTCAGAGATGGTGAAGGAATGAGCAAGAGGGTTCAGGCAGACGAAGTGAGCAGCAGTGTTTTGCCCACAGCGGGCAGAAGTAGTGCAGATGTCAATGCTGCCAAAGTCTGAAATTCAGTGTGTTTCTCCGGGAGGGAACAGTGCCGTGCTGCTCTTGGGTGAGAGGACTTCCCAAGTGCTGCGCTCCAGCTTGGCCCCACCATGAACTGGGTTTCACGTCCTGCTCAGACAATGGGCTTTGCGCTCTGATGCAGGGCAGCGTTTCACAGATCATAACTGCAGATGTGCAGGACAAGAGCCAGTGGGCTCTGCTAGGTTAATGCAAATTCTGGCTTTCTTACCCTTCCCGTCTTTTCTGTGGTTTTCAACAGCTGCTGAACATGGCAGCAATAGTTTTTCAAGGGTTGTTAGCTCTGTGTGTCACTTTGGCCTGATTAGCTCTGAAGATATTACTGAGACACTGCTGGAGCAGTTTAGGGAAGAGCTAGTGAAGTGGAACAATCTTCAGTAGATTGCTGCCTCTGTGATCAGTAGCTTCTGATGTTGCATCTTACGCTTCATCTATTTAATGGAGACATCACAGGAAGAGGATAGATTTTCTTTTTTCTCTCTGCTGTTTCTCCGTGAGTGGTCACAAAACCACAGGTTACTCTGTGCTTTGCTTCAGTATTTCTAAGGTAGTAAGATATTAATCCTGAATTAGGTATTTGAATCAGAGGTGTGAGAGATATATAAATATATATAGTTTAAATATACACTATATATTATTATATCGTATATAGTATATATTTAGTGTACATGTAGTATACATATATATGTACACTATAGTATACTGTACACTATACTATAGTGTACTTCTAGTATATATGTATAATATATATCTATGCAGTATATCTACATATAAAAGCATATATAGTATATATACACACTCTTTTATGTAAGTGTGTATATATATATACACACTGTTTTAATTGTATTTACCCTCATCTGTTTGCTGTTGGATGTGATATTTAGAAACGTGGAGCCATATAAAGCAGATTGCAATGTCTCATTATAAAGTCTCTTGAGCACAAAATGGGTGAGTTTGCTCCCACAGTGCTTTAAAGTCAAATGATCCTCACGTGCTTACTTGTTACAAACCTCCAGATGATTTCTCCCAACTCCAAGTACCTTCAGAGTGTTTGCTTTCAGGAGCTATCTTAATAGTTTCCTTTTCACTGCCATGGGTACATATTTGCACATTATTAAAACTATTCTCCATCTTGTCTTATTACATAATTTTTATTTAGTCTACTGCATACAAGTCTTGCATTTTCACACACCGTGACAACTCAAAAATTGTAATGATAATTTAAAACCTAGAATCTATATTAGATGTACTTTTTGCTTTAGGGGAGTGAAAAGGACCAGATAATAGCCTCTGCTTGCCAGTTAAGATGTGTTGGCCACTTGCTTCTAATCAAAAGGCCTTACAGCTTGGACTGGAGAAACAGGACTGGTCTAGCCCATAAGCTGGTGCACGTCTGCCACCAGCAGTATTGGTTTGTGGTGTCAACAGAGATCCCATCCCATGGTGCTCTGCATCACATGGTACAGCAGAGCAAAGGCAGGTCAAATGCCAGTGGGCTGCTGGACTGTACAGAGCTGGATGAGGCGCACCAGGACAGATCAGAAGGAGCATGCACTGTGTCATGGGGTTGACACCTTGCGGGACAGCTCATTCAGAGAGGCTTTGAGAGCAGAGACATCAGACTTGGAAGAGCACCACGCAGTGACTGCTGGCATTCTGGAAATGGCCAGTGGCCTGTGAGTAGAGGTAACAAGAAAGCTGAGCTTGGTCACAGATGATCTTAGCCCCCAGGTCCCACTCCCCTTGTCCCCTCAAGAAGAACAGTAACAACAAAACACGTACCATGGACAAGGGAGAACTGACCATTTGTTGTGCTTGATGTGCAGGAAGTTGTTGACAGAAGCAGATCCTTTCCATGTGGCAGTGACCACTAGAGAATACAGATGATAAAATTAGTTCAGCCAAAGTGACCAAGGAAACTCCAAAACTGTTTCAGCTGTAGGAACTATTAGAGTATAGTGTTTCCCTGAGATACTTCTTGGACATACATATATATTTTTTAGAATGTTTTAAGGGAGGGATTTTATTTCAAATGCACTTTCTTAACTTAGAAGAGCTCTGGCTTGCAGGAGTCTAAATATTTTGATATCTGTACGTCCACCAAGATTACCAAGTATCTCTGTACAAAAATATAGGAAAAATCAAACACCCACAAGTAGACCACTTACAGTTCTCAGATTAATTAGCCACCTGCACTAGTTAACTGAATTGCTTTCTTAGATCCTACCCCTTATGTCACCCTTCACCCCATTTAGACTGTGAATCTCAGTCCTTCCAGGATCCAAAATCTTGAATATTTTCCTCAGGGGAGGCACGTAATACTTTTCATTCAGGAACATGTTACTTCTCAGCACAGAAAGAAAAAGGGCTGGCCCTAAGCTATTTACCAACAGCACCGCTGGAGCATTTATTTACCAGGGGAGGTACCAGCTCACAGCTGCCTTAATGACAAAGGATATGATGTCCTGCTCTATGCAAAGTACTGAAGCTTTCTTTGGGCTGGCACCTTGTAGTGTGTGAGACCGCTCGTATTGCTCACTAATTGCATGACAACGTAAAAGAATTACAAAGATATATAAATTGTTTAGCTCATCTAAACTATATAACTATATATAAACTAACATTATAAGATATTCAGTGGAGGAAGGGGGTGCAGTTCTACGCCATTAATAGTAAATTATTAGTAAATAGGCTTGGAAAGGCTGTAATACCAGAGCCAATGTGATTCAGTAAAAGTGTTCAAGTGGGAGAATATTAAAGTTTGCAACAACATACTGGATCTGATAACAGAGTTGACCAGGGAAGTTGTATTTGATCTTGAAAATATCATCACAAGAGAAATGTCAAACTATTCAAGAAAACTTGAAGCAGGATTTAAAAACTGATGGTCACATCTGGGGGTCCTCAAAGACCTTGGGATAGCTGCTGACAAACTGAGATGGGATTTGATTTTGATATGGCTGGCACAGAGCATGGGTCACACATATAGGCTAAAAATTCTATTGTAGCTGTTCTTGAGCTTGAATCCCGTGGCCTTATGCTTCAAGTAAACTCACAAATTTGAGTGGTGGTGGGAGCTCTAATCTTTCTATTTATTTGGGAATTTTTTATATGTTACCCTTTACCAGTGTGGCCAAACCATCAGCCCAAGGGGCAGCTCCAGTTTGTCAGGACCTCAGGGTTGGGAGGGAGGTGATAGGAAATGACTGTCAGGACAGCATCCAAAACATGTCAGCCAAACATTTCTTTCTGTCAGCTCACAGTGCTAGGCTTAAACTGGGATTATCCATGCAGCTTGCAGAGATGCCACAAACCTGGCAGGGGCCTTCCGAAAGACTGAAAAACCCCCTTGTTCTAGGTGCTTCAGCTCTGGGATATGCAACAGCACCTATTACTCTGTGCACACTTGAATGAGAAGTCCCAAGCTCGGCAGAATAAATCCTGACCACACTGAACCTGATTGCAACAGTCTGGCTGGTTTTAAGAGAGGCAGTATTTCACCTGGGAAGTCTACTGCTTAATGTCAGAAATTGCAGAATCTCAGCAAGAGGAAAATAAAACCTCTTCAGCTGAGACACTCCAAAGAAATAGAAAGTCGTGCCAGAAATATTCCTATATTTGCCCTGAAGATGTAATATGTAGACTCAGGTAAGCAGCCATCTTCAGACAAGGTGCATTTACAATTGCCATGTGATGGTGACTTGGTTATGGTTGCTGAGAACAGTAACAATCTATTTAATGCAGTATCTGTGATGGGTTAATAATTGAAACTCAGAGGACATGGTTTTCAGCCCTTTATTCATATCCAGATCTTCGGCTGCTAACTGGGTCTTAACCAATCCGTTTGATTAACTGTGCCCTGGTATCTCTTCTGTTAAAGGGGCAGTAATTGCAACATTCCAGGAAAAAGAGAAAAGTCAGTGGAACAGATTGAGATAGGCCCATGGTATTTTATTTCAACTAAAGAACAAAAAGTAACTCTTTTAAATTGTCTCTTGAAATAAAGATGCAGTTTGGTTATTCAGGATAGAATTATGGATATACCTGTTGCAGAGAAGTTGAATAACCAATGTGATTGTGTAATGAATTTCCCGATTAGTCTCTGCAGGAAGGAATCTTAATTGGTGCTAAAATAATAGGTCGTTTGTGTCCAGCACTGTAAAGAGGATGAGTTTTTCTATCCAAGAAATTTTTTCATGCAGGAGGGAATCTTACAGACCATGTATAAAGCTATCTTGATCTCTGACCTTGTTTGCTGGAGGTTATATAACTTTTCCCAGATAATTATTTTGCTGCAATGATGAAAATCTATTGAGCTGTTATTTAATGCTTAGCTACTACACTGTGCTTTTGAAAAAGAGGTCATAAAAGGATTTTCTCTGTCTCTCATGCTTATAAATTTGAGTACAACTTTTTGTCCTGAGTCTGTTCTCCTTTTCTCAGCTGAAGGTCTTAATGCTTTGGAAATTTCTAGCTTGAGCCCAAACTAAAGAAGTTGTCTTCCTCTGAATCATGGAAAAATATACTTGCCTGCAGAAAATGAGTGATAAAAAGGTACAGGTGGAACTGAGCTGCTTAAACACAACTGTTCAGTGTCATATAAGGTGCTTTATCTGAGACATCTCCACTGGGGTGGAAGAGACAACTCAGAACAAGAAAATTCATTTCCTGGGTTTATTTTGTCCAAGAACACTTTGCTGTGCCTTCCACTTAAGAATCTGGAAGTCTTGTGAAAAGGGAACTATCGATGCTTCCTACTCATTTCCGTAGAGGCAGAAATCATCCTGCACGTTGCCTTGTGAATGCATTAGTTTCTAACTATATTTCAGAGCAGCAGCGCTGGCAGACAAAGGAAACCATGCCTCTGATTTCACAGGCAGTCTGCACATGCACTCAATCTGATGGTTTCGGTGTGTAGGATTTGAATCTGCGTTTACACAAGTCTTCCTAGTTAATACTAAAACAGCATAGGGATCACTAACCAAAAAACCAGCAGGTCCCACCTGGGATCATACTGAATGATGGCTCCATTTTCTACATGACACCAGTTTTAGATTGTCATCTATGCCCAGCCTGCTTTCCTTCTATAGATTTAGGAATGGACCAATTTTTAGGGTCTGATTTCCCATTAATTTCAATGGTAATAAGATGCCTAAACAAACTCTTGAGGTTCTGGGTATTTGTCTCCAATTCACGGAAGTAATTTAGCTTCCCTGAATTCTTTTCACACATTTAGGTTTACACCAGTATGCCTTGTTGGGTTTGTTGCTCTTAAATCTTAACTTTAGCAGATGATTGATTTTCTTCTCTCCTCTTGGCTTATTTAAGTTTCTTGTGAGTCTTGTTATAGAACAGAACACAAAATGCATGAAAATGGACATTGCAGGCATTAAAATAAAAAAGAAAATCAGAAGTCAGGAAGTTGAGAGGGTTAAATGAGTCAGTAGAAAGAAACTACAGCCACTCCTACCTACTTCTAATCATTTTGACTGTGTATTTTTCCTACAGATTTGAACTCTTGAAAACAGACAGCTCATTTGAATTTTTAGTACAGTCTTGGTTGCCAGGTAAAGTAAATTATAACATTGTGTTATGCAAAAAACTTCTGCCTTTGTTCTGGGGCTTTCATTTTGCAGTTCCTAAAACCTGAATTCAAGCACTGGGGTCATACTCCTGTCTCAGTAAGGACATTGTGCAGTCCAGCCTGATTGCTGTCACTTCATATTCTCTTACCAGGGGATTCTCCTGTTGCTCCCAAGTCTTTGACTTCCCCTAAGCTAGTGAAGAAAATTGCAGGTAGGATTTCTGGAAGCAAACATCTGGATATGCGTCCACTGACACCTGTAAGAAAAGTGTGCTGCATTCTGGGGGTAGGTGCGTGGTCCTGCTGAGGAGCCCTGGCTCACAGTAACCCTTGATGTTGAGATGGGATCCCTAGTAGATGAGGATCCAGGTCTGATCCCACCCAGCTGCACAACCCTGTTTCAGAGAAGTAAGAGCACTAAGAGGGAGTGAGGACGAACAGAAAGTCTGTAGAGAGATAAGGATGATAAGATTACAGACTGAGGGTGGTTGGAACAGGATCATCAGGTGTGTGAGGATCCAAGAGGGAAAACACCTACATGAGAACTGTAAAGTCTAAAGGAAGAAAGCAGAGAGGTTAATATAAGGACTGCGTGGTGTCACTAAGTCACCAGTGTAAGACCTGTGGATGGAGCTGGTGGCAGAGGGCAGCTCTGCAGCACTGAGAATCTGGCCTGGGGAGCTCCAGGCACTGGCTTTTCTCCCCCAGTTCACTGATGCTTGCCTCATCAGCAAAGAATGTTTGAGTGCCTTATCAGGGTGGCAAGAAGACCTGCATCCTACCTCTCTTGTGTGTGTCAACTGAGAAACAGCTGTTTCATATTTTTTAGTTGCATTTATCTTGCCTGCAGGGTCTTTTCATATGGCTAAGGGGGCCCAACTGGACTCAGCCAGAAGAAGGTTGTTTAAAAGGTAAATATCAAATTGAATAAAGATTTTTTTTTTTTTTTGAAGGAATTCTTACTTTTTGCAAAATTTTTCTGGACTTGAATGCACTGAATGTCTGAACTGAGTGACTGCTGAAGACATACTGCTTGAAGCAAGCTGGTAATATATGACTCCAAGGTGGAAACAACAGCAGATATGTTGGGTCAGCAAAAATATGTTAGGAGTTGTTATCTCTGACTATATTAATAAGCAGACTTCTGTAATGACTCAAATGGCAATAACTGCCACTTTTACTTAAAAATTGCTCTATGGAAATAGGCTCCCCTCCTTCCCCCCCCCCCCCCCCCTTTTTTGGTTATTTAAGTCTTCAGATTTCTCTCCTTCTTGTTAGTACTTTATCAATAATTAACCAAGCCTTCCCCAGCTTCATGTATTTAAAACAGCTGGTGTGACTTCAGCAGTCCCTCATGATATTTTTGAAACCTGGTGATTTACAGCTATAAATAATGACTTTTATTTTCCTTTCATGCTGCTTGATTTTTTCCCATCACTGAACTTGTAACATTTGTCTAAATGATGCATTTATGTTACATGTGACAAACATATTGCATTCATACAGACTCAGGAGTTCAGACTGTTGCACCAAGAAATGTTTCATGCTTGGATTTAATAGGTAGGAAGCCATAGATTAATTCTGGTATGGTGCTTCTTGGAATTCAGTGTTATCTATTCATAATGCTATATGTCTAACCTTTTCTCTTTCATTCTCTACATGCTGAGGAAGAAGAAAACAAGAGCTATTGGTCTTGGGTTTAGATTCTGGAAGTTAAAGAGCAACTCAGTGAGATAGCTTTTAATTTGGACACATAGTCCATTCATGTAAATATTCAGCTCCAGATCTTTCAATCTAACTTGAATGGCCTGGCCGTTCTGAGAAGCTGTTTCCCACTGCTGTGTGACAACAAAATGTCAATTGACATGATATATCACTAAACACAGTTCCAATGACAGCCGTGACTCAGATCGTATTGCGTTCAGTGGCATGCTTACACTCTCAAAACAACGACCTCTGTAACTAATAGGTGACAGATGGGAGTACTTTTCAGAAAATTCCCCCCCACCCGGGCCCTTGCATATACATAGCTTTTCTTTCCCAAGGAACAGGGAGGTATTTAGCATTAAAGCACTGATGAAGTTCTCAAAAGTGATTTCTACTAGGTAACCATTTCAATGGCATTGCTTTTCTTCAAGACTTGTGGCATTGTCCTACAGCATGCGTTATGCAATGTTTGTTCATACTGTTGTGGTAGGTTAATTGCTGTGTGATTGTTCATTTTATTCATACATTTTTCAAGCAATCAACATGGTTTGCCTTTTGTATTTGTATTATTGGGCTCTCTCCATAGTATGTTTCAAAATTCCATTACATGAATCTCCTTTTTCCTTTCCTGTCACCAACACAGATAATTTGTAGAATCAATAGTAAATGCTCCTCAACCTTCAATTCAATGTTAAACCACTGCTCAGCTCCACCAGACATTTTTGAGTAATGAAAAGCACATAAAATGTTGGTTTATGCCTGTTTCATGCGCATTAATGTATACAAATGTCTATATATGTCTATATACAGCTATGTATTTGCCTCTCTATGAACTAATTATTCATGTTGTGTTTCATTCTTAAAGAAACAAATGACATCTGAGAGACATGACATAGATCTTTTTCTTTTGTTTAGGGTTGTTTGTTTTTTTTTTTTTTTCCAGGGAAAAAAGAGTTCTCATTTGCCTTTAAATTTTCTGGTAACTTGTATCTATTAAGAAATTGCATCTTCCTTCATTGGCTCAGTCACGTATCATAGGTCAGAGCAAGAAAAGGTTTTCCTCTTCTTCTAGTGAATTGGGCCAACAAAGTTGTTGCTGGGATCTGTCAGTCTGTAAGTATTCAGAACTTGATGGAAGTATTTTTTCCATGCTTTACTGTCAAATGGTTTGATCACCTGTGTAGCATGGTAACACCTGCATGTGAACATGCACATGCAACACAAGGACAGTACTGTTCTTTTAGGAACTGAGTTTATTTCCTGCAGGTAGTGCACTTGATGGATTTTGAAAGGAAGATTTGTTAGTAAGTGCCAAAGCCAACAAAGAAGAAAAGTCATCTTTCACACAAAAGAAGCACTTTTTAAAGAATCAAGCATGTTACTGGTGGCTATTGTACTTTAGCTAAAGGCCACCACATAAATTATATTTGACAAATTAGTTATGGAAGGTTATGCACACCTGTTTGTATCAGTCCTATGAAATATTAATCTCAATGTAGCTTCTGTTGAACTGAACACATTATTCCCTTCTCAAGGTTATCTTAGGGTCTTCCATGTGTCTAGGCATACTAATAACGCTCCATTATCTTGGTTTATAGCTAATTGAGGCAAACATACTATATTATGGTATCCCTCCCATTAAAACAATGCCAATGATCCCCATTGAGAGCACCAGTTAAACTGTCAGAAAATTCAGGGGACATTGATTTGTTATTCTACATCAATTACCTTTCATGCTGAGGTTACAGACAGAATACCATTGATTTGTTTATTTAAAATGAAGTCGCAATGCATGATGCATTCACTGGATTTTTTAATTCGTGTGGAATATTTTCAGCTGAACCCTAGGTGTTGAACTGTCAAGTTTTTAGAAATTTACTAAAAGATAAAAATGGCAGTGACCAAGTTTGAATTGAAATACAATACCTGTGATATAAAAGCTGATAGAGTATATTACAGCATAGGCATAAACAAATAAATCTTCCTAAATATAAATTACTGTATCTGCATTGACTAGCCAATCTGCCCCAGCATGTCCCAGGAATGCTACTGGTTTTTGTTTGTTTTTTTTTTAATGTATCTATACTCCTACAAGGAATGTTAAAAAACAGAAGTTGTAAATATACTAGTGAATTAGAAACAACAATGATTTATTGTAAATCCATAGTAGAAAGCTGTCACTGCAGATTACAGCCAGGATGGATTTGAGCTGTGCCCCTTTCAACCTTTCTATTTGCTGGACATTTCTCTTACACTCCCTGTTGCTTAGCAGGTGCAGTAAAATACGTGCATATTGAAGTAAGTCTTCCCCCCAGCCCTGTCCACCCCACCCCACAAAACAAAAAGATACCACAACGAAAATATTTTGATGGACAAAGTCTGGAGTTTGTGATTTAATACATTACCCTAATCTGTGTTCTGGGCTGTGCTGTTGAGAAGATGACACTCAAGATTCTGGATTCGGGGTGATGTTTGTCCTTATTAGGTCAAATATGGAAGTGTCTCAGTCCAGAATATGCAGTATTTCTGTGAGCCTTTGCACTGTGGTGGAAAAATATGCAACAGGTGCTTGGAATATCTCTTAACACAGTCCATTTTGCAGCACAGTTTTGGGTGCCTGTGTGTTGCCCACATCATTTGGGCAGCCAGAATCAAACTTCAAGGCACAAGAGGAATTTGATTCAAACTACTTTCTCTGCTAGCTTTGGCTGCATCCAGTTGATGTGTGTTATTAGTGCATGGCAATGGAGTGATGTGAAACCCAGCTGATGAGAGCTTATTTGTTATCTTTCTTCCTCTTTCACACAAATGATTTGAGTAAATGTGATACCAGAATTCAGGAGTCAGATGAGAAGAGATCTTCTCAGGAAAGAGAGTTCAGTTTCTTCCCAGTGCTGATGCAGAACATACTGCTTCTTTGCCCTTCCCTGCTGTTTGGCTTGCTGCTAATCTTGTGCTTGAAAGATGTATTTATATTCCCCTTACTAGTCATGGCCTGAGAGATGTCTTTTCTGGCCTTTCTTGTTCCTTGGGAAAAGGTCCAAATATGACACAATGCAGTGTTGTCTTCCTGGTCCTGCAGCTGGCCTGAAAACTGGTAGCAGAAAAGAGTGCACAAGCTTAACTTTGAATTTTACTGATAACAACTGGGTGATGTTAATTCTAGCAAGCTACAGATGTTTGCCTTTCCTACTGTGAGAATCATTCCTTGAAAAAAAATTGAACCTTCTTGCCTGGAGTTGGAATTATATTTAACCAAAAGTTAATTTCTCCTCAGTTTCTAAGTCCAACTCATGATTACTGAATAAAATTGCATAAGAATTACCAGACTGCACCATGGTACAAATCATTGCGTGGCTGATCATTTCATGTGGTAGTCCAAACAAATATTCTTCTCCAGTATTGGCTATAGTGTTAAGATGACATTGTTATCAGTGATGATGCTCTGCGATTTATCACTACCCCCTGGTGAGAGTGAACGGATGCTGGCTGGAGAACTCCTGCAAGCATCTCCAGGGTTTAGGAGATGTTGGCAGATGGTAACTTTTGGTAAGAAATGGAAGGAGTAAGGTAAGAAATAACAGGTACCTTGTGTTTTTCCTATATCTGATGATGCTGCCCTCCAAAACTTTGAAAATTTCTGACAGAATGCTACTTAACTCTATTCATATTATATCTTCATGCTTAATAACTTAGGAGAGGTAAAGTGCATTTAAAAGTAGAAAGAAAAGAATCTTAACTTCATTCTGTGGGAAAAAACAGTTCTGGGTTCTTACTGTTCCCACAAATGGAGTATAAAATGACGCTTTCCTCAGCATGAAGAGAGAGCCAAGCTGTTGCATAAAGTTAACTGGTGGTGACCATGGTGTTCATTTTTTATTAGGACCTGTAAAAACTGTACCTACACATAGGCTCCACTGACCAGTGATGACTGGCTTTTGTGTCCTAACTGTTCAGTATGGATTCAGTATGTGTTTGGTTTGAGAAGGGTGCCAAATATTTGTGAGATGGTAAAGGTGGGTTATGAAATAGCAAGTATGGAACACCCCACTAGCTCTACCTAATATGGAGTGGGTTTTGTTGGGTTTTTGTCTATTTTGTTTCTTATTTTCCTGCCAGCTGTCTTGCTATTGCTTCCTTAGTGTGTTTATCTGGGCAAATCCAGACCGGAGTTTCCATGGTGTTGTCATGTAAGGACCTAATCCAGTACATCTTGTATGTGTAAGTAATGCTCAACTGCATTAATGGTCCTGCTGGCAACACTGATATTACTCATGTGAACAAATCTTGAAAGTGCAGATCCAGCCTTATTCTGGTAAAACTGGAGAGGTGGGTAAAAACTCACTGGGAGACCAGATTTGCTACCTAATATAAACTATGAGATGGTGGGAGGAGGAAGAAAGGGTGTGAGTGCCCTGTCACTATCTGGCAGTTCTCAAAACTGGTTATGACCATCTTTCCTCTGCCATCCTGAAGATAAATGTTCTTTTGCCTTAGACCATTTTACTGGAAGGGGCTCAATAAATGTCACTAGATGCAAGTGACAACTCAATGATAAGAGCAGTAATGTGATACTGAATCATCTCCAGATGAACTCTTCCTTTTGGCTGTACCAAAAGACTTTCTAGTCCAGGGCCTGTCAGTACTTGACCCTTCTTTTCTCTGTCCAGCCAGCACCCATCTACCTGGTCTAGATGTGATGGGTTTATCCCAAGCAGACAAATAGTTTCTCCTTTGTTAAAATGGAGATGACTGGAGGCCTAGCTTGTCCAGATTACCACTTCTTATTCAGAAGATTTGCTCTGTTTGCTAGTATGTAGGATCACTGGCTGATAAAGGGCACCATGAAAGTAGCACTTGAGGAACCTGAGCCCTTGATGTGGAGACAGCCTATGTGTGAACTCACCACCCAGCTAGTGGCTCGTGGGGAGACACCCCCCAGAGGCTCCCAGGAAAGTGGGGACACAGCTTCCACACTTATCACCAGGATGTCAGTCTCTGCAGGCTTCTGGCTTTCTCTAGCCCAGTCTTCTGAGGCAATGACACAGTCCCTTGGGCATCTGTTTTAAAGCACAAAAGCCTTTGTGTAGGAGCTTGGAAAAGAATGCAGAAATCTTTGAGCCAAGAGCTGAGATCACCATGTGTATTCAAAACAACAACAGAAGATGGCCATCTCTAGGGGCAATGGTGACTTAAAAATACTCTTGAGCAGCGTAATGTGGGAATCAGCTGGAATCAGCTTCTGGCTTCAAATGTGCAGCAGCCTCTAAATGTCTTAATGCTTGGACACCGTGCTAGTAATATTGATTTTAGGCAGCTACTAATTGGTAACACATCAGGCGAAAGCCCACCTCACTTTGAGAGAGTATCTGCCAGAACTTTTGCTGTGCTCTAGACTTGATTGTCAGTGGAAACAAAATTCATTAACCCCTTCTATTCCTGGAGCTTTATGAAACAATTGTTTCATTTGGTTAGTCCCTGCTTATATGTATTAACATTTCTCTGCTCTCCTTTCTTTAATTTAAACTGCCATTGATTTTTCTGGGGATTTTTGGGGGAGAACGATAGAAACCTTTGGTGCATGGGTGTGTAAGAATACTTGGAAAAATCAAAAGTCGTGTCATCAAGTACCACAGTTAAGATACAAAGCAAAAAACGGCAGTAGGTAGAGAAACAAATACAGTTTTCCTTCAATTGGGCTGGTCATACTGGTTCCCATTATTTACAGTATAACCTCCTTCAAATGTGCAAGTGAAATAAGAAAACAAATTTTCAAGTTAATGAGATTGTTTTTTCTTTCTTTTCTCTTTCAGAAGTTCTTGCTTAGAAAGGGACATCAATAGGCAAAGAGATTGTTTGTCAACATAGAAATATTTCCATATCGTGTAAAAAGATCTGTTTCTTACTACCTATAACCAAATGGATTTATTGAGCAGATGATGGACTTATGCTTAAGACATTGGGCCAACACTCAGAAACACCTGACCTGAGTTCCTCACACTCTTAGACTTCCTGTGTATTCTTGGGTACACAGCTGTTGAATTTCATACCACCTTTAGTTTTCATGTTAAATTGAAAGATGAGGACTACTTCTACACTTCAGCACTGTGAAGAGGGTGCTATCAATATTTACGGGTATCGAGCATATGTGTTTGTCTTGGTACTTGCTGTGTTTCTCTGCTCCTGAGTTCTGCTTTGTGTGACATGGTGGCCTTGGTCTTGCAAACAAAGTTAGGTCCTGTTACAGTAAGGGCATATCAAATCACTGAGAATACTGAGAATAGCCTTGCAAAAAAACCTTCATGGATCAGATACTGTGATCTCAGAGATGCTCTGAAATAATCCTTTAAGTGGATTGTTATCGTGGAAGTGAGCATAGTCATGGTCTGTCTTAGTCATCTTCCAAAATGGATTGAAGAGGCTGTTTTGCTGCACTTTCCTAAATCGGTATGTCTCCTAAGACCTTCAGTTGGCAAGGTGCAACTCTGTATGTCCTTGTTAGATGGAAAAGGGCTCGAGTACTTTCATCTCTTCTCTGTATGATTCATGTATACAGCTTTCAAAGACTCATTGCGTGCATTGTATGAGGGAGAAATCTGTCATTTTCATTCTTGTTTTCAAGAATGCAGGATGTCACTAATGGTAAACACTGTAAAGGGGAGTTTATGTCCACATGGAGTGTGGCAGTACAGACTCTCCCACTCCCAGTGCTCTGCACAGAATACAGAAAAGGAGCACCTACTGGCTTTTTGGTGTTTGCCAGGACATGCTAGTGCCAGCAAGTGACTTCAGTTGGGGAATGCACTGGAAGATGTACACAATATATCTGTAACACAACTTTGCTAGACCCTTTTGATTCAGCATCTGCTAATATAAGCATGAGAAAATCAAAGATTTTAATGTGAGGAAAGAAAGTGGCAAATAAGCTCACAGATTTTTATACTAAAAGCAGATGTTGGGAAGAATCTGCAAATCAAAGGGGGCAATTTTTCTCAAGCAGAAAATAATGCTTTGGAAGGCAGCATTGTCTGTAATATGTTCACGCTACTTCAGACAAGGAAATTTTTTTATTTGTTTAGACTATACAGACCAAGTAAGGACAATGAAAGACTCTCAGTATTTGTGTCATCTTCCTAATTTAGAGTGTGTGGTGAAGGGGCATATTTATGTGTGAAATATACACACAGGACCTGCAACACTGCCTGCGTGTTAGGGCAGATGCAAGTTTTGAGTGGAAAACTCATTAGTTTTTTCAATACAGCTAATTCTGAAAATGGTCACAATAGCTTAACAATGCTTAAAGATGAGACTGGATGGACCTTTTACTGCTCTGAGCTATTTTACTCCACTGTATCTCTCACTCCACTGTATTTTTCCCTCCTGGCTTTCTTATTCACATGGAGTATGAGTTCATGAAAGCACCTGGATTTTGGTGATCCAAGGCTATTTAAGTATCATTATATTAAAAAGATCTATTGGATTCTCATCTGAAAATATTCTTAAGGTGACATATATACATATCTATGTTTTTATATCTGTAGACAGATAGATAGACAGACCATGTGCATCAGACAATGCAGTCTGGTGAGTCTCATTTAAATACAACTTAAAATGGTTGTGAATCAGGGGTAGATCCAAAAGTAATTACATGGAAATGAATGCAGAAAATCTAGATTTCTGCTGGAATGACTCAAATGCAAGAGATTTTCCTGCAGATTATATCGCAACAGCAGTTGCTTGTAAAATTATTTGATCTTAATGACCCTTTTGACTAATTCTGACTTGATAATTTTATACAAAACCTTAAAAAAACCAGCGAAGGTTAACAAGAGGTACTGCAGGAAGATTTACCAGCTCTTCTTAGCATAAATGCGGCTTGGTGAAAAAGGAAGCATTTTTCAGAATAGGTTGTGCTCAGGAAAAAAGACTGTTGAGATATGGAAAAGAACAGGATATATGGATTGGACTGAAAAATAATAGTATCTTAAGAACAGTAGTACATGGGCTTGGTGAATAAATGGGATCAAACTAAATGCTTGGTTTGAATTTCTCACATGAGTTTGTTTGTTTTGTTTTTCTTTTCATTACAGCTTTGTGTTTGAAGTCCACTTTAGACCTTTTCAGATTTACTACAGAAAGCTGACATATATTCCACAAAATGATCTAGTGTTACCCAAAGTGAAAACTTCACTTGTAAACATTTACAAAGAATACTTCCATGGGAAGTATAGTGCTTAATACTGTGCTTTTATGGCGGACTTTACTAATTGTGCATCAGGTGATTTGTCACTGGAACCAAGGTTTCAAGGGAACAGAACCGAAATGAACAATGGAGAGCAAAACATGGGAGGAATGTTTAAGCAATATGAATGAAAGGAAAACCAGGTAATTTTTTTAAATTTCTCTCAATGAAGTTAGAGTTACTCCATTAAAACCAGATTGGCTACTTAAGGGGAATCAGGTCAGGTCCTAATCAGTTTGCTGGTAGAGTCCATTTAATCTCTGTCATTGCCTATGAAAGAAATGCAACATAGTTGTATATGCTAGGGACTGCCAGCAATTTAATCAACTCTATTTCCTTTTCTCTCAAACAAAGAGAAATTACAGTGCATCTGACATATAAAGGAAAGGTGTGTTTTGACCTTTGGGTATTTGTATACTCTTACTTAAATCTTAGAACAAATGGGTTTCCTAGTCTTGAAAAACTATTTAGAGCCCCAGCTCTGACTTTCCTATTCGACTGAGCACTGAAGCAAATACTTTAAAACAACAATGGTCTGTTGAATTTATAGGACTTTAGGACAGCTACTTTTAAGTCTCTGCTGAATAGGACTGTCTTTTAATTACATCACTGTTGGGGATAATTTGGATAGTTTGTTTCCATCATAAACACAATTAGCACGCTTGGGGCTCCAAGGGACAAAAGCTGTCTAACGTCTTTTGATCATGGAGTGTGGCAAGTGATGCTCTGGAGAAGACACAGGCATGGGTCAAGTGAGGATGCGAATGGATGAAGTGCTTAAAATGCACTACATCTGCCTTTAAGTGAAGGAACGGGAAGGTGATTAAGTGGGGCAAGGGCCCCACGAAATGGCAAGCAGAAAAACTAGAGGCACATGGTGACTGTTGAAATGCACTCTGTTAGCCCCTTACCAGCTGCACTCACCATCAGGGAGCAGGTGGATGTTTTTTCTCCATGCTACGTGTTCTGCCACCAGATTGATGGCATGGGCCCATGAGTTTTGTTTGTTTGTTTGTTTGTTTGTTTTTTCTCTGAAGCTGGTGTGAATGCCATTGGGTACTCCACCCCACTCATTTCAATGGGTCTGTTTGGCACCATCATCTGCTCTGAGCTGAGAGACCAGAATGCTAGAATTTTTCCTATTTGTTTTTATAGGTCCTTTCTATCACTCCATAATTTTTTTTAAGATGTCTGATAGATAAAGAATGCTTTTAAAGTTGCCTGGCCTGAATTTTAAAAATATTTGGAAAGGATTACAAGACACTAAACAGTCTCCATTACTTAGAACATGCTAAAGATTGTCTCAAAACTTATGACGTTTTAAATTTTTTTAAATTTTATTTTTTGCTAGTGCTTTTTATCTTACTGCTTAGAAACAGACAGTTCAATGACTGCAATAGTAGGAAGATCTGTTGCCTCACTTTTTTTAAATAGCAATTGACCATGAAACAGAACAGCAATATTACAGAGATGAGAGAAAAGAAGAATGAGCAGCTTTCAGGTTTTTATTATGTAATTTCAGAAAAGTTCCCATATACCTACTTCCTCAATACCATTGCATTTTATGTGCATTTTTTTGCACATTAATTGCGCAAAATATACTGTTGGGTGCATTTTTCTTCTCAAACTCTGATAATAGAAGCAGCTTCTCACACTTTTGAAAAATTAAATAGCACATGTGGGAATATGAAGATCTGTGAAAGCCTGAAGTGTCTTAATTAGGGTCTTTTTTTGGTGGACAGGAGAACCCAGTTAGCATGACTCCAGAACTTTTTACATTCACTGAGTCAGAGACAAAGGTTTAACAAATCAAACCTTCTTGTCCAGCATATTCTCACTATCATAAGTTTTCTAGCTTCCTCTAGTTTTGTTTTTTTGAGCCAGGTTGATTTACATATCTTTTTCTGTTTAACTCAAGTTTTCTGTAAAATAATGTCAGGTGTAACTGAAATGTAGTTATTCTTAATAGTTTTATAATGACAACTGAGCCACACTAAGACAGGCATGCCAGGACAAATCTTCTAGAACTGCGGAAACAAGTATAAAGTAAAAATAAACTAAAATTGAAGTAGTTCTCTTTCAGTAAAGTGACAAAATTTAATTTCAGTGTGACTTTACTGGGCAAAGTGATGACAGATCACATGACTAGTTTTTAAAAAATACATCAGTGTCAGGTACTCACTGTAAATTCTCTGGTGATCAGTTGGGGAGCAAGGCATACAAGCAAAATTTGGCTGAAACACTGTCTTCACCATAAGGTGGATTTATTTCAAGCCAGGCAAAATGACATCACTGATAATTAAATTGTTAAAAAAGACAAAAAAGAAAAGAAAAAAAAGAAAAACAGGGAAATTTGATTTCCCAGAGTTATTTACACCAGATGAACCATTTTGACTGCAAGGCAAACTATTGCAGATTTCCATCTCGGCTTCCTTTTTCTCATTATTGCATGCCAAAATCCAAACTAATTCTTGACTGTGCACAGATTTCATCACCCTAGCTACCTGCAGCTTTTGATTGTGACTCTAAGGCACTGAGGCTGCTGGCTGCAGTAATTTGTTCTGTGGCTACTGTGAGCAGCGGCTGCTCAGGCTCCCATCTCAATCAGAGCACCCCAATAAGACAGCTGCCAAATAACCTCCTGTGTACTTTGGACTGAAATCTCAGTCTGAAAGTGTTTCTCCGTGCCTCATTTCTGTTTGTCTTGTCACTACAGCAACAGAAAACTGTATTTTTATGGTTCTATTATGTATCATGTCTTTTCTTGCTGATGACCTTGCGTCCTACTCATTACCTTGAGCTTGTAAATTTTTTGGCTGCAGACTGGCATAATGGAACACAGTGAACTTTCATTGAAAATAATTGAATATTTTCCTGACATTAAAAAAAAAAAAAAAAATATATATATATTTGCCAAAAAAAGAAAAAAAGAAGCTCTGTATGGGAGAGAAAAGGAGAATGGAGGAATGTGCTTGGATTTGCATCTCAGGTCTGCTGTCTTTATCTCAGACACAACATTCTTAGAGACATCTCTTACCAGGAATTACAAAATGATCAGGTTTTAAAATATTTTTAAGCAGACCAAATAGCTAGTGTTCAAATTATCCCTTTTCTGAAATAGCAGATTGGGTTTGCAGAAATGATATTTTACTGTTAACAAGTTAAGAAATTACTCACTAGCCAGTGTCCCATGCGCCATGTGGGGGAGTTGTGGTGGTATTACTCTTGCTGATTTATAAAATCTCTTTTACTGCAGATCTATGGAAAATGTGAACCCTGTTATGCTAGAGTCCCTGCCCTGTATGAAAGCCTGGATGATAGAAAAACAAAAAAACCTCTAGCTACTGTACTGAGCACATTAGTTTACACATAAAGATACAAACAAGTTACTGAAATACACTGAAAGAAGAACAGGCGTTTAAGTGCTAGGCTGCACACTGTAGGATCAAAGCAAAAGGAAAATTGGGTAGATGAACTAAACCAAATTAACAACTTCAAAGCTTTCTGCACAATGCAGTTAAAAACTTTGTATGTGAAATAAACACTTAAAATCAATACAAATTTCATGCTGCAAGGATGAAAGTGCTATGGGGGCATCTAATTTCTTCTGGCCTTCCCTTACAATGCTCTGCTATGTGGGTGAAGAGCTACTAGAGAAAAGAGCATGTGCTCCAGCTGGAAGTGAGGGGGCTGCCTAAAGAGCAAGGCTGTTTTACTACTGGTATTTCAGTTGCATTATTTTATGAAGTACAATGCTGCTTTGCACAGGGAGATATAGTGACAAGCTCAGAAATTACCACCGCATAAGTCTGAATCAGGTTCTCTTCTAATATGTGCATGCTGATTTCTGCAATAGACAACAGTAACCCCTTATTTTCTTCCCTTGTATATGCATGCAAATTGTATGGTGATGGAGATGATATAGCAGGATATGTAACATCAGTTTTTAGTGTATCAGCACAGCAGCATTGAAACATATCTGCAATTTCATATGAAAACCATACAAATAAGCAAACCATAGTCAGTAGCCTCTGGCTGTGAAAGGTTTGGCCTGTATGTTAGAAACAATTTCACTGCTGTTAAACGTAGAGTACCTGCCACACATTAGCTAATTTACTCTATTATTTAATTCCTATAAAAGAGCCAAGACACTAAAAACATACTGATGGCCTTGCAAATTAAAAAGAAGCAATTCAAGTGGCTAGTATCTGCTGGTGCTGCAGTACTGCTGCGGGAAGACCTCATCTCTGTGCTTTAAGTTAATACATCTGTAATTCCAGTTTTGTTAACAGGCTAACTACGGTGTTAATGCCAATGTGTTCTGGTTAAATCTGGAGCTGTTAGTTCTGTATTTCACACTTCATTGTAGCAGCTATTCCACAAAAAGATAACTAGAGTAAGACTGAACATTGTGTGCAATCTTGTGACTTTATGGTAATTTTTTACATGTTTTTGTGCAACTGTTAGGCACAATCCTTTCATGGTCGTTCTGGCTTCATGAACTACTTAAAAAACAAAGCTAGGGTTTTGAAGTAGTTAACAACAGGTCTACCAAGTGGGCTGTGAAGTACAGCTGTCCTTTTCCAGCAAACCTCTTGACACAGATAGAAGAGCAGCATAACCTGTGCTGAGCTTACCTCTGGGTTCAGAACATCATTAACATGCTGTAAGCACCATACCAGAACATCCTCATGGGAATATCTTCCCAGCCTCCAGAGGAATAGAGGACAAAAAGCAGCTCCAGAGTTTGGAGTGGGTTAATGCCATGCATGTTAGATAGTTGAGTGCTCTGCAAAGGGACAATGTAGGAATGCTGTGGTGAAACAGACTGAACCCACGGTGGCTGCTGCATTTCAGGTTAAAGACATTTCTCAAGGGAAAGCTTGCCAGGGTTTAGTTCCCACTGGTGAATATGGGAATTCTGTATGAAAAGGGGTGAAACTCTTCCTATGCATGAGACTAATTTCCATGCCAAATGAAGGCAGAATTACTGGCATGTGGTTAATAGCTCTTCTCTTTATAAATGTTAATGCTGATTTACTGGGAGAAGCAGAATAGCAGAAGAGCATCTTTTCTCTTGTTTTTCCCTTAGATTTCCCCTGAGTAAAACCTGGTATTTAATAAATGTGCAATGTATTTTCCAGACTGATTAGACTGTGCGCTGAAGTAAGAACTTTTCAATTTTTTTCAATGTTATTTCTTTATAACCTTTATCTCCTTTTGTGAGGGCACCAGGGACCTCTTTTAAAAAAATAATAGAAATGAAGTTTGAAAATAATGATACTTCACAGCCATGTGGAGTAACCTTTGAATGAAGAGACATTTGAGAAGGGTTTGGACTGGTATTCACTACGGGTTGCAGAAGGAGTAAGAAATTTCAACAGGCCCAAAGGCATGGTTTAAAGCCCCCCTGAATAGTAAAAACATAATGTAATATAAAAGTATATCTATTTTCTGCCACTGTCAGCTGGACTCAGGAGCTAGACTTGGGATGAATGGATGGATCATCCTGTTACGGCTGTGAGCAGACTCTGTGTCCTGTTTTCTGTATGATGAACTAGAGAATTGGGCCTTATGAAGTACACTCATCTTTTTGGCATAATGAAATAGGAACTTTAAGACTTCATTCTTAGTGTTTCAGATTTCCACCTTATTGTTTTGGGCTGGCAGCCAATGTAGTGACAACATTTATACATTGTGTAGCTTGTTCTGTGAAGTACCAAGTTGCACCCTCTCTCTTTTTTTAATATCTCACAATCTCTGAGCAAGGCACAAACTGTTCCATAACATCTCCTAAACACTGGCCTTTGGCAAAGAGGAGAAATACACAGCACTTCTCTTCAATGACTGAAAAACATTGAGTCAAAGTGAATAATTCATTCACCACTGAGTACAAGGTAGGATAAACACCTGTACATCACACATACCAAAACCAGTTTGATAGAAACCTCCCTTCTGTGACTTGGACTGTTACCAGGATGACAGCAGCACAGACTGTGGTGAAATATACTCTGACAATCTTTTCCCTTCCCAACCTTCCTTCTACATCTAAGTCATGAAAAAAGACAGCAAACACAAGGAACTTTTTTTCATCGGTTGCTATTAAAGAAATAAACTTATTTTCCTGACAGTGGCTGGGCTGCCTGCTTGACCTGCCAAGATGCTGCAGAGATTTCTAATGGTAGCTGTCTCCCTGCTGATGGTGTAGGAATCTATCAGATGAGGAAAGTTTTCAGTAAAGATGGGAAAATTATTTTAAGCTATTGGCTATGCTGTACTATTACTAAACCTCTGTGACTGGTGGACCTGCAGGTGACAGCACTCATTACTGGCAGCAGCAGGAGGAGGTTGAGGAGGACTGGAGCCCTGAATTCAGCCCAGGGTATGAAATGCAGGTTCTCATCTGAGAACCGGCACGTTCTTCTTGTCCTCATCCTCTTTGGCTGCTAATGCTTTCCACAGATAACAATTTGTTCAGATGCTTGCCCTCACCCAGCTCTCTTGCTCCTTGGAACTTCATTAAAGCTGCGGTTTCTTGCTCTTCTTGGATCCCTGTATGTTAATGGGGGACACAGTAACAACACAGATAATTTTAATGAGTGATTTAATGCAGTGGAACTGATTAGTGGCTCCACTTTCAGCTGTCAAAATTGGCCTATGTATATACTGAAGTTTCAAGCGCTCTGTCCTGTAACCTAGAAAGTAGTGACATTCCTCATATTCCAAGCATTACCAGATGAAGATGACCATATTTTGCTAACATATGAGAAAGCATCCATCATCTGTGAGGAATTTTAATTTTCAGTTCCTTCAGACATAAGAACATGACTGACTTGAGTAAAGAAGGTGGTTTGTTAGCATTAGGGATATTTTTTGCTCTGTCATCAGCATTTTGTTACTATACCGTTGTTTTGGAGGGATATTTCCCTTTGAGATAGGAACAGACAAGCCATCAGAACTACTGCAAAAGGGAACGGAAAGTTGCAACTGCTAGCTGAGAAATTGCACAGAAGTTATGCTGTGGCTGCAGTATAGATCTGCAGAGCAGAACTAGGTTTACCCAAGAAGAGCTTTATCCTGTCAGTAGTCACAAAACCATTAGTATTACTACTTTAAACTCCATTTAAATCTGGTTTGTGCATTTCTAAATTACACAGGAATTTTCATGGGCCATCAAAATGTGAATTTTGGTCTTGCCAGTAACACATCAGTACATATTCTTCAAAGATGGCAAGTCAGTGTGTTCCTGGACATGGAGGGAGAAAGGCTGGGGGGAAAAGAAGAGGGATGTGGGGGCACATGTGGCCACTTCACAAGGTGCTAAGAATTGGGAAGGGTCAGTGAGAATTTTGTGGGTTGTGGGGTGGGAAGGGTTTAGGAACTCTCTTGGGACAGGAAAAAGGATGTGTGGTGGGTTGACCCTGGCTGGACATCAGGTGCCCACCAAAGCCACTCTATCACTCCCCTCCTCAGCTGGACAGGGGAGAGAAAATATGATGGAAGTTTTGTGGATTGAGATAAGGACAGGGAGATCACTCAGCAATTACAGTCATGGACAAAACACACTTGACTTGGGGAAATTAGTTTAATTTATTAGCAATCAAAATCAGAGTAGGATAATGAGAAATAAAAACTAGATCTTAAAACACCTTCTCCCCCACCCCTGCCGCCTTCCTGGGCTCAACTGCAATCCCGGTTTTCTCTACCTCCTCCCCTCAGCAGCACAGTGGGTTGGGGAATGGGGGTTGGGTTCAGTTCATCACACATTGTCTCTGCTGCTCCTTCCTCCTCAGGGGCAGGACTCATCACTCTTCCCCTGCTCCAGCATGGGGTCCCTCCCATGGGAGACACTCCTCCATGAACTTCTCCAACATGAGTCCTTCCCATGGGCTACAGTTCTTCATGAACTGCTCCGGCGTGGGTCCCTTCCATGGGGTGCAGTCCTTCAGGAATGGACTGCTTCAGCATGGATCCCCCACAGGATCACAAGTCCTGCCAGAAAACCTGCTTCAGCATGGGATCCTCTCTCTCCATGGGTACACAGGTCCTGCCAGGAGCCTCCTCCAGCACGGGCTTCCCACGGGGTCACAGCATCCTTTGGGCGCATCCATCTGCTCCAGCGTGGGGTCCTCCACAGGCTGCAGGTGGATATCTGCTCCACCGTGGACCTCCATGGGCTGCAGGGGGACAGCCTGCCTCACCACGGTCTTCACCACAGGCTGCAGGGGAATCTGCTCTGGCACCTGGAGCATCTCCTCCCCCTCCTTCTTCACTGACCTTGGTGTCTGCAGGGCTGTTTCTCTCACATATTCTTATCCTCTCTTCCACTGCAGTTTCTGTTGTACAGGGTTTTTTTCTCCCCCCTTCTTAAATATGTTCTCCCAGAGGTGCTACCACTGTCGCTGATGGGCTCGCAATGGCCAGCAATGGGTCCGTCTTGGAGCTGGCTGGCATTGGCTCTGTCAGACATAGGGGAAGCTTCTAGCAGGTTCTCACAGAAGCCACTCCTGTAGCCCCCCCTGCTACCAAAACCTTGCCCTGCAAACCCGATGCAGGATAATAGCTTCCTCTTTCTTCCACCACCACAGTAGGTCCTAGTTGGCTATCTATCTGTCACATGGGTGGGGAGGGAAAGGGGAGGCTGCTGCTGTTTACAGGGAGTCAGAAAAAGAGACCAAGCCCAGGCAGGATCGCTGAGCTACAGAGGACCTGCACCACCCTCTAGACTTGCTGCTCCTACCATCGGTGGAGAGATGGATACTTCTGCCAGGCGGCAGAGCCCTCTGTCTCGCACCCTGCTGCCAGCCTCCACTGCAGGCAGCCAGGCTGGGTTGGGAGGGTGAGGTCAACCATTTGGGCAGCTGGGATTTCTCAACTGGTGGCTCTCTCTCTCTGTCCCCAGTGCCTGTCTCTGGTCCAAGACAGGCAACAGCAGGGCCAATGCCAGCTCTCTTCTCTCACCAATTTGTCACCAAGATGAATTATGCAGCTTTTTAATAATCACAGCCTTGCCTGAGCAGCCTTTGAGCTTTTTCTTGGTCTAGATGACTACTATGCAACAGTTAGGGATGTAGGGGGATGTTTGACTTTAGATACAGTCCTGTGGCTGACCCTGCTGACCAAATGAGGTCAGTATGCAACATGTTCTGGAGCACCTGCTCTGCTGATCGTGACTCCCTAAGAAGGTACTTAGGTTTGTGTTTGACCTGAAATACTGTCTCTCTATTTGGTGTATGTGGCCTTCCATAACAAGATGAAGAAACTCTGCAAGGAACCAGGACTGTTCACAAGGCTCAGGTATGAGGACTGGGTTGCAAGCCACAGGGTGAAGACTGTCTGAAGTCAAATGCAGCCACAACCGCAACATGCTGCTCACATCTCTTCTGCAGCTTCTGGTACTGGTTCATTCAGAAGAGTGTCACTGAAAGAGCAGTGCTGTTGACTTAGTAAGACTTCTGATGAAAATGAGGCTTGTGTTTGACCTCAGCTCACTCTTCCATCATCTGGTAGTAAATTAAGTTTAATTCATGACATTAGATGCGCAGTTTAAATGTCTGAGTTGCCTTCAAGTGATTACCTTCAGATTACCCCTGAGCACATGACTGAGTTTGCAGTTCTCCTGAAGTGGTCCTGAGTTGTGAACTGGGGCTCTGCTTTGCAGATGATCCCTTTGCAAGGAATTATGACTTTGGTCACACTCTTTTAAATACTGTGCAGTAAACTGTGCCTGTGTATGGTGCCACAGATCTTTGGACAGCAAAGCTGGAATGGCGTTGTTGCTCAGATAACCCCCTTTGGTGAAGACTAAAAGAGCTGTAACATGTTTTTGAGAAGAGGAGGGTGCTTTTTTTCTACTACTTTTACCCTGTAACAGCTATGTCCTGCTATTCCTGACTCCAGATGAATCCTCTGAGTGCACGCCTGCCAAATATAGGAAAAATAACAGAGTTTCACTCCACTATTGCCTAAACAGCAAGTTGATCATGGCTTTTACCTTATATGAACTGACTTCTGTAAATTTTGACTGTATGACTTTTCTTCACTAGTAAATAGCTACCTGCTGTTGTTTTTGAGCTCAAATCCCAGAGAGCATATTTACTTAATAATAGATGACCTATGCAGCAACATATGGGCAGGTCATTAAAAGGGGTTCCCGCTGCCTAATTAAGACTAGTTCTATGTTTGCCTTTCTGCACAGAGAATTAAGGCTTGGCTTGCAGCTCTGCTTCTCAGGTCCCCTGGAAGCTTCAGTTCAAATCAGGGCTAAAACTTTAACTGACTCAAGATGGCCCATTTCCAGCAAATCCTGCCTCTCAGCCCTCAGACAACTGCCCCTTCCCAAGTAGCCTTGAACCTCGTTTGGCTGCCTCAGGATCACTAAGGGTCCGTTTCCCCTCTGCGGGTCCTCCAGAGCATCCTGCTGGCTGTCTGTCTGACCATGGACAAACCCGCTGGCTACAGAGGCAGGGAGGGATGGAGGGAAGGAAGGGAGGACACAGCAGGTATTGCTGGTCCCAGAAGCATGAAACGCTACCCTGTGGTGTTGATATGCACCATATCAAGCTGTACTTGCTTTCTGCAAAACGTTCTGTAAAGTGTTTCTTCCCGGTGGTCTTGGTGGCATTGTCCCAGACAAACATGCTTCAAAAACTTCTCATTGTGCCACTGCCAGACAGCGTTTTGATTTTGTTTTGCACAGATTGTCAGTCTTCCACAAGCAGGGAAAGCAGCTAGAACAGGGTGGAAATGTGGGTACCGTACAATTTTAAATGTGGACCAAAAGCAAATGAAATCTAGGATTATGCTGATAAAGGGTTCAGACCTAAAATTAAAAGCTTTTTCTAACATTCATGCTTTTTTACTTGCTTTTTGAAAAGCCTGTCTTAAGCTTTTAATTTTTTATAACCTTCAATTTATTATGCTTTGTTTGAGTTCCTGTTATACAGGACTGTTGTCTTATAATTTAAAACTTGGAAATACTGGTTTTATGTCTGTATCCAAGAGAACTGAATAGGACCAAACATTCAGTAACTAAAGCCTAATCATTCAAGAGAATAAAGTTTATACTACAGGACTACTATAAGTAAAATTCCCTTTCATGCCTTAGTCATGGAAAATTTGCGTAAAGTTTTCCTTATAGTTGGACTGCAAATCTCATCTAGAAAAATGAGGAAATCAGACCTCTAAAGCTCTAAAATATTTTTCCAGAATATCCCGCTAATGTTACTTAAAGAATTAAAGAAAAAAACACCAAGATTTCTTTTTTTTTTTCCCCCAAACACCAAATTAAAATAATGTCATCTGCCTTATAAATGATGAATTGATATTCCTCCTGGCTTTTGAAGAAAATATAAAAAGCTGTATAAAATTCTTGGCAATTTCTCACAGTTAAAGCATCTATTTGCTCTCCATTTCTCGATATGGAGGTGCTTTTTTTCAATGGCATATATAATGCCTATACTTTGTTAAATCTAAGGGTAGTGTTTTGTCTTTTTTGAACAATCAAGAAACAGATTGTTGCAAGATCCTCAGATTTATTTTCACTGCCACATGTGACCAGTTATTTAACTCCATAAGCACATAATAGACTCAGGCATCTCTCAGTGGTGGGAAACAGCAACGTGCAGTACAGAGAACATGATCATGTGGGTTTTTGTGAACATACTTTATACATTAATTGTCAGGTATTAAATTTGGATACAGTTCTCTCCACTGTATTTAAGCAACCACAGAGAAGCAAGTCATTTGAGCTTGGTGCTCATAACCAGGGATGGTACCATGACGGTCCCCCAGGAAGAGAATTGCTACATGGAACAATGATGAAAGCATTCTCCAAAACAGTTGGCATCTGGGTTTGGAGGCTTCAGTAGTGTGCCTTGCTCTTGTTTCTCAATGCCTTGGACACCTGATAGCTCCCAGACCTAACCTGGGCCAAAAGGTTTGTTTCAACATTCTCAGAAACAGTTGATTGGCTGACTGTGTAATTATTAGGTTTTTCAGCTCACCAGCCACCACCATCTCTCTCTCATCTCACGTTTAAATGAGGCGTGGCATTTTTTTTGTTTTGCTTACACTGAAGACAGTACTGCCCTTCTTTGTCCTAACTGCTGAAGCGTGGTTGAAATCCATACTGGGTCTGGCTGGGATGGCGTTAACCTTCTTCATAGCAGACTGTATGTATGGTGCTATGGTTTTGATCTGTGACTAAAACAATGTTGATAATACACCAGTGTTCTGGCTGTGGCTGACCAGTGCTTGCACAACACTAGGGCTTTCTCTTTCTCCCGCTCTGCCCTGTCAGCAAGTAGCCTGGGAGAGGACACATCTGGAAGAGCTGACCCAAATTGAACAAAGGGATATCCCATACCATATGACATCGTGCTTAGCAATAGAAGCTGGTGGAAACAGGAGGAAGGGGGTACATTCATGGCTATGACATTTGTCTTCCCAAGTAACTGTCATGTGATGAAACCCTGCTTTCCTGGAGATGGCTGAACATCTGCCTGCCACTGGGAAGTAGTGAATTAATTCCTTATTTTACTTTGCTTGCATGCAGAGCCTTTTCTTCATCTATTTAATTGTCTTTATCTGGATTCATGAGTCTTCTTGCCTTCTTTCTATAGGCTGCTGTGTGTGTACTTGGCCATTGACCAGGGTGAACCCACAATAAAATCATACACTTACATTTTTCATAGATTAGTGGCAGGGGCAAAGATTTTTCTGTATGACTGCTTTGTGGCTTACTGCTCCAAAGGAGGAGCATGCTGCCATCAATCCTAGTGATTGGTATTGCCTAGTGATTAGACATCACTAGACAAGGAGTAAGGAAAAGACCAACATTACACTGTCCTGGTAAAGTAAAAGTTCAGTAACTTATTCTCCTACCTAAAAACAGAGTTACAAGAGAACAGCACATGCAGTTTCTACATATAATAGTTTCTGAATAGCATGTTATGGTTCAGAACTTGCTTCCCATTGTATTTTCTTAATGTAGATGATGCGGGACAGTTCCTTTCCCTTACAGAGCACCATACTTCCATGAGGAGGTTCCTAGGCTATGACTGATACACTATCATTGTTCATTAGTATATAGTCTAAATATGGCATACAGTTGGGTGAATCAGGGGTAAAAGAGCTCAGAATATGGTATACAGATGGCAAGCTGGTTATCTTTTGGGATGGTGTTTTAATTCAGGCTGATAGGCTCCAATAAACTCCTCATGTATTGCTGGCTTCTATTTTATCTCCTAAGTCATACTGAAACAATGCTGTAAAAGCACTGTTTTCAGAATTAGTCTTCTAGGTTACTGTTTCAATTCTAAATTAAACCTGTGTTTCAGAGATGTCATTTCTAGAAAGTGATTTTTTATTTTAAATTTTTAACATGTTTTGGGGTGGATAAGCAAGAGCCTTCTCATTGACAAAACTTGTTTCTGACACATTTTGTAATAGCATCATAGTGTGCTATGGTATGTAAATACATTGTAAAAACATCCCAAGGATTCATGCTTAAACTTGTTCAGTAGACATGTGAATCCTGAAAAGTTGTTGTCCTACAGTCTGTGAACAAGTTGGTACAGCTTTACTCAAAACACATTGCAACTTGCTCTTTACTGTGTCTTAGTTCCTCAAAGCAGTAGCTTCTGGAACTTTGAACAGCACTGGCAGTGAAGACCGACTCATAGACCAATCACAGACCACCTAAACAGTTCCAGGTTACCTGTGCATGCATGGACTCTCGCAGGTTTGGGCAGAATCCCTTTGGTAGTTGACCCAGCCAATTGTGAAATGATCTGTTGCCCACTCAGAGAATCTGTGACACTTTCTCCATGTCCTCTAGGACAGAAGAAATGCTAGGCATGCTTCTAGGACAGGGCATAGCTGAGACAATCCCAGAGAGTCCACAAGAACATTCCAAAGGGCAGATGTATGAGAGTTTTGCTCTAAAGAGCCCCCTTTGGAAGCTCAGTGGCTTTGAGTTACATAAGGGAAGTGCTATGCATGTATCCTGGAGCTATTTAATTTGAATACGTACTGATTGCAAAAATGAAACAAATACAACCCATTGGGACACTAATATTTAGCTTGAACTGACTTGAAATAATTTTTATGTTTTTAATGCACTTTTTCCATGTCTAGAATGCTGAGATGTCAGGAGACTTATTAAACTACAAACCCAGATGTTTCTTCTGGGTTTGTGGTGGATGGGTTAATTAGACTCGGAGATCAAACAAAGAGACAGACATTTAAATATAAACTTTTCATATATTGCCTTGTATCAGTGGGTGTCTCCACTAATGGTCCTATGTCTTTTTCATTCCGCACACAGCAGATTTTTTTTTTTTTTTTTTTAGGTTAATCAAGCTAACTTTATAATTTAGGTAGAGTTAAGGTGGTATGCATATTCCTTTAGCTAGCATATGATAAAAGATGACTATCATATACTGGAGGTAATCCAACAAGGCATTAAATATGCAAGTAGTTCTACTTGTTTCAGTGAGGTTAGTTATGTGCTGAAAAAAAGAAGCTGATGTGAATATATCACTGGCCTAGGGTTATTGTTATCACACACCTGAGACTGCAGGAAAGGCAGAATGTGTATTTTCATGTTGAGAATTTTCATTTTCCAGTGTTTACAATGATGTGGAACTTTTTTAATATAACTGGGATGGGATAAAGGGTAGGAGCAAAAAGAGAGCTAAGTTTGCCCGATATTTATATTTCTTCTTTTGTATCTCCATTTTCTCCATTCATTCCCAAGTATGAACATCTTATGGTTCACTTGCTCTAATGAGATTGAAAAATCTCTCACTGAACTACAAACAGGGACTAACGCAACAAATTGAAAATATATGGTTTGTTCAGATTTCTTCCAAATCCATTCATCATCCTACTTTATGGAATAGGGATTCTAATTCTTCCTCTTAAGCAGAGAAGATAAATGAGATTGTACTAGTCAGCATATGGGTCAATGAAGAAAGCAGTATTTTTCAAGATGTTTTACTGCATACATCTAGTCTTTGAAAAAAGGGATCAAAAAGGAATATTGTGTGTACCACTCCAGGGTGAGGAACAATATGGGGAAAACAGAGGAAAGAATAGTTTGACATTCCAAATTTTTCTGCTCAGTTACTTAAGGATTCCTGGAAGGTAAAAACAGTCAAATGCTGAATTTAGACTTCTGCCACAAAGTTCCCATGAAACATTATCATGACAATGTTCTGATACTGAAAACCTTTTGAAAAGAAGTATTTAATTGCTGTAAATCAAATGGTCACTTAATCATGAGTCAGAATCTTATTTCAGCTTACTTTTCTTTTATAGATATTAGTAATTGAGAATTTACAGCAAATGTTGCTGAGAAAATCACAACAGCATGAATGAATGTAACCAAAGGCCTTAGGCATCACATTTTTACTTATGAAAAACAGAAGTCCTCGATTGTGAAAATTGTGAAATAGATTTAATTCTGTCATTGGGACTTAATAGGCCCTGTTTAAAATGAGTTTATTTTCTTCTTTGTGTGTTTAAGAATGAAACACCAAAGCTCAAAACTGATCTCTGTCTTTAGATCCTGCAAGCTAATTGTGGAAAGTAGGTTAAAGAACCATCTGTAGGAGAGGCAGTAAACTAAGTTCACATTCTATCTCTAGTAAAGAGAGCTGTACAAGGAGTAACTGCACTTCTGTTTTCCAAACTAGCCAGAGCATTCTTTAATTTTTCATTCCTGTTTTCTATAGGAAAACAGCTGAACACCAGACACCCTATGGTAAACTGTAATGAGAAAAAACACCCTGAATTTCAAATAGCTTAAGGCTGGGAAACATGGCAAGTCTTTAAACTATCCAAGGTACTTCAGGTGCTTGAGTAGTAATTGATATTTAAATACTCACTAGCTTTTACAAAATTACTTCAATGACTTTAGTAGCAATAACATACCTACCACATACTTGTTAGCTTGGTATTTCTTATGTTGAAATGAACACATTCCTTCTTAGAAAAGTATCTTGCTGTTCTTGGACACTGCCCTAAAGTAAAAAAGAAGCAGAAGGAAACAAAAAGTCACAAGTGACTTGTAGAATATTTCGGCACTAGGTTTATTGCCTTCTGGCAGGATTGGCTGCAGAACACTAAAGGAAGATCCAGCTCAATATGGTGGTATGTTTGGTAGGGGGAGAAGCACTGGTACAAAGGAAGATGGCACAACCATGACATAGGTTGGCAGCTTTTATGGATGCATTCTTTGTTCAAGGTACTTATACCTACTAATGTCACTACTGGTATTTGATTATATGGATTGATGGATTTAGTGATGCAGTGGAGAAAATCTTGGTTTAAAACCCCCAAAGAGAGACAGAACTGCATTAAGCTGTTTTCCAAGAAACCTAGTTGCAGCTAATGCCAGTAGCCTTAGCTAGGCTATTGCTGAGGAAATAATAGACTCATATTTTACACATAAATCCCTTATGCGTTCCCTTCTTGCAAAAGTAGGCGAAAAGCAGAAGGTACAGTAAGCCCTGAACTTACTGTATTTTCTTGAAATATTCTCTAGGCAGATGAATTGCTTTCCCTAGCCTTTTTTCTGAGCTGAAATCAAATTTCTAGGTTAAAAAGGTTATTACTTCTGGAGTTGAGTTGATTTTATAATGGCACAGAAAAGATATAATAACTGCTTTTACATGGAAGTCACTATGATGAATTGATGTATTTGGGGAGGAATGTGTTTTGTTATTGGAAGCCAAATTTCAGGATATCAGGCTTTACTCCAAATTGGATGCAAACCCAAGGTATTGGCCAGTATAACCATTTAAGAAGTCATCTCTTCCACATGCTTTATTTATATTCTTGACAGGCTTTATATGGGACTTTGCCAGTCAGATCACACCTAGTGAAGGATTTGGGGAGACAGCCAGAATTCAGATACCAAACAAGTCTGTTCAGCCAGGTAAACTTCACCTTCAGTTATAATTGTGTGAATTTGTATTAACTGCACTAATATGGGTTTAGGTTAAATTTACATTAGTATACCCATAACAGAACTTGGGTCCAAATGCCCAACGTGAATAAACAAAGTGATTGCATTTAGTTGAGAAGGTTTTGTCCTATGTTTACCATAAGAAATCAGTGAATATTATACTGCCTTACATCAGTTGCTTGGCCCTTTTTTGGGTGCTTATTGTCAGCATAGGAGTTACTATAATTATTTAAATACCTTTAACTTCCATGGAACTTCCAGTGACTGTACTTCCTATTGCAGAAGGGACTTTGAAATCTATTGCTGGCTATGAGGACAGAGAAAAATCTTAAAGTTTGAGACTGTTTTGAATTTTCATGAGACATATCTGAGGCCTAGAACAAGAAAAACTTAAGAGTTCTAATTCTGTTCCACACTAGAGGCTTAATTCATGTCATGATGACATCAGTAATGGCATAGGTCAGTCCTGTTTACACCTGTGGGGACATAAGCAGAAACAGAGGTATATGTATCAAAACTTTGGACACTGCTTACCCTTGGGTTTGTGAGCAGGTATCTCACTGTGGTTTACTTCTCTATAAAACAAGCACGATACATATTTCTTAAAGGAAAAATCAAAATGTGTGCAAAATCTAAAAGGCTGAAATCTGTTTCTTGTTAGTGGCCTTACTGATAGGGATAGGTATACTTAGGCTGCAATCTTCAACTGCTCATGACTGTGATCCTCCTTTTATTTTCAGTAAGCTTAACTGAACTCTGGCTGTTTCAGACTAAATCTTCCTTTGGGCTCAGCTGATGACTTTTCTTCCCTCTTTTTAGAAAACTGCAAGGACAGAAGTATTCTGTCTCTAGATAGTAAGTTGAATTCTAAATGGGAATAAATTTGTTCCATTTTTTTTACTCTAGTCTTGTCTGTGCCTTACACTACATTCAATTCATAATTAGTTTTACAATTTATAAATTACATTTTTCCCTTCCTTCATTGAGGTCCACTAGCCTGAGCCATGTTTGTCCAACTCCCACTTTTTACCCAAGTTTGGATTTGCAAAATGAAGTTCTCAGGAGAACAAAGCAATAGCAAACCATCTGTGTATAAGGCCAAGCAAGGCTCAGGATTTTTTTTTTTTTTTAAACAGGGTTTATATGCTACAGTAGTTGTTTGTGAACAGTTTTTGAAGATACTATAAATGCAGTGAAAGAAAAAATCTGTCTGAAAAAAGTTGCTGTGACAGTTTCTGATCTTTCCAACAGAGGAAAATACAGTTGTCTTCCTTCATTTACCCTTGGACATCCTGAGTCTGCTTTCTAAGACAACATCTACAAAATCAACTTTAGACTCCTTCTTTATGCTGTAGAGTTTGATAGCTAGGTGTTTGTATTCCTAAGTGTGGCACCCTTTCCCTGCCATCACCAGTATGTTAGTGCCTTGTGTGGCACCAAAAGCAACAGTCTTGGTTTTGCTTTTACTGGATGACAGACTGTGCTATAATGTACCTAGTAAAAATCTATCTTCCATATACACAGTGCACCAGGGAAACTGCATTTGGAGGCTTTTCATCTGACTGCTTGTATTGATCTGTGAACAGTGGACATTTGGATTCTAGGAAAGCATCAGAGGGGTAAATTTATAAAATGAAAAATTGTTTATAATGTTTAATACTTTCTTTTGTTTCTCTCTAGAAACCACTGTGTGTTTGATATTTGAAGTCCATTTTTCTCTCCCTCTTCTCTGGCCCAACTCGAGCTTTTTTAAGGGGCGATGGTAAAGAAAAGACTCTTACCTGCTTAAGCGTACTAAACAAAGAAATTCATGCTGATACAATCAGTACTTTGTTATACTAGACAAAAAAGAAAAGTATAAGTTTTACTCATTATTTATTCCATATGTGTCCTTCAGACTCATCTTTCAGAATAAGCTTTCTTTTCTATAGTTACAATGAATGTGAGTAAAAATTATGTGACCAAAAAGTTTCTGTCTAGAAAAGCATGAATTCCTCTTCTCCCTGCCCTCTCTAGCCATCCTCACCTCCTTGCCATACGGTGTATTCAAGAAGTAAATTAATGCTGATTAATAGCCACTCATGACTAAAATAATGGAAGTAAATAGCATCATAACCCTTTTGTGCAGGAATGAACATACATATCTTCACTCTATACATACACTTTGAAAGGTATATGTTTAACCAGCTTTCCACAGATTAGCACCCTTTCTTCCTCACCACATTATCAAAATTTGAAGGGGGGAGGGGGAGATATTTCCTCTGTTATCTACTGCTCTATTATTTTAAGAGGTATCTGCTGTAATGATTAGCGAGTGAATGACTTAGATTCATTTAGTCTCAAAACTGCCGAGGAGGATGTTCAGATAAAGCATCTGACCCCTACCAAACTGCACATTTGTGCTTCGAAACCAAGGCCCTAAATATGTGTTTTATGTAAATGTATTCTCTATTGATAGATAAACAACAGATAAATGGGCAGACAGACAGACTGAGACACAGGTATGGTATCTGTCTAATGCCACAGATGCCATACACACATAAGTTTATCTGTATGTGTGTATGTAGGTATGTATCTATACAGACGTAGATAAAGAAATAGATAGATAAGTAGGTAGTGACATAAATATATAGGGCCAAATCATAAATCAGGTCAGCTAGCTCATTTTTCCTCACAAACTCTCAGAAATAGAAGAAACATTTTCACTAATGTAGATTTTCACACAAACTATCAGGGAAGCATGGAAAGTTTTAACCTTCCCATTTATCAAAATAAGCCTATGATGTCAAGGGTGATGTTGCCTTGGAAGTCCAGCATATGCTTTGCCCTTAGGTTGCTCTGTCAACTCACGAGTTATATCCTGAGAATCAGATACGATTAATGTTAGCAGTCTAGCCACAGATCAGCCTTAGATTGAGACAATTAACCAAAAGCGTAGCCATATGGCCTGACAAATACGGACAATGACTCATTTTAGGTTGAATGAAAATTGTGTACTCTGCAGTAAAGAAGTGCTTTACATAGTTTCAGATCAGAGCATCAATAAACACTGCAAAGCCTCCTGTCTTCTAAAAAGCTAACCTTTTTGAGCTATGTAGATGCACCTTGCTGGCTTTCAAGGTCTCGAACACACAGCCCTGAAAGAAAAGGAGAGTTGTCATTAAGATTTAGTATAAATTTTACCACAGAGGTATTCAGTCACTTTGAAGTCTTAAAAAAAGGTTTTATATTTTGAAGGTCGAAAGAACTATCAAGAACCATCCTCCAGTGACTTTTATATCTTTTTTACAGTGAAATTTGAGAAACAAAATGAAGTGTCTTGTTCTCTGTTTGTTCTTGTAAGGCTTTCTGTGTGATAGCTTGTTTTTGGTGCATATTCTCCATTCTCAGTAATACAGTGCTGGCACATTAAGCTTCTGAAGGGAGGGAAGGAAGTCATCAGGTGGTTCTGGAGGGAAGAGATTGATTACACCCTGATAATGACACAAATGATTCAGAGGTCTGAAGTAATGAGAACCTGAGGGCTGATGCTAAGAAAGTATGTGGGGGAAACCCTCAAGTAAAGCTTCTGTTTCATGACTTCCTCACCCACTGATAAAGTAAGCTGAACACCTCTTTTAGCCCAGTAAAGCGACCCTCCCACTTCGTCAACCTAGAGTTTGCTGTAGCTCCAAAGAATGCCACAGGCCAGTTTTATTTTTAGGGCCAAAAAAAGGCAGATCTCAATCTAGAGACTGTTGGTAATGTCTTTCAACAAAATGACCTTTGAAGTGACCTAGCTCTCAAGTGATATATCTCAATAAGCTACAGGGAAGAAAATCAAATAGAGCTTGACCATTACTTCTGTGGGGTTTGATAATTCTGTTGCTACAACTTGTCTTCTATCTCAGTCAGTGGGTAATAGTAAGAGTTATGAGGAAGGTGGTTATTGAAGAGGCCCATCAATCATTTTCTCACCACCTTTGAAAAGTTACATATTAGGAATTTTCAGACCTTGATTCCTAAAAATGTTTTCTGGATTACAATATTGGAGATTAAAGAGTTACTGGAATGTCTGTCTGACAGGAGTGTCAGGATGGATCTTAGTACCTCTCCAGTGCACCCATTCATTTTGGCATTTTCATGCCTATTCTAAGCACAAAATACCTGAAGATGAAAGCAACATCATCAGATTGTCCTGAAAGATAATTCAAATTACGCAGATAGTGTTCTGGATAACAATTCATGAGTCACTGAAATTATTCCAGTAAATAAAACTACACTCATTGTAGAAAAGTGGTTAATGGGAGGGAATACTTCTTGGATAAATAATTTTATATTCCTCCCCCAGCCCCACTATGCAGGTTTACCTTTTGAAGTAAATCCTGGTAAAATCTAAAGAAAAACACATACACATGACAGCAGAGATAGGGCCAGTTGTGACACGGGATTGTTTACAAGTGAGTTGGTAGGATGGAAGAGGGGACATTC
Source organism: Aquila chrysaetos chrysaetos (assembly GCF_900496995.4). Classification (NCBI taxonomy): domain Eukaryota; kingdom Metazoa; phylum Chordata; class Aves; order Accipitriformes; family Accipitridae; genus Aquila; species Aquila chrysaetos. The sequence goes on from NC_044030.1 coordinate 52,982,748, forward strand.
CAGCAAGATTACAAATGGGGCTGATTATCAGAAAATTCATTTTTATCTGAAATGTTTGTTATTACAGTTGGCTTCTGGTATATCCTATGGTTTTTCTTTCCCAATAGCTTGGCCTGTACTACATTAGCTGTCAGTATCAAAGGAAAAGTCAGCTAAGAGGGTCATTTATTTACAAAACTTCTTGCAAGAAGGAGTGACCTCCTGCCTGCTGATCTCATGGTCAGCATTTGTTTTCTAAAGCACTTCCAATGGCAAAAGAGCTCAACAGTAAACACCAAGAAGCAGCTTACTAAAAGTATGTGTTCCTAAATAAATCAGAATATTGGGAAACACTGATGTGTGGTGCCCTAGTCCTGTTAGCATTTTTGTTGTGTGTTCAAGGCTGATGCTTTTGGCCATGTATCTCAGTGCTCAAGAAACTTCATCTGAACACACCAGCGTCATGTCTTCCACCATGATTATGGCTTTCCAATATTTCTAGTGTATGGCATTTAAGGCAGCCATGAAAAGATACTCATGACATTCAGTAAATTGAAATACCATTTCTCAAGCACCTGTGTACAAACTAATATATTCAAGTCTTGATCTATGAGTAACTGTTTTCCTAATTTTTTTCCATTAAGTTTTTTTCATGTGTTTTGGTGTTAGAAGACATTGACTTAAAATATTGAACCTTTCCAGGACTCAGGGAGTTTTGACAGTGATGTTTAGCTGGAAGGACATAGGTCCATAGTGAACATTGTGAGAGCATAAGCCCAGATAAGCAAACCATTGTTCTTTTTACTAAGTCAAACAAAGGGCCTCATTTCTGCATATATTATGACTAGCAGCTACTTATAATTTGTGTTTATTGCTTTGCTTCTTGTATTCCAAAGTCCATATGTAAGACTTTAATTGTTGACACGTTTTCCTTGTCTGCAGCTGAAATATCCTCAGTGTATTTGTTTATATTTTCCTTTTAATGGAACATAAACATAAACAAATACGTTTGCTAATCTAAAAATGTTTTAGCTGCCAATTGTCACTAGCCTTTTTAAATAAAATCTTATAAAAATGGAATAATTTTCAAAAAAATTTCCACTACATCATGCTGAAAGCATTTATATTCTTATGTTAATACAGCTTTTCTATATACTGACAGAAAAAGAGGATGTCCCACTCAGTCTGTTCTCCGCCTGTAAATACAATTTCATAAATCAACTGGAGGTGTTCTGCCTTGTGTTGGGAATAGTATATGAAACCTTTGCCTTTCATTGGATCTTTGCCACTTTGTTTTATTTCTTGACACCAAACAATCACTCTTGTTATGGAAATGAGATCATAACTGGGCAAAACTTATTTCACACTCATCCAAAGTTCAGAGGAAAAAAATTTCAGCCCCTATGTTTAGGTGTTTTTAACTGCTGAAAAACTGGAAGTTGAATGTTACTTAATCTATCATAGGTTACTTTAAGGATAGGTGGATCAGGAGGAGAAACTGTCCGACACAGACCTTCTGATGGAGCACAGCTTCTGTGCATTGAGACCTATGTCTCAAAGCTGATCTGCAAAGGCACTGTATACCTGTGTTTGTTGCTACTCTGGAACATTTCCAGCATGACAAGAAACTCTCAGCGATACCAAGCCTTGAGATCTTGTTGTTGTTTGGAGATAATCACTGAGATTAGCACTTCTTGCAACTGATTTATCTCAGGCTGGGATGACTAGGATCCTGAATAAGATGTTTGCCAATGGCTAAACTGGGAATCTATGCAGGTAGTTAACTTCCTTTTACACAACTGAAGTTGAGTGAGATCAACTCCACCTCTAGTGCAAAACGTTGGATCTAAAAAAATCCAACCTGCTAACGTTCAGGCCCTATAAATCTGAGCCACAGGTAATTGGGATGCCATGGAGGAGAACTCAATACTAACCACTGGGGTATGAGTTGTAAATTATTAGCTTGCTTAAGCCCTGTATAAATATATGGTTATGTTGCCATATATCCAGTGCCAAGCTAAGGGGAAAACAATATGGTATTAATGCAGAGGAAAGACAGACTGGACAGTAAAAAGTAAGTGCTAAAACAGAAAACAGCTGGCATCCTCCTTCAACACCTCAGTGCCTGCTCTGTCATTTGTCTTTGCTGTTATGGACAAACTGAATCTGGAATAGAGAGTGGCAGCAGCGAAGGTGTTGTAGCTCAACATGCAGCCTGCATTCAGCTTTGTGAAAAACACTTTGCTCAATTTGACAGAAAACTGGGTTTAACCATCCTAACAGTTGATCAGCATCTTACATGATTCTGAGGCTTTTTCTGTTGCCAGTCTAACTTAAAGAATGATAGGATTTGGTGCTGAATGGATGCAGGTCCTGGTATTTGGGTCAACACAGGGGTTTGTTTGACTGTAGATATGCAGATTCAAAATCTCCATTATTTTCAGTAATAAATGATGGTCTGGTGATGAGCTCATTGTGGGCATCCAAAGAAAAACTTCTTCGTTCATTCTGCTAGGTAAGCATGGAGTTAAAGAAATGGTGAGATAATTGGACAGTCATTGTGTCTTAGTTGGGACTGCTTGTCATAAACCATCCAGAGACTGTGGCCTTCACAGATAAAAAATTCAAGAGCTTCTTTTTATTGCTGATAGAAGAAACATTTTTGTTCATAAAAGGCGAAGGCAGGTTGTAGCGTTGACTTCAGGGAATCTGTTTGACCCCACATTTTTCCTTTGCAAAGGTCATCTGACTCTTGTTATGTTTACAACTGTTGACATCAATCAGCCTTTCACTTGCACAGAAAGGTCAGCCTTAACTGGACTGCATCAAGAGGCTTCTCTGCGGCTGTGGCACTTGCTTGCAGGCACAGGTGTGTTGTCAGTCATGCTAGCAGGGACTGTGCTGAAAGGTTTTTGATAGCGCCTGTCCTCCTCTCTGCAGAGGGCTGAACACTTTTCCCACAGTGCAAAGAGCTGTAAGTCAGACTTACGGGACAGCAGGGCTGCTTACTTTCACTAGCTAGTCCTAATGAAGTTTGTCATCAAAAAATATCAACCCTTGCCACTAGCTAGGTGGAGGGCTGTAAATATCAGACCTACTTAAAAGGAAAACTAATGAATGAGTTGCTTGCTTGTAAATTGTGAGCTACAAGCAAATTCCAGAGAAACAATTAAGCACAAATTTCCTAGGGAGTTTGAGGATATGTCCAAGAGACAATGTCTCAGGGGTGTATACAGCCACTGACAGCAGTGTTACTCTGCCTCAGCAAGGCTGATACCTGTTAAAGTTACTATGGGTGTTCCCACACTGAACAGCACAGTTCCCTGCAGAAGTACATCAGAAAGATTCAGTGAGTGGCTCAGTTTCACCTTGCACATTTCATGCTCTAGCTTTTTTGTGTAAAAAGACCATCCCAACATAGCACTAAGTGAGAGGGGCAAGAGAAGGTAGGTAACAGCATGTTTTCAGGCTGTAATATGAATTAGGGTTTCTCCTTTACAGCTTTAACTCATTATATGTCATAAATAAATACATATATATAAATGAAAGCAAATAAATAAGTATTCTGTAGTGTATAGATATATATATACATACTACAGAAAAGGAAAGGGACTTCAAATAAACCTGCTGCTTCCACTGTTCTGGAGACAATACAATTCCAAACATATAAAGAAATTCTTAGTAGAGTCAATGAGACTCTTTAGAAGCATATTGATGAACTAAACATATAGATTCATCTGAACAAGCCAGATCTTGACATATTATATATATCCTACTCATCTAAGGAAAACCAATTTCATTGCACTGCAGGACACTGGCACTGGGAAAAGTCGATCACAGATAATATAACTAACTCAATCTTCTTAACTCCAGGGTTGGACACACAAAATATGGCCAGACTGTAGTTATTTCTTCCAAAGCTGAGGAATTCAGCAAGCACATTAAAGAGGAAGTAAAAGACATGTCTTTTTTGGTAGGCCATGTAAACATACAACTTCAGGCTATGCTAAACAACACTATCAAAACACTGACGACAATTATCACAGATCCAAGTAAACTGCTAGATCACACAGCCCATCCCTCCCTCCTGCCAAATCTATAACATTTTCTTATTTACATTTACATATTTTTCACTCTTAACCAGTACTCACGTGTCATGTTCAGCAAGTCTTCCCTTCACATTTAAACCTGGCTTCTTTATAAGTATAAGATTGTTGTAATATCACAAATTAATGTGAAATTTTAAAATATCTAGTCAAGTAGTATTTTAAATGGTCCCACGAATGATCTTCATGGTTTCATAGATAAAGGACTCGAGAATTTTCAGCCCCAGGCTGAAATGCCGTAACTCTTCAGTAAAGAATCACTGCAGATCTGTACTGGCATACTGCACGATTATGAGACAGTTTTCCTACAAAGCTGACTTATAAAGTACTATACATCAAATATCAGGTGGAGACCACCGCAGGTTATTTCATGGGGACAGAAGAAATTCAGCTGGAATGGAAAGGAAAGTCCTTTAATAACAATTACTTTTAAAGACTTGCTATTCATACCTAGAAAGATTAAATAATTCATGAGGGAGCCATTTAGGAAATATTCACCCTTGGCCATATTTTACAAAGCAGCAGATTGCCAAGAGGGTAGCAGAAAAAGGACTGAAGGTTAGACAACATCACCCTGTGGTGTCCCATCTCCCAGTCTGATCAGAAATCCTGACCTATGCTGAAGTCAGTCTAAGTTAGGCTTCTGGGTGAGCATGAATAGAGTAATTAAAGACTTCCTCCACTTCCATGAGCAAATTAATTTGGGTATCAGCTGCCACTTCAGCCATAATGTTGAAAGCCATAGAGGTAAGTAAGTGGAAGGAAGAACAAAAGGAATGTAATGGAAAATACAAGTGTTCACACCTAGGGATGTGGACCACTGAACCATGAATCACTGAAAAGATACTTTAAAAGACATCTATTGCTCTAAGGGTCAGAGTTCAATTTTCAGATGAACCAACAATTCAAACCTTTAACAAATTGACAGCATCAGTTTCTGTGTTAGATCCCTTTAAACTTCTTCCAGCACTGGCTTTGGAGCAAATTTAGCATAAGTCTTCACCTCCATACTGTTTCCTACTGCCAGCCTTCCTGAGGAATGTAGTGGGCAGCTGAGAGGAAAGGAGGCACAAGGATGCAGTCCCACTGTACATGTATAAGCATATATATAACCATATGTAATTAATATGTAATATATTATGTACACCTATTTATCTATCTGTTTGTCTGTCTGTCCCTCTATCTATCTGCAATGTCCTTAAGAAAAAGGCAAAGAGGAATTTGGCTGCTCCAAATAAAATCAACGCTGAAGGAAGATATAGTTCATTACCTTCTTTTTCTAAGCAGTTCATTCTATGTTGAGCTCCATATTTTCAAAGGAACAGAGATACTATTAATCAGGATATTCCACAACAGATCACCTTCAGATGTTAAATGAACTGTTGGGGGGAAAAAAGAAAAGAATATAAACTACTGTTGCTTAAATGTTTATTGATTGTGCACAAACTTTCCACTTTGCCTAGAAGATATCTAATAAATAGATCTCCAAGACAGCTGAAAAACACTGATAAATGCTAACATTAGCTCTCCTGTTTCATCAAACTGAAATCTATATAAATGACACCAAACCAGAAAGCAAGGTTGTGTCACTATTGCCAAGGGTTCTAGCATAAATAACACTGCAGAAGACAGAAATACAGAAGCAGGAGGAATAGAGTAACTCTTCTGCACGTACAGAACTCTTACTCCTATATGCACTTCTGCGAAAGTTGCATACTCTGGCATTGAACGTGAAAACTATAAGCTAGGTAACGTCTGTGACTCTGAGGATCCTAAAACCAGAATTCCTTATAAAGAGTTAAATGATACAACTGCAAAACTGCGGTGCAATGTAGACATCCACTGCATTTTCCTACTATACCTAGCAAACAAATAAAACTAGCATACACCTGTGTTACGCACATTTAAAGCAGATTAAATCAAAGGAATGGATTTTGTTTTTTCTCTTTCTCGAACATGGTCAGAACAGCTATTATGTACAGTTAAATGTGGTCATAAATATCTCAATGAACAGCAATGTTAATTTTGGTTCCAGATGCTTCACTATCAAAAAGATGCTAGCAGACCGAATGGCAACAGAGCAAAGAGGAGCACTGGTAAAACTCATTTGAAAGCAAAGGTGGACAATTTTGTTTATATGTATCATACTGAAGTGAAGACTAAAAAGAACACAAAAGTAGTTACAGAACAAAATCTACAGCTTAGACTACTCTTTAATTCCCAGAAAATATAGATTTATTTTTTTTTCCCCCATGGAGCCTTTGGTCCTTCTTCTGCACATCTTCCTGCAAAATCTGGACCTTAGAGACAATTACATTCCATGAAGTTATGACTAAAAGATTGAAAGAAAAGATAAAAGATTTTAATTTATAGTATTTTCTGCCCCAAAACTACATAAAAAGTCACTTATATTGAGGAGATTTTCTCTGACCAAACTGGACTTTACACAGCTTTGCTACTCTTCCCTTATACTCTGCTTGGTTTTGGCTGTCAAGGATAGCTATCAATGATAGTTTTACACACATCCTGCTAATGCTATGCTCTGGATGTATAAGTGTATGTGACAGTGATAAACTGAAACCAGACGAAAGTGTGTCTCAAAATCACAACAGTTGTGACCTTGCATTTGTGTGGCCAGAACAAAAACTCATTTAGTTTGCAGTGTTAATCTCTGCAGTCTTACTAGAAAATACATCAGACTTTCATATATATTCTGGAAAAAAAAAGTAAGATTAAATAGTAATGATGTTAATATGGGCAGAATTTAAAGATATGTCTTTATTCTACCTGTCCAGGATTCTAAATCAGAAACCTATCTAGGTCTTCCATGCCTTTGCATTTAAGAAGAGGCAAAATACAAAGTTTCATGTGTGTTACCCAAAGAGTAAATCTGCTTCAATAAGAGTATAGCCAGATTATAGCTCTTTCCGGCTTGTTTCAAGTTAATGGTTATAAGAAATGGTATTAGAAAGGGATTTTTTTTTTTATTTTTGAAAATGAAATGCCCCCACGTTGAAAGTAACAAGATTTTCCTAGCTTTCATGTATTTGATTACTTTTTTTTTTTCCTCCTTCGATGTCTGAAACATTTTCAAGGTCATTATGAATTTGGCTGGAAACTCTATTAGCAGAACTTCTAAAATGTAATTAAAAACATTTTTCAGTTAAGTCAGGGCTTCAGTAAAAACAAATAGAAATAATGAAGCTGGCGATTCTGATGAATATCTGATCACAGAAGTTCTATTTCTGCAATGAGAAGGGAAGATTATTTCATTAGCCATCTTTGTTAAATGTAAACAACTGAGAAAGCAAAACAAAACTATTTTTAATAGACTCCCTGGGAAAAATTAAATTTTGGTACGTCTAATAATGACAGCTATAAATATCAGTATAAAAAGTTAGGAACAGCAATTATTGAAATCCACTTAAAGCCCTAAATCTCTTCTAATTCTAATATAAAACAGCTGGTGCTCCAGTATGTCCACCAAGATGCCCAGCTAGCTTCATCTTTCATCACATTTTTCAGGGGACTGGTAATTATCCAAATGTCTGAATGTTTTCAGCCCCAACAGATCCTCCTCTTCCCCCTCCTAACCCCAAAGACAGGACACCTATCCACAAATACAAAGGACCAGTTGATTTTATCTTGTTATGATCTTTCCAGTGTGCCGAGAACTAAAATTCTTTATGTATCAGCAGCTTGTGGGCAAGTTAATAAGGCAGTGCCTAGCTCTCAAAAGTTACTGAAGTTTCTTTAAGCAGAGCAAATATTTTTTCCAGATTTGATACTGCTTGCCATCTTCCCCAGTGTCACATAGATACCTTGGGGACTGGGGCCAACTGAGGAAAACTGCAGGCACTTCATAGCTGCACTGCAGTAAGGTATGCTGGTTTTGTGCAATATGGTGTAGACATCTACTAAAGAAAAAAATCTCTGCAGTAAAAAGGAACGCATCCTGTTGGGCTGAAAGGCTCCCCTACACCACTGTAATTTGCTGGCTAAAAGGATGGCTGTGTAATAAAACATAGTTCTGAATTCTTCGCAGTGTATTGGTGTAAGCTTGTCTTTTACCTGTGTAGTGCAGATACACATCTGCATGCACAGCATAAATTCAGCTCCCCTATTTATGAAACTGAAGCAAAACATTAAGCATGTCCAATTCTGGTGCCCCTACAGTACTTAACACAAGATACCTCCAAAAAACATTTCTTGTTTTGATTATATATTCCACTTAGCTATTTGCTCTGCTGTACATCCTTTCTGCTCTGTTTATAGCTTCAGTGATGCACACTGAACTGGAAAGCATCAACAGTCAAAATACAGAACACATAAAAGGTCAAATGCATTGTAGGAGGCCATCAGTGCTTTCAGACTGGTTGTCATGGAAAACTCTGTAATGAGACAAAATGTTAAGAGGAGCTGACAAATAAAACTCTCAATTTTTCCATAAGAGAAGAACAAGTAGTCACAAGTTTAGGTAAATACTAAAAAAATTTTTTGTGATTATGTGCAGAAATCACTGCAATAGAAGGAATTGAATATAATAGCTAGTATCCCAAGATAAATAATTAAACCAGTATCTATTATCATTTGCTAACTGGGTGGCACCTGATTTCATAAGTGGTGGTTTTAGCCTGTAAATATTCTGTAAATATCTCTATATCATAATCTCTTTATGTTCACTCTTAACAGTAAAATCAGAGGTATCGTAACAAGGTCATGTATTAAGACTTACTTTTTTTAGTACTAATGATCCTTGTATTAGGCCAAGACAGCCTAGAGTGCTAATATTGGGTTAGTGTGCTTGGACTTGGTGGTCCTGTGGATGAGAAAGGACTCCAGATGAATGGAAAATCTTTCACAGAATTTTTGTTTTAAAATCACAGGAATCTCACTGGTTCACCAGGATCTACAGCCATTTATCCAACGTTAATGTTTCATTCTACAAGAAGAATGCATAATATAAAATGGAGAGAAGCATCTATGTTAAGCAGCATTAAAATTAATTGCTTTTGTGAGCAAAGAATCAAGCTTTCTTCAAAGATGTTTATTGCAGAGAACTTCAGAGCTTATTCAGACCTTGCCTCTACCCAGACGTTTGTTTCTATGTTTGTCCTTTCACTACTGGCTCACATGGAGGTGAAGCATTTAATCCACATTGCTGCTCTTTCAGCACAGTAATTGCTGTGTCCTAGATTCTGGTTCTGCTACTTTCAATGAATGCCCCACTTTTTTTTTTTTTTTTTTTTTTTAAAGAATGTTAGAAGAAAAGCTCTTTCATAACAGATGGAAAACTTTGTCTTTTGCCTTTAGTTTTCCAGCTGTGACAGTTCAATATTCTAATCACTCCAAAGTGGAAACAGGACTCAGGCACATCATCATTTTATCTAAGTCACTTTTATCTTGACCTGGCAATTAGTTTTGTGCCACTGAACAGTGAACGCTATGCAGATGAATTGTATATGTAGCTATAATTTTAACTACAATAATTAAAAGTTCATTTAATGGTGTTTGCATTCCTTAAGCCCAGAATAGGCAAGTACTTAGGAAAAGAGTTAGAAAAAACATTTCTGCATGTGAATATTAATAAAAGAATGCTTAGTATTGGACATTACTTGTGGAAATTAGAAAAAATCACACAAGAGGAATGTTGTATTTTCAAACTACTGCATAAAGTGTGAGGTCACAATGCATGGGACTTACTCAATATATTTATTAGAGGATTAGATGCTTCCCACATGTCTTCACCTGAGTTCACCCTAAAGTCTTTCACTCACCAGCTGTCAGGCAGAGCAGCTTGATTATTGTGCCCTTTGCTGCAGCACGGAGAGCCAGGCCATCCATGGCAGCTGCCTGACTTATGTTGCTAGTGCCTCTACTGCTTCATGCTCTCCAATCCTGAATAAACCATTGCACACTTTCCCACAATATCATGGTTACTTATCAGCTCTCTGAAGCCATGGCATTTCAGCTGCTTCTTCCTTGTTTCTTAAATCAAAGGGTATTTTATTGTTTCATGAGTTCCAGACAACTCATTCAGCTCTGGTTTCAGCTCAGTGCAATAACAAAACACTCCACTGTGTGCAACCAGAGACTAAGCTAATTTTTTTAGACAGACAACCTTGAGTGACAAAAATGAATGTTTCCTTAGCTTACTCCTTTATTTCCTCCTGATGCTTTCCCCTTTCTCAGACACTGGAGACATTCCCTTCACAGATTTAGACTAGCTTCTGAGCTGTCTTGAAAGTTTGCCTCTCTGTTCCAGATTTTCAGTAATTAGGGAAAGTAGAGACCTCTGGCAAATGCTACATTATAAAAAATACTCATAAAATTCAGGCTTTTCTAAAAGTCACAGTGATGGAGAAACCAACTATGTCACATACACATCATTTTCAGACTGCAAAAACTCCTTTCTATGTGGAAAATTTCAGATTTTCCTCTCATGTAAACTGAGGAATCTGAAACTTAATCTGCTCAGGAGACATAGATGTGCCAATGAACTGGAAAAGAAAAGGGGAAAAAGTGAAAAGGGAAAAGTTAGAAACCTTTCATGGGATGATTTATTTCACATACATCCCTACTGCTTTGACTGCTGTTCTGAGAAACCTGGCATCAAAATTGTTCTGTTTTCCTTCTATCTGCAAATCTCTCTGACAAACCAGTCAGACAGACACTGTAAAACTCAGGATGGATAAGCTTCTTCAGCAGTGGCATTTCTGGTATTTCAGTGTTTACACAGAGAGGAGTTTCAGTCCATGTGATTCAATGGAAAAGAGTACTGAGGCTGTGTGCTTTTCAGACTTCCAGTTTCCCACAGTGAACTGTGAGTGGTAGGTATCTAAAGGCAGAGTATGAAGAGAGAAACAACACATATATCCTAATGACACAAGTTTTTTTCCTATTACATTGACAAGCTGTGAGGCTGGTGCACCTCCAAACAGCCAAACACAGTGGTGCTTTGAAGGAGTCCTTAAAGACACATTTGGTGAAGATTTACCTACCTAGCACTCGCTCCATCCTTTTGAATATCATTTGCATTAACACATGTTTTATGGAATGGTGTGTGGCTGTGGGGCTACTGACAAGGGAGAAAAAGAGAGAAGTAAATTTGCGAGAGGTGCTTGTGAGAGCTCCTTGAAGTCACTGGTTTTGGAACACTTCATGGTGCAGCAATAGGCAGATGGGCTTCACGGGGCTACAAAAGGAAGCTACTCAGGCATGGTGCAAAGCTATGTCTTGGAGGAGGGCTTTTTTATCTATTAATTTAAAAGTAGTTTCAAAATGAAAGGCAACTTTGGGTCCTTTACTCTTTCCCTCCAATTATTACTCAGTAATTAAAGGCCATGCCTACCTGTTGCTTAAATACTCGAAGATGTATCTAAGTGAATAGTGACTTTTTTTAAAGTGTGCAGCCTAGCTTCAGGAAGATGTTCAAGATTAACTTGATCTTAATGTGGTCCTTAATTTCAACAAAATCTCTCAGAAATGCATACAAAGATGCTTCTCAAACTCTGACTGGGGCCTGAAGGAATCTTCAGATGCCAAATCCATTTTAAACATAAATAAATCTACTTGTTTAAAACTTACGTTCCTTTCTTTTATATTATTAAATGTACCAACCATGTATCAATGTACTAATGTGCCAGCAGTAATCCATCTGGATTCCCTGCATAATGACACCAGCATCTTCTAAGAAACCCTACAAACATTAGAATCCCATATCTTTGTCACTGGCTCTTGAAATCAGCATGGCCAACCCTGAAGAAATCCAGAGAAACATAAAACGTTGAAAAACATTAATATTAATACTAAACAATTTTCATGAAGGTTAAAGACTCAGTTTGAATCATAATATGGAAACTAAAACCTTGTATTTTTATGTACAGATCTACCTCTATATGTATGGTAATGAGTTCTGAAAGAAATAACTGTTTTAATAGGAACTTATACGTTTTTTCCCTGATTAAATATTTGATTCTGAAGCAAATATTTCAGTTATTCTTGTCTACAGGCTTCCTGGGTGGGCTGGTATGGGACATTAGCAGTGGCAACAGCAGAAGCCACCTGGAAGTTCACAGGTTACTGAGGAAACAAATAGAATTCTGGAGTATTTTAAAGCTAGATGTTTTGCTGGAGTTTACAGATAAAGGCTAGTTTGCATTCCACAAGTATTGTATTTATTAAAAGAGACAAAACACAGTACCTATATAAGGTAATGAGGCAGGACTAGAAAGCAGTAAACTGTGTCTGAAACACAGCTAGTGCTTTATAGCTTTAGTAGCTAGAGCAGTCATCCATTTTCAGTTGCTTTGGTCAGTTTGTTTTCTTCTAGCTCTCCTCCTACCCATTACTTTCAGAATCATGATTACATTCTTCATTCCCACCTCTAGTTCATCAGAGTAAATTTTAGAATATCTAATCCACCAGGTGAGAGCAATGTTACAAACAAGTTCAAGGTGTGCCATACTTTTAAATGAATACGCTCTTGATCGACGATTTCAACAATTTACTAAATCTGATACTCACTAATCACTAATGACTGTCCAGATGAGAGAAAACCTGGAAAGTGCTGTACCAAATTCTTCTACCTCAGAGATGCAGTAACTTATATTACTTGATGTCCTGCAGAAAATGTAGCTAACTGGTAACAAGGTCTCGTGGTAAAGGCAGAGACTCTCATGAAAAGCAGCAAATTCATCCTCATGCATACTATTACCCATTTTAGATGGAGGAAAAATGGAAGTGATGTTTGACAAATACCAGACTTCACTGGCTACAAAAGTGAAAATCAGATAGGAATACAACTTGCTGCTTACAAGACAGAATTCACAAAACCTGTATTGCTGCAAAAAGAAAATAGACACCTTTTGCAGGAGAAAACAGACCAGCAATGTTTCCCGGAGGCTGAAATTACATTTACAGGAAGGAACCCTGTCCTAAACCAGGATTTTTTATCACAGCCGAAATGTAGTCTGTGTTTTCTTCTTTAAACATAGACCATTTGACTCAGAAACATTGCTAAAGTACAGGTCAAGGTATTCTTATTCATTCTGTAGAGGAGAACTGTGAGGCCACATCTTCATACTACCATTGACTCATTTAATTTCTGAGTCTAGTGACCCAGGACTCACGATTTAAGAAACTGCAGACAGCAGAAACTGATAAGAAAAAAGGTTATACAAAAGTTTGGTGAACAAGAAAACAATCCCGTCTTGCCTTGAGGTGGTTGAATAACTCTTACTGATTTTAAATTCTTTCATCATGTTATTACATGATTGTCTTACGAAATGTGATGCATACAGATATGCATAGGAAGCAGAAGAGACCTGTGGCTGTTGTTATCACCTAGAGAATCTTGTTAGTCTTGTAATTTTTTGTATTTCAAGATTTTGACTCAAGGATCTACCATGACTGGAATTTCTAACACTGTAAAATTCTTTGAATAAGTAGCAATATATTATGCTTTAGTTGTTATGCTTATACAATAGACATATCTTTGTACAGCATTAGAGACCTGTATCTGATTTGTAATTTCAGAGGGTTGGACAAATAAACACAATTTTACAGATGACGGATAGGTGGCATATGGGCATTCAAATATTCAGCCTTCCAGAGGATGATCAAAATATTTTGAGTTTTAGGAATGAATTATAAAATGTAAAATATAATAAAGGTGCATTCCATGTGCTGTAAAGCCAAAGATAAGTGATAAGAGTAAACCCATTCCTGTTTAAAAGTTGCACAGGAAACAACATTATTCAGGTTCAGTATTGCTCTTAGTTCACAAGGATTTTGTGTTACAGTTCATTGGTCTACTCAATCTTTTTTTAATTAAAACTACTTGCTACCCTAGGTTTAGGCTAATCCCTGAGAATTATAGACACAAACAGATATATAAACCAGAAGACAGAAAATAGTTACTGACAGCTACTCATGGAGAACAAATCTGGGCTCTTCAGATTATCACACATGAGTTTCGGAAGTGAGGATTAACACACAGGTGGGCATCCAAGATTTTGTTTCAACTTGTAATAAAGTAACCTCGAAGCATGAAGGTCTGCAGTTCCTCTCTCATCGTGATTTAAATAGCTACAGCAAACCAACACAAAGAAGTGAGGGGGGCTGAGAGGCAGTGGAGGAAGGAGGAAGGAAGAAAGACAGAAAGGAGGGAAAGGAGAGAAGGACACTCACTTAGCAGCATGTTCTGTCTTTGGTATTCTCTCCATTAAACATTGCAAAGCATTCTTCCTCAGAGTATAAACAGGCCTGTTTCTGTTCAGGGCTGCTGTAGTTTGCACTGAGGCAGGTAAATACACAGTGACCATTCTGGTGGTATGTTTCATGGATTTTTAAATAATAATGATTTCAGATTTGTTCTGCTTCTTGCAGATAAATGCAAAAAATGTCAGGTAAAAACATCTATCAAGTCTAAATTGCCTTTAATACATAGATGCTGTAAACTGAAATGTGTTTAGATGTCATCTGACTCTGACATGGATCAACAGTAGTCCTTTTAACTAGAGTCATGTCAATTCACGGAGTAATGCTGTCTACATTAAAAAGCCTCAAACTCAAATATTGTTTCTAAGAAAGATTCAGAACAAATTTACTTCTACTTTTCTTTAATTTCCATCAGGGAAGGCTTCCATTTCCTCAGAAAATGAAGAGCTCATCTTCCAAAATTACTCTTATTTATGGCTCTGTCTTTATTGCAAAGTGCACAGTATTCAGGATTCTTGCAGGGTCTTCTTTCTTTTTTCTTATTCTGGTGTGGGGAGGTATGAGATATGCAGCTTTTTATCAATCTAAGGTTGACTTTAAAATCGTCATGTCACCAGGGTGTGTAGTGTAAGAACTGAACCTCAGATATGAGTGTAATGTTAACCTCATCTAGATGTCTACAGTACTTTCATCCCCAGGGGTTCTCATGGTGAGAGTTAACATGCATGAATCATTTCAATGTGGAAAGGAAGGGAAGAAACAGCTACATTCATACTATTAAATAACAGGATCATTTATTAAGATGAGGCTTTGTTCTTAGTTTTGAGCTAGCATAAAATGAAACCACCATGCATATTTGTAAAGATCATCTAAAAACTATACCTACTGCTGCCAGTAGAACGTAGATCAGGGAAGAAACTGTTTATGAGAGTATGGCTGCTTCCTTTCTTCTCTTCTAAAGCTATTTTTGAAGAGAGCATTGTAGACAGATAACTGATAAAAGGCACAAGAAATTGAGTTGGTTTTGCTCCTTTATTACATGGTTATCAAGGAAAAGCTTTTATAGCAGTAAATAACTTTTGATTCTCCACTGAGTTAAGATGAACAGCTTCCATAAGATGTCCTCTAAAAAAAATTCTTTATCTGATCCTAAGTATGTTGATTAAACTTGGAACAAATTGGCAGCAAAATATTTGTTGTTCTTTGCCAATGTGTTGGCAGGAAACAGAAACATTTGTCATGATGGAAGCCAAAGGAGCTGCTAAAATGAAGAATTATTTCTATATTGTTTATGATCTTGCACTGCATAAAATATTTTTTTTTTTAATGGAGAGAAAGACAAAGTAAATGTGACATCAAACCAATTAAAAGAAACAGAGAGAAAAGATAAACCTTGAAACAAGAAACAGAACTGCATTTAGTACCTTCATGTCCACTCCGTGATCTAAAGTAACCTTGTTTAAAAGCATGACTTTCATAAGGTTGAAAAACTCCTGGCTCGGACCTTGGAATGCGATGCACCTGATTTGTTTAGCTCCTTCACCAGCCACTAGGATGCCAACTTTTGATAATTATACTTTATTAATTAGAGGAAAGGTCTCCCTAATGCTCCCTGATAAACAGCTGTGACAGCAACCTCATGAGACCACTGTTACCTGTCAGTCCTTCCTTTCTGCTCTTTATGTTCTTGTTTGTAGGTAAAGGTCTGGTCTACTGACTTGAATAATTGTGCCTTCAATTGCATATATCATCAAAGCAATTTACAAGCAAACGTTCATTAATAAGGAACAAATGAAAATGGAATTAAGTATTATAGTTTATTATTTTTTAACATCCTTGTTACTGATTTGGAATACTAAGCCAACACCAAGCACATCTGAAGCCACAGTCAAATAGAAATACAGTATTAATTGACTATATATGTTATTAATTCCCTCACTTTCCACCATATAATTAAAATAATCTGTGGATTTAAAACCAACACGTTTTAATAGCAATTCAATAATTCTTACTTGTTTGCAACATTTTACTGTATTTTAGTCCAAATTGTTACAAAGATAAAATCTTGTATTACAAACATACAAAAAGAGAATTAGGAACACAAACTTTTAGATAATAAATACTTTATAAAGGAAGAGATATAATGATTTTTTTATATATATGCCTTGGCTATGGAATATTGTCTTTCAGAACATTTTTATTTCTCTTTCAATTGAGTATTTTAGAAAGACCATCTGGAAACAGATAAAAAAAATCTATGTAAAATTGATTTATCAAGATTAGTTGTCTAAATGATCTGTATTTGTACAAAATGTCCATGGCAGCAGTAGCTGAAGAAAGCTATTACAGAGTAGCATCTTAGTCTTCCTTACACTCGAGACATATACTTTATGATCTCTAGGCTCTCTACCGATAAACAGAAAATCTCTAACAGGTGGTATAGCAGCTATTCTTGTTACAGCAATGGAGGATTGTTTAATATCAGAAATGTCTTAACTGTGAAGGAAGGACTGATGATAAATCCTCCTGGAAACCACTCAGGAGCCTAAGGCTGTTCAAAAGGTTAAGACATAACAAGAAGCTATCCATTGCTGGAGAAATGAATAGCAGTTTGGAACAGACAAAAACCCTGGGATACGATGCTGCTGCTACTACATAAATCATGTTTTTCAAAGTTTAGAGCAGCTTTTCCACAGTTTCACCTCCATTGTCTCTGCTTTGGGGAATACAAGCTTGAATGACTTGAGAGCTAATTCTTAAGGTTGTCTCCAGTTCAAGAAAGCAAAGCCGTTGGGATGTCTTGGTACCTATAATAATTTCATATAGCTTGACCAGTCTCTACTTCTAAAATGAGGATATGCCTACTAGGTAACATGCAGGAAGAAAAATACCCAGTGTCTATGTTATACCTTTAGTGTTAGCTTGTAGATATCAGAAACAGCACTGTGTGTGGCAAAACCATGTAGGACTTCTGGCCTGTGGCATTCTGTCTCCTGAGTTATCTCACAGCAAAAGTAAAGAAATCTCAGCCACAGGCAGTGGAACAGGCTGAGCTCTGAAGTACAATCTGAAACTTTCCCAGTCCATGTAGGAGAAATTAAGTTCTGAGCAACTGCATAACACTGGCAGTTTTGCACTAAACCCATCATTTCTGTTTGAATTATACTGTATCTTTTGAAAAGGCAGGTTGTATTGATTTAATAGTTTCAGGTGGCACAGAAACCATTCCACTGTTAATACAGTGCTTTATTTTTAGTTTACATTCACATCCACCAGCTTCCTTCTCTTGATATCTTTATGCTTTTTTCTCTGCTAAAATCCATAAATCTCTCCTATGTAGATACTTTGAAAATGAGATCAAGTCATGGGCTAACCTCCTGTTGGATTATTTGAGGGATTGATACCTTAAATCTTCTACAGTGTAAGGGTCTTAAATCTTACCCTATATAGTCCATTATTCAGACTTCAGACCATCTCAGTAGACCTTTTCCAATTTTATATACTACTTTTAAATATGTCTGTCAGACACAGTAATAACCTCACTGCTGCTATAAAGGGTAAGAGCATTTTCTTCTTCCTTCTAATATTCTCTGACTGCTCCGTTGCCCTGGTTTTAACTGGGACAGAATTAATTTTCTTTCTAGTAGATGGTACAGTGTTGCTTTGGATTCAGGATGAGAAGAATGTTGATAACACACTGATGTTTTCAGTTGTTGTTAAGTAATGTTTATACTAAGGCAAGGATTTTTCAGCTTCTCATGCCCAGGCAGCAAGAAGGCTGGAGGGGCACAAGAAATTGGGAGGGAACACAGCCAGGACAGCTGACCCAAACTGGCCAAAGAGGTATTCCATAACATGGGATGTCATGTCCAATATATAAACTGGGAGGAGTTGGCCTGGGGGGATTGCTGCTTGGGAACTAACTGAGCATTGGTCGGAAAGTGGTGAGCAATTGCACTGTGCATCATTTGTTTTGTATATTCCAATCCTTTTATTATTATTATTATTATTGTCATATTGTTATTATTACTATTTAGTATTAGTATTATTACTATTACTATTATCATCATCATCATCATCATCATCATCATCATCATCATCATCTTCATCATCATTTTCTTCCTTTCTATCCTATTAAGCTGTCTTTATCTCAACACATGAATTTTACCTTTTTTTGATTCTCTCCCCCATCTCACTGGCGGGGGTGGGGGGGCAGTGAATGAGTGGCTGTGTGGTGCCTAGTTGCTGTCTGGAGTTAAACTGCGACATCCATTCTCAGATCATCTTTGAGAAGTGTTTCTCAAGCTTCTTTTTAAATCAAAGGACACCTTTTTTAAAAAAGATGGACCTTTTAAGAAAGCATGCCATCCTTGGATGAAAATTTCCCATTTATCTTTTCAACTGAGTTTGTCCATTCAATAGAGGCTATACGGACTGTATGGTATGTTTTTAACATCAGAATATGAGAACTGAGCCAAAAATGTTCTTGGTCTGACTCCCTGTACATTGAAGATATCATCCTAGTCTGCAGCACTGTTTTGAGTATTAAAAGATAAGGTCTTAAGTCTATAAAGGACCACAGTGTTAACTCTGTAGCACTTTCCTCTCAAGTAGGCTATAAATATTTCTGCAACTCCAGACTCAGGTGAGCCACAGAAAGGAAGATGCAATAGTGTTCATATCAGAGCTTTACTGAATACATATGGGTCGCTCCCTCAAGGCAGAAATGAAAACTGTCCAACCAGGCCTCACATTGGTATTCAAACAAATGAGAAAAACAAAACACTTCACGTCAGTAAGCATACCTGGTGCAATCCTCTGCATGCTAAGAGCAACACAGGAGTTGAAAGCACAAAGCACTGGGCCTGAAATTTTATACACTGCACTATCATAGTTGAAATGCCACAGAAAACGGTTTGCATTTCCCCTTCCTTTGAAACTGAAAACAGAACAAAACAAACCTCGTCTTGCCTCATGGGTGGGAAGGGAGGGTAAAAGAATATGACAGCAGTTGTGCTTGCACTGTGATGCTGTGTGGGACTGAGTAAGAGCTTCCTTCCTCTGCCTATCAGACAAAAGCCTCTCATTAAATGCACTAGTATGTTGCATCCTCCAAGTGCCTCACTGCACACCTAGAACAATGCTGAAACAAGCACAGGTTGTTTTTTGAGGCAAAGAAAAGAAAAACCAATGAGGAAATCTGTATGAAAATATAATAAAAAGTGCTTTTTGACTTTTACTTCATAGTACTGTATAGATATGCACTCTTATACATGGATCACCACACTGAAGTTCTGGAGATGGAGCTACTTCTCCAAGATCTGAAAAAAAGTTCAGGACAGAGCTGGTTACACAAGCATTAAAGCTTCAGGACCTTCCTTTAGGAGCTATCAGCAGGACTGTAAATTACTCAGATTTAATTCCTTGGGAAAAAAGACCATTGCATCTAACACATTTTGACAAAAGAATCATTATACTTAGATTCTATATTAAACACTCTAAAATCTATGACATGCAGTACAGCATGCAAACCATTTCTCAGGAACAGTGAAGAACTCAGTAAAATCACATTGAGTGATACAGCTCTGGTTTAGAGAAAAATAGGTACTAATCTTTCACTGCAGAATTCCTGAACCAATGTCCACATCTCTCGAGATTTTCTATATGGTGATTGAACTTCCCCTACTCTGCCTCATTTTAGAATCAAATGCACCAGCATATGTTTTGATGTTATTTATTATTAGGTCTGGCCAAACATTTTCTCTTGAAGAATTCTGTTGGAAAACACATTTTGAAACTGAAATGTTTTGATTCTGTGAATTCTTGCTGAGCAATCAGCAGATCTTCATTTACCTGTTTTCTGGAGTACACTACAAAGTCACCTTAACCCCAGCTACGTGCCACAGTTGCAGCCCTAACCAGTGCGGTCCAGCAAAGGAGCTAAGCAAGATTCCAGGGACCTGTTGTGATGTTTCTGTGTCTCCATAAGGTTTTGCAGGATTGGTGGATTTTCAAATACTCTTCTTCCAGACTGTCTTGGAAATGGAATTCCTGAAGTATCTCTTGAAAAAAAAGAACATGTGAGATGATAGGATAAAATAATGTACAGCAATTTGCTGCCCCAAAAGGGAGAACTCAGACTTTTCCACTAAATGTGAAGGTGTGGAATACCTTCAACAATGTATGTATGTAGCGTGTATGTACTCATGACACACTAACACCTGCCTGTCTATGAGTAATGTCTTTCAAGTAAAGAAGTCTTCACTTTCCTGAAGTCATTTTTGATATATTATAGGTTTTTGGCAAAATCCATAGCACCTTGGATCAAATTCTATGGTAGCAGTTAAGGAAAGGTTTCAGAATCAGAGTTTTTAGAGGTACCACTTTAAGTTTCCAAGGCTTTACCTTTTTTTTTTTCCTTAAAGAAAGCAAAACCCAAAAAACCCCCACCAAAACCAAAAACAAAACAACAAACAACAAACCCTCAAACCCCTTATCCAATAAATCTACACTTCAAAAATTTAACTTCAAAGCATCACCCTTTCTTTGTATTTCCTGATGAAAACCATATGGTATGTTCTTTGCTGATTAAATAAGTCTCTAAAACATTTGGGGGTACATTTCTCCATCCTATTTCTAATAGAGTGTCAAATAAAACAGTATTTCCTCTTCAGATCATAGACACCTAACTCATCAGTGGTCCTTCATTAACGGGAAGGTGAAATCCAGACCTGTACTTAATAAAGATGATGCCTTCCCACATTCCAAGTAAAGCTGCATCAACCATCTCTCATTCCTTAAGTAATAACAAGTCTTTTCACAGTTATTATTAATTTACAAAGTCTTTGCAAGTACTGTTATTAAACTCCTTTTGATGCTTGCTCAGAATAGCTCAGAGTGGTTATTTTGCATTGCCCCACCCTCCTTTTCAACAACGCAGTGATTACAGAGTAAATACTTTGAAGGAAGCCTTGGAATTAACGTTCCTATGGGCAAATTAAACATTTTTGTAACATTACTGTTTTGTCCACATATGTACACATAGTTTTTGCCTCATTGGGAACAATTCTCTATAATAGGAATCGAAGCTTCTCCATTCTTCCATTTTCCAGGACATCTTTTTCAGCTGTTTCATTATGTTATTTTAATGAAATCATATTATTCATTCTCTCCAATGATTTAAATTTCTATGAGAGTTACTTAGGACAAGTACTCCCAGTTCATTAATGTGATGTCGTAGTTAGGGTTCGAGCATGGCAAACCTACATTGCCTGTTAGTCATAGCTTCAGTCTTTTGTGCCTTAGTCCTGCATTTGCATTAGGACAGTAATAATGACAAGTTAATTACATTTGAAATTCTTAGGTTCTCATATGCAAAAATAATACGTACATATAAATTCTCAAGGTAGAGTGCACTGACACAGTTATGCCTCTAAGTTCCAAAGTCATTTTACTAATCTGAATTCTCATTTTACCAGCTACCACAGGAAAGAAGTTGGGCAAGAATAACATATCTGATAGCACATATTCAGGCTTTGCTAGGGCTTATAGTAAAAATGTTAATAAAAAAAAATGCTTCAAGTGGCAAAATAGCTGGTAACAGAGAGAGGGGTGGTGGACACAGAAGAGATCCACCTTAAATTTTGTCTCATTTAATTTGCTCATTGATGAACTAATACCAATGAGAAATGGAATGTAAATGAGATTTACATATTATAAGGTCTGGTGTGGTAAAAGAACACTTAGGCCTGAAGACAAATGAAAAAGTTTAGAAACTTGAGCAGGAAATAAGAAAATGAAGTCAAATCTGGAAAATATGCAGGCTGTTGCATCTAGGCAAAAAATAACCTGAAACAGATATTTAGTAGCAGAGGGATTCAAAACACCTCAGGGTGACACCAGGTAGCAAATTACAAGGGAGCTTGCAAAGGAACGCAGCAATAAAAAATGCCAGTGTAAATTTAGGCTGTGCATGTAGAGGCACAATACTGTGGACTAGGGAGAAGATAGCTCCAGTCTATGTAGTATAAAGAAGACCACACCACAATACTGCTTATGGTTACAAGCACCTCTGTGCCAAAAAATTTCAGCAAGCTGGAGGGAGTTCAGACAAAGCAACAGAAATAAACATGTGGTTGTAGGGGTTAATTTATGAGGAAAGCTCAAATGAAATAAATACTTTGGTTTGGCTAAATAGTTACTAGGAGGGGATATGACTACATTCTTCAAACACTTCAGGACTGTTATCATCAAGGAAGAAGATAAATAGGATGCATAGAAGATCTGGCTCTACATCTACTTTCATAATGTCCATATGCTTGAAAAAACTTTCTGTGTTGTCTTCCAGATGACCTCTTTCATCTTACTTCAAATCCCTCTCAGAAATGGATGTGTATTCAGGTCAAACTGGGAAAAAAAAAAAAAAGAAAAAAAAAGCTTGGATACAATTTAAACATTTTATCCATCTTGAAATATTGTTTTAATTTTACTTCCCTTTCAGCTTGGTTTAGAGAAGACATTAGGACATACGTTAGCTGTTTCACAGAAGAATGCCCTTAGAATGAAGTGAGGAGGTATTCTGTACGAGTCCTTCAATTTCTCCTGATTATGTTGTTCCATTTTGAACAAAATACATATATATATTTATTGACAGCAGGACCGAAACTCAGATGTGTCAGTTCCCAGGGGATTGGTTTAACCTATAAACCATGTCACTCAACAGGGAAATATCTAGAGGCAACGGAATTGAAATCAGGGGTAGAATGGATCTGAATCAGGATTTTCACATCTGAATGGTAGGCTAAATAATGGGCATCAAGAAGAAAAAGTCTGTGGGAAGAACTTGCTTCTTATTAATTCGGAAGATGGGGTTTTGGACCCCTTTCTAAGGCTGGCTTGGAAACCTGAAACCGTATGTTCACAAAAAGTCAAAATGAATTTTCTTGAGATCTCCAAAATAATTCTTCTTTCAGTTCAACCTAAACCATTAACTGAATTAGGGCTCAATTTATAAATACCTTTAATGTGGCAAAGTTGACATTTCTCAGCAAAGATGACTATAAAACAAACCAGGAAACAAAATAGATCTCTACCATAGAACTCATTTAGGCTGTAAATACTTCCTGTGCAGATCTATTTATCCAAGTCATATCCACAGCTTAATTGATGCTCATAAAGTCCAAGCCAATTTTGAATTTGATGGAGTTAAATCATTAATGAAGCTGTTCAGTCATGTGCACAGTTAATTGATTAGTATGAAGTTAATGGGCATTCTGAACTTAGCTTCACCACTGGGGACTTAGGCCTGGAAAAATTAATCTTTCTTAGTGGAAAGATCTTCGATCTGGATGTGAGTCATGCAACTAGCCAGAGTTAATTAAGTAGCCAGAGTCATATCAGTAGGACTCCTAATGACCACAATTGAGACAAAATCTTCAAGGTAACTGGGAAGAACAGGCATTTTAGCCCACTTTTTAGAATTCAAGGACTTCGCTGTATGCACCTCATTTGTGCACTTGCTACACATTTCCAGACACAGAGAATTTAAGGTGTTAGTACCTTTCTGCTAAGATATTGGCAATACTTTCTGCTAAGTAGAAAGTGTAACTGTGATGAGCATGTAGTTTCACATTGCTGTTCAGTGCTTTGGGAAACTGGACCACTTCCTTGACTTGCTAAAAGTGACTTTATTTGCCGAGTTTTAGACAATACAGTTTTAAGCTGTTGAACTTTATTTTAGGACAACTTATTCGAGTCAAAGGTAAAGTCTCACTGAATTCAATAGAAGTACTTAAACTGTATCTCATAATGTTGGAAAGAACATCAATATTCATCTATTTCTATTGACAGAGGAGTCGACCAACCATACAAGAGATTCACATTGAAAAATAATTGATTGTAGCTGCATACTCTTTTGAAAGTACTAGGCTACACACTTTCTGTAGAGAAAACATAATTATGAACTTCACACATAGAAATATCTCCAAAAAGCAGTACAAAAATCTCAAGAACACTGCTATGCCAGATTTTTTAAAAGAGGAGGGTATGATAGTTCTGTTTTCACTTCTTTGGCCAAGCAAATTGTGTTTTGTCTGTCTACGCTGATACAGTTAATGATTATCCTACACTTCTGTGAGATGTTGGCCAAAATATTTCTGTGTTCTTCCACAACGATCTAGAAGCCTTTCCTGTGTAATCAAGATGGAATCCCCTGGAGCCATTTTACTACACAGCTTTTCAGAGTGTAAATTGATGTTTTTTCCCTAATGTGATTACAGACATTCCAGCTCTTGTCAGACTAGATCAGGGCCTTGTAAACATTTAGACAATCCTGAAAGAATTTATGCCAGCCATATTTTTTGCCACAAAGTTATTATCATATTTTGACAAGAATAACTGTCACTGTACTGCTTCTTCTTCTCAGTGAAAGCAACAATCAGGTCAGATAATAATTCAAAGGGTTTTTTTTCTATTGTTGGGCTCCAGTGCCTAAACATAGCAAAGCTTCAAAAGCTCAAACACTTGCATGTGCTTATATGCTTATACCCTGGGGATGCAATCTACTGTAATCATTCTTTTTTCGACAGCCATTGATTCCTTCTGCACTGGTCAATACTTATTTAATTTCACAGCCTATTATACAGGTTTCTTGGTTCTTGCATTCTATTTGGTATAATCCATTAAATGTGATCCAGCCAAACATTGTCTGAATGTCCTTGAGTTTCACAGTGAATCAAATGAGCATTCCCTAAACAATCTTGCATTTCCACTGAAAACAAAATAGATGCAGATTCTGGTAAGCATGAATCACCTTTTTGATTAAAATATTAATTATATTAAAGAAATGAGGATTAAATAGCTGGAACTTTCCTTGCAAGATTGTTTTCCATTAAAATAAAACAATCAATGCATAATAGAAATGGATTTGATCTGTAAATTGAGGGTTTGGGTCTCCTTTCTCTTTTGTAATAAGACTGGCAGCTTCAAGTCTACCAACACCTTCTGGATTTACACTAACTAGGTGCTTATGCTCTCAGATTAAGGTATGATTTCCCCTACCAAGTCTATGATTTTTAGAGGTCACAACACACACACGCAAGGAGAAGATAGCATAACAGGTAGAAAACAATAAATTACACTGGTCACAGTTCGTAAGACTAAGCTTTGGTATACTGTGTGCCATTTATTGTCACACACAAGTCATTCTATCAAAGTCCCCAGGACTATTTAGATAAATAAATCTGAGCAAGTGTGTAGCTATTGACAGAAAGAGAGTTAGTCCTCAAGCATTTTTGAAGGAGGTGGTTCATGCTAGGTTCTTATTCACGTATTTTCATTTTAAATGCCAGCTATTTCTATACATTTCTGCTTCCTCATCCTTAAAAATACCAAGTCTACCTATTTTCTGCTTAAAGGGTCTGTGAGAAAGCATGAATATGATTAGGACACATTTAACTTTTCCTCCTTATTTTCAGAGAAAAAAGGAATCTCCTTTTGTTAATCTATACCGTGCTCCAGAGACACTGTATGAAAAGTCCAATAACATGTCTAAACTTCTTGATCACAAGAAACGTATAGTCCTCCACAGTGATACTGCTTCTCTTGTATATCCCTGACTAGAAGGATACCTTCTGCTGCATTCCTCTACCTTTGTCTGTGATTGATAGTCTCACGAATTCATAGGCTCTTTAGGTCTTTCTCCCATGGCTCCCTAGGAGACAATAAAAAAGATTTTGTTGTTTGTTTTGTGTAGATAGACAACATGGAACTCCAGCAGTAAAAGAAGCATTAGCAAAAAAAAAAAAAAAAAAAAAAAGCTTTTGTCTACAGTCTGACCTAAGTCACTATCAGTTGACAATTCATGGAATGAGGATATCAGCAAAAATATTATAGGGACCTAGTAACAGTATCCATACAGAGCAGTTAGAGAAATACAAAGAAAGAGATTTATCCTTCCTTCTCCTGGTCTCATTTTTCTGGATTTTAATGACACATGTAATGTCTTCAGGCGCAGCACTACAATAGGTTAGCACACAATTCACAGGAGTACATGCTAGCAATGTGTAGGACTGTTCTTCAGTGAAAGAACTGACAAGTGCAGTCTTTACTCAGTATGGTGAAACAGCGTTCCTTATGCTTTTTTAAAAAAAAAAAGAAAAAAAAGAAAGCCTTTGATAGGTCATTTTTTCATGGGCTAATTTGAAGATATCTGGCAAGCTTACAAAGAAATTGGAAGTTGTAAACTTCTTAAGCAGGTGCCATGACATAAAGTAGTACCAATTTAGCTATGGCTGAATGATTAACATTTTCCCCTACTCCTGGCTCGATGCATATTTTCCATTTTTTAAGAAAGACTAACTGAAAACTTGGCCTAGATTATCACACCCCTTAAAACAAGTACTAACTCTTAAAAAAGAAAACTAACTCATACTCTGACTAATAACCCCTCTACTTTTTGACTGAACCCTGGTATGGTCACAATTTCAGTGACAGTGTTATCAGAGAATATTGCTACATGATGATCTCTCCAAAGACTAAGAATAAAACAACGGAAAGTTGAACTATCTTCCAGTAATGATTACAGAGGCATTTCAGAGGCAGTGAAAACAATGAACCATGGATACCAAGTGAAGACCGTTTGGCAAAGTTTCATTTGGAAAGATTCAGTGTCTGCATAGAGTTGGCTCTGCGCAGGCTGAAAGGATAACCGGGAAGATTTAGTTCCTGATTCAGCCAGGCATTTAAGGACATGAATAGTCCCATTGAAGTCAACGAGATTACTCACTCACTTGAAGTTAACTGCATACTTAAGTATCTTTCTGAAACGGACGCCTACGCTTGCAGAATGGTAGTAGGAAACTGGTTTGCCAGAGACTGGCTACAAATCAGCTTCGTAATGTTTGTTTGGAAAGTCTGTCAGAGCTTTCCCATGAAAAGGTACATTTCTCCACCCCATTGAACTGCCAGGATAGCTAGGGGCAAGTAGGTAAAATAGATAAAATAGTCCTTTGCCTTGTTCTTTAAGAACATTATGCTGGGGCATAGAGTAACCTCTTTCCACTTTGCCTTATGTGTCAGGAGACCCAACTTTTTTCTGGACTTGATTTTCTCATATTTGAATCTTAATCAGTGAGGTTATTATTGCAGCAAATCCTCCTCCTGGGAAGCACTTCTAAAATGAAATTAAAGAACAAATGCTGATTGAGTTGCAAGATTTCCAAAATGTTATACTTGTTGGTTGTTTTTCAAAAAGGCCAAAATATCCCAACAGCATTATTCCAGGAGTTTGAAAGGAAGTCCCCTGTCACTGTCAATGATCAGCATTCTCAGCTGAAAAGAAGTTGAAGCTGAAAGGGAAGATGGTACTATTATTCTTATTTAACTTCAATTAGTTAGAGCAACAAAAGAGACAAACTGGTGTCCATGCTTTAGCATTATGAAAACAAGATGCTCCAAAAAAATAGATGAGTCATTAATTTAAAATAATTTTAAGCACCAAAAGGACAATGAGCCTGCACACAGAACTAAAACCTGCCTAATTTCCAAAATGAAGCTGGCTTTCCAAGAAATGACTATGACTTGTTCATCTGAAAAAAAAAAAAAAAAATTAAAATATTCTATACATAAAGGATAAAATACTTAGAAAACATGAAGATTTATACAGTACATCACTTTTTTCCCTTGGAGGTTGAAAGTCATAAGCCATGTTAGAAAATGAGATACCTACAGCAGAGAACAGTACTTTGTCAATAGGAAAAGGTAGTACTTGATAAAGTTATGTGACTTCAGGTACTCTGGACTTTATTCCAAACCATACTTTGAACTTCTCTTATTATCAGGGAAAAGTGACAAACCTTTGTACCTTATTGCTCCATATCAAAACCAGATAATTCCTTTAAAAAAAAAAAAATTATTCATGGCAAAGCCTAGTTTTTCTTACCTGCTATTGTCATGTTTTGACACAATAAAGCCCTATTTTGTATACAAGCTGCTGAAACATAAACAGAATATGGATTGTTGCTGAATTAAGGAATTACCAAACCTATAAACTTTGTCCCCTCACCATTACTTTTTGGCTAATAAAGCTCTGTTTACTGTACTGGCTAACACAAATCAGTGGCTGGCAAAGCCTGCAGTGCAGTTCTGAGAAGGGAAGGTGGGTTGAGTAGTGTGGCCAGTCCTTTCTCTTCCAGGATTCCTTCCCTGAGTGTTAAAAGGTACAGGTTAACATTTCTTCTGGCTCTTTCCAAGGTGAAAAAGGAAAGTAGTTTGGGAAAAGACATAGAAAAGGCAAGCAAGCTGTAGCATTTTAAGGGGTTCATGAAATTATCCCCTGTAAGTGTAGAAACAGCCAATGCAGAGGAATGATAGCTTGTAGTCGCCCTACAAGCATACATAGCCATGAGGTCTGCAATCATGGAAAGGAAATAGACTGGACAAATGAGATTGCAATTCTTTTGCTGGTTCCTGTCTTCCATGACTGATAGTGCTTTGTGCTCTTGGTTCTCAATCACCACCTGGAACCTGCACGACACCAGCATCTTTTGTCATTGGCTGTGTTATAATCCTTTTCCCCCTCTCTTTCCAACTCCTAATCTTTCTTGCTAAACAGTTCTTTTCAATATCATATGCATTCCAACAGCCTCTGAAGATTTGCATCAAATAAACTGGCACTGGTGGAAACGTGTGTTCCTTTTCCAGGCCTGGTTGTGAGAAAATGCAGCAAAGCAAGCTGTGAGTTTATATCTGAGAACATGGCTTCTGTCCAATAACTTGTCAAGTTTGTCAAAAGTGTCTGACTGAAGCCCTTTATTATCACACACTGGTGAAATGATTTGCCTGAAGGGGAAACAGAGCGTTAATAAATTGAATGAATTGCACTTTGTTCATGACAGACTGTAATGGTACAGTCTTCTGTATACTGTACATTCCAGATAGAACCCCAGGTCCGCTCTGATTAATATTCAGCTGTATAAAAGCATAAGAGTCAACTTGGGATTGGTAGCACAAATCAGCCATTCCTAGGATGCCTCACTGAAAGCATTTCCCAGGCTAGATCATATGCCACCTAGTCTTAAACCATGGCAATATATCATGTTTACATTGTCAATGGCTCATCAGCCTGATGACAGGGCAAAACTAACAATTCAGGCTTTAAATATTCCTGTCATAATATCAAGATTAACATCCATTTAGAAATGTGGAGTAAACAAAACTTGAACTTTTTATTGCCCTCATTGCCATGGTAAAAGATCTGAGGACATGGATGTTGCCTTGTAAGTCCTGTACAACTTTTGAACTCCTTGAGAAAAATAGTAAATTTCTCTGTCTTTCTAAATGATTTTTACATCTTTATGAAATAACAAGAGCTTAACAGACTTGCTAGAATTTTATTGGCCCAAATGACAAGGGGAAGGGGAAAAGAGGTCTATAATTTCTTGTATTATGGATTTACTGCATTATGGAAAGGAGAGCTACAAAAATAAAAGAATACACATTGTGCAGAAATGTAAGGAAATAAAAGAATACACATTGTGCAGAAATGTAAGGAAACCTTGGTACAAGAATGACTTCTTCAGTAAATCTGCTTCAAGGTGATTTTCTACTGAGGAAATTCAAATATATACTAAATTATTTCATGTATGTTTAAAGGCACGAAATGTCAGCATTTTAACAGAAATTCCAACTACAGTCGTGGTGTCACAGATTAGCATTATTCAGTAAATGCCTTATTGGCTCTGATAGCCAAGCACTTGAAAATACAGACAGAAAAAGGGAAGGTATTTGATTTCCTAAACCATAGATTGGTAGGAATGTAAGGGTTTTACCTTACTATTCAGTAAGGAAAAAAACCAACCAAAACCAACAGCAACAGAACCAAAAAAACCCCTAACCTGAACCCCAAACCCCACAGCCACCAAACCTTTACCCAGAAGGAAATCTCCGTAAATACTGTATCAAATTCCCCATCCTTTGTAAGGTTCATCTCTGGAAATCCATTCAGATTTTAATTGGCTTCCAGGACCATTTCTAGTGCATACTTCACTAGGATCAGTGACCTACTCTGTTTATTCAAATTATTGTCTCCATATTCACTCACTCCCTCATCTGTGTGTCCCAGATCACCAAGAAACTACACTCCCTGGAGAGCTTATGTTCTTTCTCAAAAAAAAAAAAAAAAAAAAAAAAAAAAAAAAAAATTGCCCTCCAGCAAATCCAAGTGTATATGCTGGATTTGAATTTACTTCAGAGGAAAAAGTATTATGAAAGTATTTTCATAACAATTTTGGTGGTATCTTTCTCTTTTACTTATGCTTCCGCATAAAGGCTCATCGATAAATCACAGTTTTCCTGTTACAATCTGAAAGTCACCCTTCAGCTTTCTTCAGTCGCCAAAGGAATTTAAGCTATAGTATGACAAGTGGACCAATAAGACTGAAATCCCTAGGCTTACATGAATTTTTAAAAAAATATAATTATTATCTAAAAGCCTTTCTCAACTCTACCTTTCCTGATGATGGTGTTCTGAAGAAGCAATCTGTTCTATGTGAAGTTTAAAACAAGTTGGTAGCGTCCCATACAGCACTATGATTCATTTTGGAAACCTCTGTGCTGATATCAGCATGTTGAATACCAGAAAGAAAGTGACCCAGCAATGACTTCGGGTAGCTTCATGGACTGAAGCAAATATTTACATTACTTCAGGCAACGGGGAGGTGGGGTGGCACAATGAAAGCCATATTTGTCCTAAGGATTATGTCACTGTTCCAAACACAGCCTCTCTGTGCAAAAAGCGAGGAGGATTTTAATTACCCTTCTCCTCCCCCATCATCCAAATATTTTTAGGATTACTTGACTGTGCAAAGTGTGTGATAGCCAGTTGTCAGGAAACAAAGGGCACTGTATTCCTGAGCGAAAGAGTTGGTCTTCTGAGCAATCAAAATTCTCAGAGATGCACAAAAGTTGAATTGATTTGATCATTTGTGATATCAACTGGGCAGTTAAAAACTTTGCCTAAAGAATTTGATTGCAAAATATATAAACATTGGGAGAATCCTCTCATGTTCACAGGAAAGATCTGCCGTTTAGAAAAAATGGTACCAACTATGAGTTAGATACAGCTCTCAAAAAATGGATAGGGGAAAAGTAACCATGAAATACTCCTGTTAAATAGCTTTTTATATTCATGTACTACTTTAAGACAACTGTAGCAGTTTGTCTTCAAACATTTGAGCAGTCCCCTGGAAATCAGTGTCTCTTAGGGCTAGAACAAGCAATCTAGGCAGCCAGACTACCAAATGCTGGCTCATAATTTTTTTTTTCCCCTGGTTTAACAAACACTTTTAGGTGGAGTTCAGAAAATGGTTTGCAATGGAGAATGCAGAGGAGGCATTCAGATTTGTTTTCTGTGTGTAAAACATTTAGGTTGCTTCCTGCAAGCTTGGTCATATAGTCATATCTGTCCTTAACATATTGAGATCCACTATCCTTTGGATGCACACAGGACTGTTATTGTTTCTCTTTCTTCCCTTCCTAGAGAAATGTTTTGGTTTGGTTTTTTTTTTGTTTGTTTGGTTGGTTGGGTTTTTTTCCCCTAAAAAGGCAGCACAGACACTTTCTTACAAGTACTACTTTATGTTGTATTGTTTAATTCTGATTGCCTGGTAAGTCATATGTTACTGTTTAGACACTCATCTGGTAAGATGATGGGAACATTTCTGACAGTAAAACTTGAACAAAGAATTAACCAAGTCATTTTCTACAAATACTCTCACATATAGCATTTGTTGTTCTTTTTCTGTAGTGTTGGTTCTTGGAATTTGACTTGGAATGCAAATAAAAAAGGACTTGAGAGTCAAAAGTGGGACTTTTTTTCTTTAAAATGGAATTTGTAGTGATAGCCATACTGCCCAACAATAAATAGCTAGTTTACAGTTAATATTTCTAAAGCTTAAAATCTATTTTTTAACTTAGTATTTTAGTGCATTCTTTTAAATAAGGGACTACAACTGTTTGCTCTGACAACAACTTTGAACAGTTGTGACAAACCCTCACATAATGCCATCTGAAAAAATGTAAACTGCTTTATATTTTCAAGTGGTATAACATTGAAGAGAAACATGTCTCCAACAAAATTGAAGAGAAACAGTTTACTACAAGACAGACCTAACACAGAAGATTTTAAATTTGATTGTATACTTTGTCCTTTGAGTTCATAATTCATAGACCAAAACTTGCGCTGTTCTAACAATAACATTTTCCTTGACAAAATCAAAGCAGTAACCTTTCTAAATTAAAAAGGTTTCAGTGGTCTCACAGGTTTCCAGAAGATGATCAATACAGTGATCATATGAAAGGGTTTTAATGTATTATAATGTTATAACTGTTAGCTGTAAAATTTTGGATGCAGCAGTGCTGACAAGTTTGCACTGAATATTAGTGTGCTCTACAGTCCACAGGTAACAGCATGATTTCAGACCTCTGGGCTCAGTCTGCTGCTTTCTCTCCATATGGATGTCAGACAAAAATGGGGTAAAAATAAAGAATTACTCAGGAACATCAACATAGTTTCTGCAGCCAATTTTGGGGGAAAAAAAAAAAAAAAAAAAAAAAAGAAGTGTTACCGATATTTATTCTCCAACATTTGTATCACATGGTGCCCTAACAGTAACTAAAATACATATCTTTTCAAACATGTTTGTTTTGGGATTGAGCCAACAAAACCAAGCAAGACTATAGGGAAATGTCAGTCCTGAAGACCAGACATGTTTGCTGGAAGAGCATGCTTTTAAAAAGACTTCATGAAGATGTTTATCTTATTAGTTCTATGGCATAGCAAAGAAAATTCCATGGGGGAAAAAAGAAATTGTTTTTTTTCACTCTAGATATACTTACTAGGGAAATTTAATCTCTGACCAATGGAAAGGTCAAGTGCAGGCAGCATTAATCTCTTTTTAATTTATATAAGGGAAAAGCTTCTATTTGTTTCAGGGCAGGATACTCTTATACTGTTTCTATAGTATAGTCATAGCGATTCTGAGAAAGACAAACTTGCTGTAACAGAGCACATTTAAAGTGAAACAAAGCCTCCTTTGCTGTAAGGTGATGGATGATTTCTACTGATCTCATGTTTATTGGGAATATGTTAATTCTTTATATCAAAGACACATCTTTTAGGCTTGGTTCAGAAGTGTTGGCAACATGAAAAATACTAGCACAGGTTTTTTAGACAGCTTAGTAACTGCTTAAGACTACTAAACAACACCCCCCCGCCCCGCCCAGTTTCTCAGTGAATTCTATAGAGTTATATGAGATGCAGCTACATGGTGTAACCAGACATTATTTCAGACTGCACTTCACCCACCTTGACTAACCAGTTCTCTTTTTCAAAGGGATATGCAGAGAAAGATTTTTCAAACTTCAAACTTTCAGACATTTTGACAGTACTTCCAGCAGTCTTCCACTCCCTTCAAAAGTCAGGGCTCATTTTAACAAGATAGACCAGATTTCTGCCTTTATTTATCATCCTGTTTGAATTTGCAGGATAATGGTAGTGCACCTTCCAAAGGCAGAGATGTGTTCTGTTTTCAGTGTCCTAGTACATTTCTGGCCTACTGATGGATCCAAGAGCTCCTGCTTGGTTCCTCAACCTCTCATAGCATTTGTGGAGACACAAAGTCATGCAACCTTGAGATCAATACTGGCAGCGAGATTTCAAAGAATTTTAATTGCTCTTCTGAAAGTGCAACAAAACTTCACAGCTAGACTGTCTTATCAGAATCTTTAAAGCATCACGGTTTTCAGATGTGAAAGTTTGAGCTTTTTTTTTTTTCTCCTTCAATAGTTTATGAACCAGAGCACATGCATTTACTAGCTGGTTCCTATTATTAGCAGGGAATAGTTATTTTAGAACAGAAAGCACACTGAATCTATCTTTTTTGACTGTCCCTTATTATCTCTGAATTACACAGCTTACATAGTGGAATGCCTTTCAAAGACAAAATTTCAGCAGTATGGAAATAAGAATGAACTGGCTGTTGCTCGTTGTCTGTGATTTCACAGATTGTCTTGAAATTGTTTGTCATGCCTGGAAGCATGCTAAGTGACAGAAGAACCAAGATGATAGAAGATGACAGATAATTTATGAATTATGTTTGCTATTTTTCCACTTTTAAAAAAAAATTAATTGTTGCTTTTATCCATTTGAAAGAGACATAACTTTGTAAAGTGCTTTCAGACACTGTGCCTTATACTACTGAATATTGTTTTTTAGTTCTGTAAATCAGAAAAATATTACAAGGAAACCCAAGAGGAAAAAGAACCCAGCTTTGCAAAATGCTAAAGAGGGCATCCAGATTCCTTTTTACCGGACAAACATTTTGCAAGATCAAGGCTGACCAAGTCAAGAGGAAGCTGGAAGGAATATGTAAACTGTTTAAAAGCAGAATTAATTACCCAATGGGAATATTTTTTAAGGAGCATTGAACATTTTCCATTGTCTAAATAGTGAAGTTGCAGTTCAATCGTAAGTTACTGGATTCATTTTAGTATATAATCAAATTTCATGGTCTGTTTTAAGCATGAAGTCAGAGTAAATTATTATCTTTTGGCTACGAAGTCCTACTAATGCAATTAAGGAATCTAAGTCAAATCTAAATCTCTGAAGTTTTTATGCTTCAAAACTAAAGCCCAAGGTGTTTGTGTTCCTGGATATGAGAAACACAACACCTGGAAATTCTTATTTCGTTCTAATAGTCTCCTGGCATCTCTATTTCGTCATTTGTACTCTTTCTCCACTTCCAGTCAAGAGACATACAGGAATAACAGCTTCTAGTCACATATAGTTTTTATTTCACCACTTCTAGTAGTAGGCTTTTTTTCTGCCAGCTTTGATTCCCACTTAAATGAACTTTTTAATCATAATAAGATAAATCTATCACTGATGTAATTACTCTTTATTCAGTATTACAGCTGTGAGTGGGTGGGTGACAGCTACAGCCTCTATTTTCCTCAAAGTAATTTCAGCATAACTCTAGGGGATACTTAAGGAGGTATGTTAACAATATTTTTGAATTTCCTTCATAGTAGAAAAATTTTATGTGCATCTTGGCCTACTGCCCAAGATCTCAGTTGGAGAAGAAAAGGCTGCATATATTGCACATTCATTACATTAGAGGGAGTATACATCCTGATGTTTAGCTTCCACACCAAGCAATAAAGAGAGAAAAACTTTCAAGAGAGTCACAGTTTTACACCAGGGAGTTAGCTTTGTTCCCTAGATTCAAATAATTTAAAGTCAAGTAATAAATCCTATTTTGAATCCACAGTTGATGTCCTATTTAATGGTACACTGAGAAATAATTTTTTCAAGATTTTTTCTTCAAACTTTTTTTTTTTCAAACTATGT
Organism: Aquila chrysaetos chrysaetos; assembly: GCF_900496995.4. Lineage (NCBI taxonomy): Eukaryota > Metazoa > Chordata > Aves > Accipitriformes > Accipitridae > Aquila > Aquila chrysaetos. Next base: position 53,018,460 of record NC_044030.1, read on the forward strand.
CTAGCAGTCATAAGCTGGGGAAGGAATTAAAAAACCTAAAAAAGTTAAGTCAGCACAGCATTGTCATTTGAGGGCTTGCTTCTGATTTCCTACAAGCTATCTGCAATACCCTGGTTGATCTCAGAAGTTGGACTGAGAAACCTCAATCTTGGTAACGACACATTTCTTCACTCTCATTCTGTTTGAATAAATCATGATGTCTGAAGCAAAATATACATATCTTGGTTTTAATTTTGAGGGACACAGACATCTACTGTACTGAGATGATTACACCCATTAGGAGCTAACCACAAAGCACAAATTGCCACTTTCAATTTCTTGAGTTTTTACCTTTTCTCCACATTTGATGTTGATCAAGCCTGGACAAGACAGATCCATGGAAACATGGCTTGGAAGAGCAGAATATTACTGGACTATTACTTCATCTCAAAATGAACCAAACCAACATATGTTGACTGCTGCATATACTAGCTTTATTCCTTCAGAATGTGTAAAATATATTTTAAATAGGGAGCCTGTATTATACTTGGCAAACATGAGTTCCTTCAGTGAGGGAATTTCATGCTTTACTGGCAGTAGGAATACAGACTTGGCAAGACAGGATACTTTTAAATGATATGTAAGTATAGACATCTCTTTCATTACCTGTAAGCTGGAAATACACATTCATTAGTCTGTTAAACTGTTCAGTTCAATTCTATTTCTTTATTCTTATTTTTTCTTTACTGTAGAAGGATAAAATCTTGTTTCTTTATGATTCTGAAGCAATTAAAAGAAAAATCTGCCTCCTAATCTTCTGCATGAAAGCATGGGCCAGAGGAGTCTCAAAGCCAGAGACTTTCCAGATAGCAGTTTGTCCCTTTTTTCCTTCTCAGACGCTTCCAATAGGAATGACTAGCCATAGCTCTCAACAGTACCAGTAGGCACAAAAAGCTTAAAGCAAACTCTTATCTGTAAAACAGGAAACTAAAAGACAGAGGGGGAACTCTTCCTCTTAGTAATAGAATTTGGTAATGACAAAGTAAACTTGTAAAAATGAGGGTGTGCATACAAAAGCAAAACAGGCCGTACCTTCTAGCATGTAGTGTCCTGTAAAATATTTCACCAGTGCCCTCTACATCCCTCAAAATTTCAAGGTAAAAATTGTCAAGACTTTACATTACATTTTTAAAATAACTCTGCTGAAGAATTTTGGCTTAGTATCCAAACTATTAGAATTGGATATTTTTAATGTGGGATGCTTCTTTCATTTTTTTACAGATACAGACTGTGCCTATAAAACAACAGGTTCAATGAAAATGAAAGGTATGAAACACAAAAATGTAATATACTCTTATGCAGAGATTCCAGTATTGGAATGCATCAGCGCAAGACAGCAGTGAAGCCCAGAATTTAAAATCATAATTAGACAAGCAGGATGAGAACATTCAAGAAGAAAGAAACCCCACACAGAAAAGTTCAGGATATTTTATATTCCAAGTGAAGACAGTTTAACAGAATTAAATATCATTTCTTACAAAAGGAAAAATATTTTGTAAAGGTATTTTCAAGATTCAGATCTAAGGCTTAATAAGAATAGTGTCTTTGGAAAGGCCAAACTTGGTAGTCAAGAAAATTTACCACAACGTGTATTTATCAGAAGATATTTTATTGCCAACAAATACAAAATTGTTGCTCCCATTCCCTGATGTCTCATTTTAAAGATAAAGCTCTTAGGAAACTCTTCACCACTTTTAAAGACCTGTAAATACAGCACTGTAAAAAATTAAAACAAAAAAAGAAAAATTGCAACAATAAATTAAGAAGAAGAAAATGTCAGGAGAAGGAAAGCCCAATGACCAAGGAAAAAATGTGTTAGAAGCAACAGAAAAGTTATGAAATGGAATCAAAGTATCATATTATGTTTTCCTTCAAAGAGAAGTTTGGGGGTTTTGCACATGAAATAAAATAGCAGCAAAGAAAAAGAGTAAGTACAAGTGCATTTGCGTCCTACTGGAACTTGTTTTTTATTAACCAAAACAGTAGTACTCATCAGAATCAATTTTGGGATGCTTATGCAGAGGCTGTGAGTCCTCCATAATAGAAGAATCACTGAACTGGTCCACATCTGAAGGGGTCTGGTGACCAGGGACATCATCCACTAAGGTGTCCAAATAACTCCCCACTGATATTCCATCCAGTCCATCACTACAGTCTTGTAAACTGTTACAGCTGCCGTGGAGGGATGTCTCCTGACTTTCCAGCAGGCTGCACAGGCTGCCACTCAAACTGCTACCTCTGCTGGCAATGGCCTTCTCTTCAATCATCCACTTGATTGATTCAATACTTTCATTGATGATGAGTAGCTGGCGCATAAGCTTCACATCAGTGGCTCGGAGATTAACCTACAAGGCAAAAGTGATTAAAAAAATTACTCATTTTCTTCAAAATCAAACTCTAAATAGCAGGCTGGAAGCAATAAATCAGTTAAATAAAACACAGAAAAAATCCACTTTTCACATCTAGGACTAATGTATTTAAATAATTATTTAAAAAAAAAAAAAAGTAGAAGTATTGCTATACTAATACTTTCAATGAAGCTCAAGTGGGAACCTGATCAGGCTCCTACATAAGCAGTCCATTAACAGGAACACTAGTCAATAACAAGATTTGTACACACACTAATACAATGCTATTTAGATGAGAAACACAGCTGCTGTGACAACTTCTGGGGATAGCTTTTCATTATTCAGAGAAGCAAGACTGTCCTGGTTTCAGCTGGGATAGAGTTAATTGTCTTCCTAGTAGCTGGTATGGTGCAAACCCATTTCCATTTACAATTACTGTGAGCTACTTAGCAGATCCAGGCAGCTAAGCATTCACCCCAAATTATCCTTATTATGGCTCCCGGGTAACCTAAAATTTTCAGATATGCATCATTTGGAAAAGGGCTTGTGTACTTCTAACTTTTATTCACACTACACCTGAGTTTATGTTGCAAGCTACTGTATAAATGTCTAAGAGTTGAAATATTGAACTTACTGAAACTGTAAATTTCAAGTTATTTAAACCCATATTAGATGAAGGTAATGAGTTCACAGTCAACAACTTATTATAGATTAACATAAAAAGCAACAATTTGCAAAAAATATCTAAATAAATAATACACATTAAGCACAAAGTCCTACTTTCAAACTTAGTTGTGGTGGTTGATGCATACACACGAAGTGCTAATGGTAAAGCACTGGAATATTACAGTGCTGCATTTCACAGATATATTTAGGTTAACGGACTTCATGTTTTCCATAACAAATTAACTTTACAAGCCACTGTTTTACTCAAATTTCCACAATGAGATAACACATAAAGGTGAGGCCTAAGGGTCTTATGTGTTGATTTGTTGCTCCTTTCTTTTAATCTGAGACACCACAAGTGTTGGCAAAAAAAATCTATGTGACTGTCTATTCACCACATGAAACAAGTAAAAATACTGAAAAGGCAATCTGAAAAACTGAAGATGATTCCAGGTTTGACCATAACATCAAGTGTGGAGAGCCAAAAGCTACTTCCATTCATACTGCAAGAAGATAATGCTAGTTTGTGACCTAATCAACTATCTAGCTTTTTCCAACAGCACCTCAGCACTACCAAATGTTTGACATCACAACAGACACACTTCAGTCTCATCACTTCCACAGTAAGACCTCCACCTAGATGAACTTTTGCCATAGTGCCAACACAGGGCATGCATGCTTAAAACCATTGGAAAAAACATGCCATTCATTTCCAATTAACTCATAGGGATACCATGTCTAGCATGTAATTTGTCTCATATTTTATCACATGTTCTTACATCCTTTAATTGTACTAATCAAGCATACTACATGCAGATATGTCACTGCTTTAATACATGCATTTGGAAAATACTTTCCCTTGTATATAATTTGAGTGTACTTCTCTACAGAATTGTGTGTGCTGTAATGTCTGATATATACACATATACTACATGGTTTTCTTCCACAAGGCACTAACATCTTAACTTTCAGGTTATTAACTCAAAAAAGACTATACAGTATATTGAAAATTTGAATGTCTTCACTCAACTGAGAAATAAGGAAGAAAACAAGTAAGATCTGTTATGCAAGACAACAGACATGTTATGCTATTCTCCAAGTCCACAATCATTATACAGAAATATAGCACCTGTATTGTTCACCCACAATGGACTGGAATGGAATCAGTATTCTCAGGAAGCAAAGACTGTTTGTTTTGCCACGAGTACAGTCTGGACATGGTTCTTTCCATACTTAGATGCCAACTTCTCAACATCCTAAATAACACTGACCCGGTACAGTTGTTCAAAAAGTTATTTTAATGTATTTTTATTCTGTTAAGATACTGCAGAAGATTGTACTGGCTCTGGTGAGGGTGCTTCGTAGCAGCCAGTATGATGCTGTGTTCTATACCTGTGACTAAAACAGTGCTGATAGCATACCAGTGTTTCAGCTGTTGCCGAACAGTGATTGCACAGCATGAAGGCCTTTTCTGTTTTTCACTTTGCACCCTCAGCGAGTAGGCTGGGCCTGGGAAAGATGTTTGGAGAGGACAGAGCTGGGACAGTTGACCAGACCTGACCAAAGGGATATTCCCTGCCATGTAATGTGCCCAGCAATAAAACCTGTGGGTTTGGTCTTTCCAATGTAGCCATTGCTTGCAGACTGGCTGGGCATCGGTCTACTGGTGGAAGATGGTGAGTGACTGACCTTGCATCACTTGTTTTTTTCTTTCTTTCCTTTACTTATTAAACTGTCTTTATTACAACCCATGAGTTTTTCTCACTTTTTTTCTTCCAGTTCTCTCCCCCTTCCCACTGGTGGGGGAGAGGGAAGTGAGTGAGCAGCTGGTGGGTGCTTAGTTATCCAACACAAAGATATTTCAAGTTTTGTTAGTAACAGATTGTCTATGTAACTCTCATATGTATTCCCAGAATCCTTCCCCAGTCCCCACATTGACTTCTAAATTATCCTCAATCCAATATCACAGGATTTAACATAGCTAACCCAGTACCGTGCAAAATAGCTTTAACATTCACAGTTTTAACAATACCGCCCATCTATCATTGTTTCAGATGTGAGGTTCTGAAAACAGATTGACCATTTCGTAGCCCTCCTGCTCAAGCCAGTTCCTCTACTCAACTAGGTTGTCATGAAAGCAGTAAATTACCCAACTTCTCAAATGCAACTACAAACTTCAGCAACTTGCTGAATATAAGCAAGCCTGGAGACAGCAAATTTCCCAAAAGGCTGATTAAGGAAATGTTTAACAGAGCTAGCACCAATACACCTCTAATAAAACAGCCCCTTTTAGATAAAGTAGACATCTCATATATTTCAGATTCAGTTCACAGGAAATAATTTTTTGCTCTAAATGCACCCACAGCTTCAGCATTTCTGTGGAACAGCCTTACTGGGAGTAATACTTTGCATTCCTGCATACTTGAGTCCTCCTCCTCCAAGCTACCATATTGTCCCAAGTCTCCCATATTAAGAGTGTGCTTTTCCTAAAGCAAAGATTAAAAAGTAGTCAACCAAGTGTCATCTTTCTTTAATATGGTTTACTTCATCATCTGCTTGATAACACAAAAATGTCACTACGGCATTTCTTGCTTCTTATCTGCTTTAGCCTGGACACAATCACATTAGTTTGTACTCACTTATGTAACTGCAAGCCAAGTAACTGTTGGAGTAAACAAGTCAGTTCCAAGATGGTTCAACTAAAGGGACTAAACACAATAAAATCTCATCATGTTTGACAGCTCCATTTGTTATGCACAGTAACAGGTGCATAGCTAATATAGGTATTTCAGAACAGGTTCTACAGCTGCTCTTTCAGTTAAAGGTAGAGCACAGCACTACCATAGGGAAGGTGTGTGTGAGTATGTATGAGTCCTCACCACAAACTTGTGGTGTTCAGAGGAAACGAATTCTGTCAAAAGAGCAAAAAAGAAATTCTGGTTACAGGCTTTCGTATCTTTTTGCTTAGTTTGTATAATCACAATAGTGCAGACCCCAAGGAAGGATCTTAAATGTTTAACAAACAGCTAGTCATGGCAAGAGAAAACAGTGAAATTAAAGTGACAGCATCTTTCAAGTAATGCAGTCTGGTAGCATAGGTGGACAGAACAGATTAGCATTCAGACACAACCAGATCTCCAGTCTGGAACGGATAACTGGCCTAAGCACCTGTCTGTGCCTCCCTTCCTCTCATACCGGTTGTTCTAACAAGATACTTCTTCCTTAAACAACTAGCCTTGCTTATGCTCTTCCATAATAACATGTGCAACATTGTCATAATTTATTCAACAGAATTTGTGTATACGCAAACATATGGTCATCTGTGTACATATACGTATACACAGATATATATACAAATATTCATCTTATTTTTATATATAAAGTGTTTTTAAAAAATGACTTGACTAGGTTATTGGTTTTAGAATAAAACTCTTAATGACCAGGGCTGTTAACAAAGACAATTATTGCTTCCTGGCAGTCACCCAAAATAGTGCATTAGCTGTCCCTAACCTGATCACCTTGCTTTTGGATCAAAGTTGCACTTGCATTCAGCCTTGTGTTCTCCTGCTCCATGTTCTGCAGACATAGCTTCCAGTTGGCTCCAAACACAGTGGGTCTCCTTCCCCTCCAAAAATGACAAAGCTAAAAATTCTGTTCAATATATCCTTTTAATCTGTCAAAGCTGGCTGCAACTCGAGTTCCTTTCTCCAGATTACTTTTAGATTCCTGGGGTCACATGCTGCTGCTGCTGCTCCTTTTAACTACAGGAAGTCTGCAGGGATATTAATGGTAACCATAAACCGTGGTCTGAGGAAAAGATACTCCTAAGTTTATTTAAAAGATATTAGTTTCATTTTTTCCTCCACACCTTTATGTTGTGTGCTGTAAAGAGCCCACTAGTAAAAGGAAAAGAAATGAGTTAGCCTGAATAACAAAGTATTTCCTTCAAGACAAATCTTTTAGCCAGAGCAGAAGACAAAATCTTAAACGAAGAAGATAATGGATTCAGGGAGCTATTTAAGTCACTCAGCTCAGAAGCTCTGCTCTGCACAGGATCTCAAGCAGGACTCAAGCACTGATCTAGGGTTGGCTACTATGCAATCTGTGTTTCTAAAGCAGTATAATTTTAGACTGATATTCCACAATAAATGGAAGCTGGACAGAAACAGTAGCAAAATACAGTACCTCACTGAAAGCCGCTCAGCGGTTCAGCCTGTGAGCAGTCTTGCAGAAGAGAGTTAGTATGTGAAAAGTTTAGATGAATGAAATGGGCACTGGAGCCAATCCCATCTGTTGTTAAACACTGCCATACCCATCTCTATTGCCCATTTTACAAACAGAATTTCAAAACAGTAGAATCTTTCCATGCCAAACAGGTGTGTGTGACCACCACGGTTTAGGAGTATTAACGCTACTGCTGTTTTCATTTTTCTAGGGTGTGTCAGAGACAGCCTTCCACTTTCCCATTCAATTTCTTCTATTTCCCGTGTCATTCAGGATAAACAGCTTCATGGTTACCCAGCTATGCACCTCCCCTTTATTTTTTTAAAGGCAGATTACCTCAGTTTTCCATGGAATAATGAATTCCATTAATTCATCTGAGATGTAACAAAACAAAACAAAACCAAATCTAACAATCAATGTCCAAATAATAATAATGTTTTGAATTCTGAGAAGTCTCTTGATTCACAAAAGCTAACCTTATTCCACTTTCTCCTGGTGTTACTTTTGCTATTACAAACATTGAGTGACAATTTTTAAAGTGACTAAGAAAATTAATTCCCAAGGAGAAAGGTTAGAGTGTGAAAAATAAAATAAACATTTGCTGGCAATGTTGAATTATTGAGTCTTGTGAAGATACAAATTTAGTAAGCAGTTATAAAAGGATGTAAAACTCATCAGTAAACCCTCATTAACCAATTCTGTGAGAGAATATACATAACAAGCAAAAAAGACCATAAGCAACCTATTCAAAGTCCAAAATTCATAATATGTGAATGCAAGCATCATTTATTTGGAGTCAAGTTTACAACAGGGATGAGCGTGGTCACACACACAGGCTTTGTTTATTAAGCAACCACCATTAAGCATCAAACATGCCACCTGAAGGTTAGCAAGCTCAGAATGGTATTACAATAGCTTCTAAACACGAGTGAGTGAAAGAAATGCTTTTTTTCCATTTAACATGTTTAAAATAAAACCACAAATGACAGATAGGGGACAAATGTCTGCTCCTTAAACACACAAGATGATTAATAGGCTGTGCATGAGCTCCATCTTACTTTAGTTAGTACATATGCATGTGAATGACTTTAAGCCTCTTGCCTCCTTCAAAATTGTCCCACTGAGTCAGGATGTTTGTATTGGTTGCGTCACAGAATTAAGCCACTTTGGGCAATGGTATTTCAGCATCAAGATGAAAAAGCAGAATGCCTAGACTGACTTCTGAATTTGAACGCAACCTCCAGCATCACCTGTCAAAAAGCCAGCGAGCTTTTATGTGACAGAGTGTAAGAACCAGGTTTACTATTCTTAGCTGGAAGGGATCATCAACCCATAGCTGGAACTGCAACTGCTTGTGGGAATGCTCCACATCCACTCTGCCACAAAGTTAACTAGCTTGGATTAATTCAGGAACTACAATAATTCAAGCTAACCCAATCAACCTAACCTGACATTGTATGTGAGCTCTCTCATTTCTTCAATTTCTTCACATGCATAAACAATGGAGGTGGTGACCAAAGTCTGCAGCGATGAGACTGTCAGTGAGTCAAGGTAGGTGTGCCAGTGTTCATCATTATGTCGTGTGTGTCTGACTATGATTTACCTCACACTGATTTTGTTAAATTAAATTTCAGTCAACAGTGACATATGTAGATCAACAGCTTTTTGGGCATCTGATTTCTTTCAGCATGGACTTGTGTTATAATGTATCGCTGGAACATTTTTCCACTTCTTTCCTCATGTTTTTTAGGCTTGTGGTAATCTTCAGTCAATGAGGGAGCACATACAAAAGCTATGTATACAAAAGCTAAATTTACGTAACCCATCATTGATTTGGAGTTGTACTTTGCTGATCTACTTTATTTCTGCCAATTAAGCAAGTTACACTGACTGTTCTCAGCTATACTTCCATAACGAGTCAGAATAAAAACATTGTGGCAGGTTACAGAACAGTCATGATTGCTTAATTTTTGCCTTCTTTTGCAAAAGAGATTATTTATACTCTTGTCTCTCTTGAAGACTCCAAAATTGTTAAAATCCTCATCGTAGATTTTCAGGCAGCATTCATTACAACCACTGAAGTCCTAGCTGTTCAGAAAGTGAGCAGTCATTCAGTCTTCAGTTTCTGTCTGTGCTCTCTACCTTGCTAGTTTAAAAATAAGCTCTAGCCTAGTCATGATCTTGTTTCAACCTGCTGCAGTTCAGTGCAATCCTGCACTAAATGCTTACAATAAATATTTCCAGAGGTCCTTCTGTAAAATTTGGCAGCAACATAACATAGCTTTGTGAACACTGTTTTTTAACTAGGAAGGAGAAAGAGAGTGTGATTCGACCTCAGCCAGAAGAGGATTCTCCTTCTGTAAGCAGAGTTTTCCAAACACCCATTAGCTAAAGCAAGGAAGTAGGCATGTCAGATCTGAGCCACCACCAGCACAATCAGGAGGCAGAGCAACTTCACAAGGGAGCAAGTTAGCTCAGTAAGCAATGAGTGCAAATAATTTAATGAAGAGGTTTCAAGGACATTTCTTGCAAATATATGAACAAAATATTATGCTAGTATTGTTATCATCTGGTATAGGAAATCACAGTATTGGTGATTTACATTTCTTTTACAACACCCTATTTTAATATGTTAATTTTATACATACTAATTGATCTCCTTTAGACTTGATGGGAAAAAACATACCACCAAGTTGTGCAATAGTTTAATTACATTATCTCTATAATAAAAAAGTGGATCTCAAGGCCTTTTTCCACCTCCCTGAAATGTGCATGATCCTTTTCTGTGGAGTATCTGTAGGCAGCCTGCCATTTGCTTTAATACCTAATAAAATCTCAATGATTTGGATGAATCATTCACTCAGTAGGGTACAATTTTTATTCCTTTTTTCAGCATTATACTATTTGAGGCATCTTGTATGCTTAAGCATAACACAAAATTCTCAGGGGAAGAATCTTTTTTTGTTTGTTTGTTTTAGTTTTTTGGCCATCTTTTTATTTTACTGTGAAAAAGAAGAAACAATTTAAATACCTACAAAGTAGCTATGACAAAGATTATCAGAGAGAAACATGCTATACATCACAGAGCAAATAGCAGGGAAAAAAATAAAGGTTAGTTACTTAAGTGCCTATTTCATCACCTCCTGGTCAAATAAAATAAATGCTAAATCAGCTCTTTAAATATGGAAGCACCACAGAATTCAGAGAGAAACATCCAGCCTCAGAAGGATGAATGAATATAAAAGGAAGGTCCTGATTATTTTAAAGCTTAGTTGAATGAACATGAAAGGGAGCAGTGAGGAATTGTAGGGGTTTCAGAAAAGCAAAAAGCTTCTAATGCTATGGGAAGTTTTTACTAAATATTTCCAAATATCCCATACTGCTGTCATAAAAGCAGCGTCTGACCTTAGAAATGTATCTACTATGACAGAGGTGAAAATGTCCAGAAAAATCCATACTATGGACCCACATATGTTGACAGACAAGATAATACCACTGCAAACATTCAGGTCAATATGCAGCAGTAACAATCAGCTGTGGGTGTCAGAAAGTGTTACAGCAGATGGACGATCACAGCATCATTATAACATCTTCTGGACACCAGCTATAACACAGGACTTCATGTGTCTTCCGCACAAACATGAGACAGAACTGGGGCTCAATATAATATCTAGATTTTTTTCCATTGCATTTCACTCTCTGCCTTATTTATGCTTGTCTTGACCAAAACATGCTCTTAAAAATACAGTGCAAAGAACAGACAAAATATCTGTTCATTTCTGAATTACATTTGGTTAAGAAGCACTCCAGACCTGCTTATCCCTTTAAAATTAATTAGTTTTAATACTGGCCTGCGTAAGTATGCTCGAAAGCATAGAACTAAAATTAATTTCACTAAAGTGAAAGAAGATCATGGGTTTTGCTTACAGGTATATCCAAAGTTTGAAAATGTTGCTTTTACGGAGACAACAGTGTTCCTCACTACTATTTTGAAAAAAAAAAAAAAAAAAAAAAAAAAAAAAAAATCAGGATCCCCTCTCCCCCCCAACTTGTTTCATTAAGTCAGAACTGAGACACAACAATATTACTACTGGAGACAAATCTGAACTTTCTTGAAATTCAAGTCTGCTTTCACAACACCACTGCAGAGACACATAAGATTAAAAAAAACCTCAAACCTTTGTCTGAATGTCCCCAGAATTCAACATGGGATTCCATTAGTAATAATTCTCTGGCCCTGGAGATGGGGTAGGTCCTTTTAAAAGCATACTTTTAATCTAACAACCAAATCTTTACTAACGGCAAACTCCCATCCTATTTACTGAAGGTTTATCTGAATAAGAATAAAAAGGAAGTTTAAGATAGCCTTGTAATTATAAGTGATCACATTTCCTCTTAGAACTGCTTTAATAGATTTAGAAAGTAATATGCTAATCACTGGTTTTTTTCCCTATGAAAAAGTTATGAACATCATGTTTCAGTGCTAAATCTTTTCGAACTTATTGAATAAAAATGAGTCAACACCGTATCAAATAAGGTTTGGGTTTTTTTTCCTGGAGTTCAATCTGTTCACTATTTGAAGTTGTGTGTTTTTCAGATTCAGCCTTATTTTTTCTTTTAAATGAAAAACTTCATCCAAATCTCGCCATCAGTGTAATCACCATCCTGCTAAAATACAGTTCATGTACAGGCTTTGTGCCTATCTGAATGTACTAGCAAATTTAAGATCTTTCAGATAAAATGAAACAAAGTTGTCTATTTTGAGTCTTTCAACCAAAAATACCATTCCAAACTTCCAGATATCTATAAATAGTTAACTACTTTAGTTTTTTCTCACCCACTAAGAAGGTATCAAACACCTAGCAGCCAACCTGCATCTGGGATCTCCAAGTTAAAAAGGTAGAAGCGAACAGGAAGCTAGAACCATTTTTAGCAAGCTGAAACACTGAATATGGCCAACACAACTAGCCAAGCAGGCTGCTGCAGGCTGTCCTAGCTGCAGCTTTTGAGCCCTTTTGGCTCAAAAAGCCAAAAGCCCCTTTGGCTCCTACAGAACACACTGCAGTAATCTGTTCTGGATGTCACAAGGCATGATTATCCAGGTAATAAATTGAAAGCATATATTAAATAAACAGAAATCCTATGCTTCTAGCCAAGGACATCTCATGAGAAGGAAGCAGCAGTAATCAGTCATTAACTGTAAACTTTAGGGCAAAACCAGTCACTCTAGGCACCAGTCTTTCCATATTATTCGATCCTGTGTCTGACCAATAACCATCATCCACACCATGTGGTGCCAACCTCAGCTTCTCTTACACCACTCTAGCTGATGTCATATTGCTTTTTTTATATCTAAACCTGCTCTTAGCCAGGATTTCTACATAGCAGACTACTGAGGCAGTGTGGCTTGATCCTAGTTCAGCAAAGAATATTAATCATAACTATCAATGCAGTTACCAGAGGTATGAATAGAGCGGGAAGGAATCACAGTCATTGGTTGTATTTCCCATTTCTCCTTCTACTGAGGGAATATTAGCTACTAAGCTAGTTGGGGAGCAGAAATAAGGTGCAAGACTTGCACCAGATGGCTAGGAAAAGACAAATATGGCTTTGCCAATAATCAAGAGTGACCTCAGAAGTGGGAGAACTAGGCAAGGAAATCTGGGACTCAACAGAGTTGGACTAGACAAGTACAGCTGTATTTGAAAAGGGCTGGTTAGGGCTCTTCTGAAGTAATTTTGTCATTTAACTTCAACAGAGTATAAATTAATAGAAATTAAGGAGAGAAATGACAAAAGCTTAAACATCATATTGTTGTTTGGGTTCCATTTCTTTTTCCTCTGAAATGGGAGGACTGCTGGTCTGCACTGGTGAATGCATAACCAGCTCTATGAATTGATGGTCACTGTGAGCTACCTCATCTGCCTACGGGGAAAAAAGCAACTGTGCCTCCACTCCACTGCTCCAGTCACAGCAACTAGTGCTAGGTGCTAATGAAGGAGTATGTAAATTCCATGGGCATTTGAAGAAAATTACTGTTGCTTTGGCATGCTAGTAGTGCTGCTCTACTCTTGCAAAAAGGCTTTCTCCTCTACTTTTGCAGGATTTGCAGTTTTCTCCCACAAATCCTGTAATACTAGGAACCCGCCACAGGCCACCACTTGAGACTAAAATATTTCAGTGTACAGCACAATTCTTCCACAGCATACGGATAGCCCATTAACGGTTACAGTGGTTGAAGTGGCCCTGTGAATCCCCAATGCACTTGCATCCACAGATCAGGAGAAGTCCTCTAAAAATTACTCCTCTGGCTTCATGTTCGCTCCTCTCATAACTGTATAGTTTTGAGAAGACTAGAACAATAGTCTAAAGTCAGGGTTTACAATGACTCCTTGAATGACATCTCGAAGTTGTCATGTTTTTGCACAGATCCATCCAAATTCTGTTAGTCAGAAAACCTTCCTGCCCATGGAAAGGATTCTTCAGTACCAAACTACACAAAACCACTACATTGCTACTGTTTTATCATCATGTACTTTGTTCTAAACACACATCGTTTGGCTTTGCCCATCAGAGAAAACGGTCTGTATTAGCAGCCAAACTTAGAGACCAAATTCAGGCTTGCAATGTGGCTGGACAGGCTTTCCCCAGGCACCCTTCCAAACTTACCTGTTAGCCTCATCCCAGGAAGGACGCTAGATACTCACTTCACTGGTTTTCTGAAGAGGTGGCAAACCAATGCAGATCCTATTTCTGCCTACACAGAAATGCTTCACAGTTTCCTCCTTGCTCTCAGGACTGTTTTTCCTAGTCATTTATAATTATTGGAAGGGTCAAGGTCAGAATCTGAAGCTTTGTAAATTAAAAAATCTTTTCAGCAAACACTCAGTATTAAGAGACTCATGTCCAATGTTTACTATGTCTCATAAGCACATATCTGAGTTACAAAAAGAAGTACAACCATTTTCAGATAGAACATTTCTTTAAACCAGTGGAAATTCTGTAGGAAGACAGAAAAAATTAACACTCAGAAAAATGCAAAGCAACAGAGCTGTTCTAACTTTGATTCTACCTTGGGGTAAAAATGTGGGAGCTTGGAAACACTCAACACATTTCTTACATTATAATTCCTGTATGTATGCTTCCTTCTGTATCTAGAGAGAGGTAGGTTTCATGGCCAAAGCAGCAATGCAGTAAAATGGCTCTCCTTCTGGAAGCATTTTAGTCATGAATGCAGCTGGTATCTAACAACAGTGAACAAAATTACAAAATAAGCCAGTAAAGTATTTATAAAATCTGAAACTCCCAGTAGTTAAATAGCAATTTAACATTGCTTTACAGGCACTAAATGTTTTCACTTCACCTGGCACTGCACCCAGCAGGGCCATACAGTCTTGCGAGTTTATTTTACAGCATGGCAAACAAAATCTTCAGATAACTTCTCCTAGCAGCTTAGCTAGTTTGTTTCCTGTTAATTAAAAAATGTGCCATACCATTCCCTTGACAAAAGTACTTATTAAGAAATGCCAGGTTGGTGGGGAAGAAGGAGAAGGATTAGATGGCTGAGAGCAGGGTTGCATAGCTATGCCAGTATTGCTCTTCTCCATGTTTATGGAAGCTCTGGGAGAGGTTGCATATTCTGACAAAACAGAGCAGTTAACTTTAACACCTGACATATATACTCTCTAGTGTCCTCTCATCTCCTCTTATGGAAGGAGGGAAACCTCCTTTGGAGCAACTTTGAATGGGAAATCCTCAGGCACATTTTATTTCACATGCTTATCTGCAGGCAGGCAGCCAGAGGGACTTGCCGCTGGAACACATCACAAGATATTTCTGAAATAACTGACCATCCGAATATGCTTCTAGATTTGAAAAAAAATGAGCTGTGTTGTTTATACCTTTCAAAGCTGTAATGCAAGGTGGCTTACAGACCCTCTGGATGTATTTTGGTCACTTATTTTGGTCACCCTCCAGACTAGGGTTCCTTCCGGTTGGTTATCATGAATACCTCCCCAACACAGTCAGGCATCTCTTGAAGCTTGCAAACTGCTCAGGCACGTAGCTGAACAGCTTTGCAGAACTGTTGATGAGAACACCTCAGGATGTACCTACTGGGCCCACTCACTTTGGACACAACCCAGCTCTCACTAGAGACAGACATGGAAAGACATCCATTGACACCTAAGCTGTAAATGACTGACAACAAAGAGAAAGCATGTTAAAAGCTGTGAAAAAGAAGGAAGATGACTTCTGTAAGTATAGTTAAAATCTTTCTCCAAACCACATCCTCCAATACTGGTTACTTTACAAAACAATCTCGACATGTTGCAGGCACAATCCTTAGTAATGTTTTAATTTGACAGAAGCCACTACATAGCTGTGAATTCAACAACTACTGAATTAAGTATCCTAGCCAGACACGTATCTACTACAGGAAAACAAATAGCAATACCATGTGGATTACAATGCAACTGTTTCAACGGACACAGAAAAATATTGTCTCTGTCATTCTAGGTTTTACTCCTAGCACAGCTACAGCTTGCTATAGACTCAAAATAAGAGCATAGGTGGGTCTAGGGATACTAAGGCCATTTGTATACTCACATGGCTCTGTACATCAGGTTACAGAGTAAAATCAAGTTCAGAAAGCAGCTTACCCTTGGGGCGAGGCTTACCAATTCATAATCAGCATTACTACGGTGAGTGCAGGCACAGAAGGCTTCCCAGCCAGATCTGGTTTGTAGCCATTCACCTGATAAAGGAAGAGCCCCTCACAGTCATATCCTTAACTACGAAGTACAGATGTGCAGGAATGTTTTGCCTTCTACATCAAAGAAACTTCATTACTTTAGTTATTATTCTCTTCCTTGGCTTTCATTGCAGCCATATATTTCACAACAAATATTTCAACCTCTTCCTCAAACTCTGTAGCAATCACTCCTATTCAGTTCTCTCTCCAATCCTTCTCTGGTCCTTGAACAACTTATCCCATCTGCAACAAAAAAGTTAATGTTTTCCTAAGTGTCTGAAAAGATCAAGATTCACAGGTTTAAAATTCTTAGTACTGTGATTCCCTTTTGGCATTAACTGAAGTTATCCAATGACAAAGGTGATATTTCAAAACTGTGCTTGTACACAACTACAGAATGTACAAGGCCACAGGACAGCAAAACAGAACAGCTTAAGTGACCAAAATACATCCAGACTTTCCTAGCAAGAAAACCAGATATATGAAAGTCTTACAGTGTTTAGTTTGTTCCCCCACCAACACCGCCCCAAGCATTCAGTAAACTAATCGGGCAAAACTGGGTAATCTTGCTCTTCAGAACTTCTGTGTTGATGGACACCCTCACACTTCAGTCCAAATTCAAGTTTCTCCTGCCTCCTTGTTTAGTTGCTTTAAACAGCTGCAATTAACAGTTTCTTCAGCATTGTAAATAATGTAATAGCTTTCTGAAAAGCCTGCAAAAAGCCATTTTTGTTGCAGTTATTTTAGAGCAGTATTTGGTCAAGCTACTTCTGAGTCACCACAGCTTATAAAGTCATCACTTTCCCATATATCTCCAGTACAGAAGGTTTGCATACACAAAAACTGCTAAAGTTTCAAGCACTGCCTCTTACCTGTGTTTCAATAAGAATTTAAAAATATCTGTACAGAAGTTCACAGACTGTGTAGGGGACAGATCCTCTGATCTGAGGTGGCCTTAGCATTCCTATCCAAATAGTTACAGACTTCTCAAATTAAGAAACTAAATGATACACTGATGCCATCTCAGGCTCCAGTTGCCCTACTAGATACTAGCTCCCATTTCACACCAGTAAGGATAAGTGGGTGGCCGAAGCCAAAATTCAACACAGAGAACTGGCAGGAAGGCAAAAAGTAATCCACCACAGGTAAATGCTTATAACTACCAGGCCCACTTAAGAGAGTGAGGGCTGGAAAACAAAGTCTACAAGTCTGCCTTCGTAACAAAATGTTCCCCTTTTATTATGAGATTACCCATAATTTTCTGTTCAGAGCTCTTAATCTTTACAACAGTAATCTGAGAACCATCTTTTGGAACTGCTTGCATGAAAGGTGCCCAACTTCCATGGTTGTAAATGCAGGTGAAAATCCAAGAGAGAAACTGCGCCCTAATTAAATTCCAATTGTTTTTCAACAGCTCAGATCCTCTGTCTTTTTACTCCTACAACTTCATCCTCATTTGCTCCAGATTCCAGTATCCAGCCTCTCTTCCAGAACATGGACAGAAATTAAACACGCAGGAATTAAACATGTCCACTGTGGAAAGTTTACTAGGTTTTGAGCTTGAAGGCAGAGAACAAAGGACCTTGTAACCTTTAAAAAATTAACTGAAAATGTATTCTTTTTCTTTAACTATTTACTGTTGGAAAAATAAAAGCATCAAAGAGCAGAAATGCACTTGTTGGCCATCACCTCTGCTCAATCTAAGTATTTGGTATTGTGCATTTCAAGTTTTTCCTGCTCACACACAAAAGGTAGTTTTTAATTGTTGTTAGCCATAAGTATCCACAAAAAACAAAGTATCCACACAAAATTATGATGATCAAAAGGCTGGAGAACCTGTCTTATGAGGAAAGGCTGAAGGATTTTGGTCTTTTCTCCCTGGAGAAGAGAAATATCAGGGGGAACCTCATCACAGTATTCAGTACTTAAAAGGCTGCTACACAGAGGATGGAGGCTCTCCCTGCATGAGGAGCCATGTGAAGAAGACAAGAGGCAACAGATAAGTTGTACCATGATAGGTTTCATCTTGATATAAGAAATAACTTTTTTACAGTGAGGACAATCATCCCCTGGAACAACCTCTCCACGGATGTGGTGACGTCCCCATCACTGGAAGTTTTCAAGATGCGATTGGACAGGGTGCTCAATAATCTCATTCAGGCTCCCTTTCCCATGAAAGGTTGAACCAGATGATCTTCTGAGGTCCCTTCCATCCCAGGCTATTCTATGAAAATCATGCTGTTCTGCTGATTTCATCAGAAAGTTTGTAATCTAATTGCTAAAAGCTATTATAAGTCACTAAAACTGTAGAGCTCCACGCAGAAGGGGTTTAGTCTTCATGTCTTTTCATTACAAGTTGTCAGCAATCAGACTTTAAAAAGCAACTTCTAAACCAAAATGCTTCTTCACCCCTTGAAGCAGAGTAATCAGGAAAGAAACACCATGAAATGATAATAAATATTCTTTGAAATAAGGGCTGGCAAGGTCTCACTGTACACAGGCAGTCTAACTGGAAATCTTGAGTGAAGTATCCCTGACACTGCTGTGACGATCCATACATAAGACAGAAGCATGTGTACTGAAGAATTTCACACTGATGCTCCTAGGTAAGGTATCAGCAGTGTTTCACAGACACATATTCATCTGTACTTCCTGGGTACTTAAACCCTACAGCAGCTGCTATAGCTGAATGAGAATGGCCATAAGCACTGACTGAGTGCAACGTGGAGATGTTCTACAATTCAATTCCTTTTGCCAGGCACTGGGTGAGATTTACCAGTCAAAAGATGTGTTTAAATATGCATTAATTTAAATATCCTTGCTCACCTCATCCTTCCAAAGATGGCCTGAAAAGATGGAAAACTTGGCAAAGTTCTGGTACTATAATTAGGTTGCAATTTTTTCTCACTAGATTTGATCATTTTCCCTAAGGATCAATCTACAAATCCCTTTTAACTCGAGTATCATGATATCACTGCCCAAACTTACATTATATGTAAGAATGACAAACTCCTCCACATCACGCAAATTGCAGGGTATAAAGGAGAGAACTCATTAGCAAGAACCAAGATGACCAGCTCTTTCAGTGAACTTCAGGAGGACTTGGGGAAGTAAGTTAATTTCTATTTCTGTATGCCTTCTTTCTACTTCTAAGAGCCTCACTTTAGGGATTCACTGAACAACTTCTCAGTAAGAAACCAAGGTTAATCAAACCCTCCTACACAGACTTGAGGCTTACCCACTAGTAATTTTATATTTAAGATTTTATCTTCAGTCAAGTTTTTAAGCAAAAATTCCCATTAATCTAATAGAAAACCAGCATCTGATACACAGCTTTGCACTGCTGACTAGACACACTGCACCAGAACCTGGCTTCAATTAAGTCAATTGATGTTATCATACAAAACAGAGAATGTAGCAGCCTGTACGTACAGCATGTGTTAAAGCCATGTTTCAAGTCATAGTTGTTGACTTTTTAAAAAAGGTCCTTTCAAGAAACTAATAAAGGCAGAACCCCCACAACTGTGGATCTAGTAAATCTAAGAAAATTTGAAGTTGTTAAAACACTTAAGAGCTGGTAGAATAGAGTTACAGCAGCTCACCCCTCCAACCTGCACCTTCATTTACAGGCTAAGGATATGTTAAAAAACCCTGAAAATAATAAGAGAAGGACTGGCATTGTAATGGTCATATTTGTCCTAATTCCAATCAGTAAAAGTTCTTTCACTTCTGCTTCATTTTGTCAGGGCTCCATGTTAATTAGCCTTTTAAAAATAGTTATACTAAAATAGAACTAGGAGAGCAAAGGGGTAGAAAACTCAACTAATGAGAGAGCATAGGAATATGTCTCTATCTCAAATAGCTTTAGCCTAAATCTGACACATTCCGCTTCTTGGCAATAGGATTGTTTCCATTTCTTTATCTCTTCACCCTAAAAACTGCTGCAGTCAGACTACCCAGTTTGGCCTTCAGACTCATTAACAATATTTGATCCTCAACAGCGTTCACTGGAAGGAATTGCATCTAAAAGTACAAGCACTGCCATTTACCCCTCACTTGCAAGACACAGTTTACCTTTACTGCCTGAAATATTTTTATGCAAAGCATGCTAATTTTTTTATTGCATGTAATGCAGACTATATTCTGTTTAACTTTTTTAGCTTTCAAAGAGGCAATAAAGAGTTGATCTGGGAAATTTTTTAATTAAAAGAAAAAAAAAAACCCCACACTCTTTTTCTTCAGGTGTTAAGAAAATCTCCCTTTGAGTAACCTGAGAACTTATGAAGGAGAAATGAGGCTTTGAAGCAGTATCATTTCAGGCTGCAGAACGAACCTCACTGATTATTTATTGCAGTGTGTAGCTGTTGAAGTCATATGTATTGAATTGTGACCTCAGGAGAAGGACACACCAGAAACAGGGCTGCAGCTATAAAGGGTTATTATTAATCCCCCAATGGAAGATTCCACCTAAAACACCACAGGAGGAAAGGGTTTAACATTAACACTGTGACAAATTTCACGCTGAATCAAGGGCCAACTGGCTACTAGGAAGTACTTATCACATCCTAGAGTGACCAGAGCACAGCATTTTGACCCACACTGGCAATTACGTCTTGCTTCTCCTGTTACTTCATGGCCTTATGCCTCAGAGGTTTTCAGGATCCAACACAGTCTCCAACATGGCCTTGGCGGGGAAAAATGAAGGTAAAGAATGGGAAGGAGGTCTGGCCAAGCAGGTCCGTATTTCAAGAAAGATACTCCATGGTGCTTTGTGTGTGATTCCAGTAACCACCAGCAAAACCAGGCTTGAGGGGAAAAGAACCATACACTACAAACAGCAAAAGGATCTGAAGAAGCAAGAAGCAAGCCTCAAGGCCTTTAGCCAGCAGATGTACAGTTGCCAGACACACACAGCACCCATCTGCCAGGTGCTTTTAACTCACAGTCAAACCCAGCATTTCCAAGTCAAATATTGACATGATAATATGCTTATCTCTTAACATTCCCCTGCAGTAGATGACACAGGAGAAGTAATCACTTCCACCATTTCATTCACGCTCTTCCAGCCCAAGGACATGGCAACTCGATGACAGAGAGTTCTCAAAGTTTCCACCACCTCTCTCTTCCTCAGAACTATGTAGTCCATCAGATATTGCTACTTTGTTCTGAAGCAAGATAAGTACTAGCTTCTCATATATAAGATGGATGGAAGAACAGAAGATCAGCTCCTTTGGAAAGACAAAGTGTGCATTGACAGGAAAGGAGATGGCCCTCCAGTTTTAAATGAATGAAAACTTCCATCTGCTTCCACTCTGTACGTTTGAATTTACTCTGGTCACTGGAAGGATTATATGCTGCCTGAGCTAAGGTCTGGTGTCTATGCCCAAGCATTACAAACAGGTTCAGGTATGCTTCCCTTGTTCTTTACCATCAGGGGACAAACAATAGGATGTCTGGGGAACACAGAGGTATTTTATAGTAGCTATGAACTGGAAAGTGAGACGAAAATATACTTAACAGTAAAATGCATCCTTAGCACAGTCAAGAGCTTTGGGATCAGCATGATTTAAACACAATGGTAAGTCAAAACATATGAAGGCAGTATCTATAAAATTGTTTTGTTTGTCATATTTAGTTGAAATTTGTCAGCACAGGCACAGTAATTGTGACAAACAATAGCTGTGGGAAAGGACAGAGATTGAGCTGCATAATTGCACAATTTATATAAAGCAAAGTTTAAAAAAAAAACCCAACAAACTGAAAATAGCTACATCTGTCCAAAATATCTTCATTTACAGAAACAAGAATACAAGAAGATGAGACAGTACTGCTCAGCATCAAAGATCAAGAGGTCACCAGAGTAACCAGTGTCAAGCTTTTCATACGTGACTAGAAAAGAAGAGCCTGAATAACCTTGTTTTGTAAATGCTTACAAAAAGTTTGTCTCAAGTCTGAAGAAAGCAAGCAAAAAAAGCACAGATGTGTCTGTCCAAAGTTCAGTGAGTGGGCTGCAGAAGCTGCCATCACAGCACAACTAGAAAAAGATAGCTTGACGGATGACACTTGGTTTTCTAAACTTCTAATCTTTTCCATTTTTTGCATCTGTTTACTACTGCAGCAGCTATAAACTACTTTTCTACATGCTCAAGGCTTCTTAGGTCTTGCAACGAAGCCAAAGAATGTTACAAAGAGGTGTGAAATAAGAAGCTAGATAGAAGTTTTGGCTTCATTTTAGGAATGATGTGCATTAAAAAAGAGAAACAAATATAGAAATAGTGCGATTTTTACCTGTTATTGTTCTTAAATTTATCAGATCTGTAAAATGTCACAAAGAAAATTGCAGAGGGGAAAGTGACAGAGTAAGAACCTGAAGAAACCTTACGGATAGAGGAAAATCCTTAAGTCACTAAAGAAAGTAGAGAAAAACCCCAGGAAGATGGTTTACTTTCATACTCTGGATTACAGAAGACAGCTGAGAGCATGAAAAAGATATAGACAGAGTACCAATACTTCACCTTTTACAAATAGTTATATTCGTGGTTTAATGGGCATAAACAGACTAGAAGTCAAATGAGAAGAGGTACGTAACAGAACTCCCCTTACTAGCATGAGCAATGAGTTCAGATGCGAAAGTCAGTTGGTCAGTCATTGAAGTGACAAAGAACAGGAGAGGTCAAGGATGTTGGGACTAAAACATGCTCATGCTGAGGTTGGGGAAGAAAAAGAGGGAAACTGGGTGGCAGGGGGAAGAAGAGACAAACTGAAGATTGTGACATGAAACTTGCAAGTGTAAAGTAGGTGAAGAGACCAACTTGAAAGGAAAAGGTAATGAGGGCAAGTCACTCTCCCCCTCCTACCCCCCTTAATAGGCCTAACTGTCATGACACTTCTAGACAGTCGTCCCAAGAACTCTGGCTACCTTATTTGTTTCCTTTGCAGTCCAACATCCCTAACAGTTTTACATTATAAGCTACCTGCAGGTCACTCTACAACCCTTGTGCAAGCTTAAAATTGAAAAATAAACATGAGATATGCTCACAATGCGGAACTTAGTGTTAAAACTGAAATTCACAGTGGTCATTACACTAAAATACCTTGATAGTTTGACTTGTGAAGATCTCTTAAATCACATGAAGTCATACAATAGCAAGTGTAATTTCTAAATTACCTCTCAAGATTAAGGTCATCATCTTGGCTATTAACTCTCAGAATATCCATTCTTGATTTCCATTTTCCCCTAGCAAGCTTATTCTTTACAAACTCTTAAAAACCCACCCACCTTTTGCATATAGATATATATATATATATGTAAGGTTGCACAGGGACTGATGGCATGGCATTATACTTGTTCACATAGGATGAGACTGCTTTGTTTGCTGAGAATGGCTGAGTTCCAAGATAGTTGCATAAAGTCATCTCAACACGTTGCCAGCAAAATACTCATCCCAACAAGATCAAATTCCATATTGTTTTCAAATAAGCTTAGTGGCAAGAGCTATGGAAAGAACTGCTACCCAAAAGAGTCTTTTGGGACCTCACATAACAATTACACCCTAATAAAAATGGAAGCCAACTATGCTTACACATCTGAAGTACTCTGCATTGTCAGAGTCATATCTGCTGAGTGTTCACTAGTTGCTTGCTCACTTGCTTGCAAAGGGCATTTTTTTGGTTTGCCTTAAAAAAGTGAAGCCAGTTTTACGGCATCATCAAAAAATAAATTTACTGAGATGGTGACATACAAAGTAGGACAAGCACCTGCATTAAGGCTGTAAACAAGTTAGAAGTTCTGAACTAAATACAGCACAGTCCCACCAGAGATGACTGGCAAAAAAACCCCTCTCAGCCAAATAGTTGTTCAAGAACTACTGTGCATCTTCTGCACAGTCTGTTTGGAACTACATAAGTCTCTGAAGACCAATGTCCAGAAATTGAGTCACCGACACCAGGCCAATTTTCAGCCTGAAAACATCCAGCGTCTCTTTAGGTGTTAGTCAACAGCAGGAAACAGGTGTGATGCAGAAAACGCACTTACAACAGAGAGAAAGAGATTCGTGCATTATTTTGTTTATTGATACACCAGCTTTCAGCGCTTTCAACGAGCTGTCGGAGGAAGAGAAGCCAACGGCGAGCGGCCGCTCTGCGAGACAGAGCCCACACGTTACACGCCCCCCACGCCGTTCAGCGGAACGGCCACCACCGCCTCCTCCTCCTCCTCCTCACCGGGGCAGCGGCCTCCCTGCCGCCGCCCCGGCGGCACCGGCCCGCGGCGTGGCCGGACCGGAGGGACGCCAGGCCGCGTCGGCTTCCCGGGGGCGGGCAGCACCACCTGCCTGCGGCGCGGACGGCTCGCAGGGCACTGGGGAAAGCCGCCCCCGTCCCGCTCCGACCCTGCCGGGAGCGCTGCCCACGGAGGGCCGGTGCCGCCGGGAGGGAGGCGGCGGTGCGGGAGGGCTGCGAACGCCCCGAGCGCTGCCGCAGGGCCCCTCGGCCGGCGCCCGGCTACTCACCATCTCCTGCCTCAGGAGGTGAAGCTTCGTCTCCAGCCTGGCCAGAGCGGCGGCGCGGCGGCGGCGGGGGCCGGGGGCCGCGGCGGGGCCGCGGGCGGGCGCGCCGGCGGCGGGGCGTCCCGGGAGCTCCTCCCCGCGCAACGGCCGCGCCAGGCTCTCCGGCACTTTGCGCCCCAGCTTTTGCTCGACGTCGCGGAGGTCTGGCGGGGCGCCGGGCTCCATGGCTTGCCCCGGAGGAGCCCGAGGTGGCGGCGCCGGCTCTACCCGCAGCCGTCCGGCCGCTGCAGAGGCGCGGAGGGGCGGTAATCCGCGGCAGCGCCGGGGCCGGCGGCCCAGCCGCGCAGGTGACCCGCCGCAGACATGGGGATTTCCTGGGCGAACCAGTACCCCCCGCCCCACCCGCGCCCTTCCCCGGCCCTCCTTTGCCACCGGGTGGAAAGACAAAAGCAGGCAGGCGGGGGCGACGGAGAAAAACTCCCCCTAAGCCGAAGGGGGGCGACCCCCGGCCTCGCTCCGGCGGCGGGACCGCGACGCGATGCGCACCGGCAGCAGCTGCCGCCCGCCCCCGGCACCAGGACCCGAGTCATCGCGCGTCTCGGCCGGCTGCAACTTTAAAGTCCGCTGGCAGGTGGAAGAGGCGCGGCGCGGCCCTCCTACCGTAATGCCTGGAGAAGAGGCGCGGCCGGGCGGCGGCGGCGGGGCGCCCCCGCACGGCGGGGAGTGCGCCCCCCGCCCGGGAACTGCCGGGCAGGACTGCGGAACAGCGTGTTCCTTCGCGGGGCGGGGGGGGGGGGGGGCGGAGGAGAGGGAGGGGGAGAGGAGGGAAAGGGGAGAAAAAGAGAAAAGAAAAAGTGAAAAAAAGGGAAAAGAAAAATAGGCTCCAGAGCCCTGTGACCCTAGATCACTTTCTAACAGGGGTAGAATGTTATTCCCACTCGTCAAAAAGGTTTTATCGCAGGCAGGCTGATTCCCCCCCCCCCCCAAATTTTTTATTTTTGTACCCTCTTCCTCCTCTTTAAAAAGCAAAGCTTGCTAGCTGAGCCAGTTGCTGTAACTCTGATAGCAAGGCACGTGCTGGCCGCGCAGATAGCAGTGCTGGAAGTGCCCTGTTGCTCCTTGGCCCGGGGTGTTGCTGCATACACCTGTCGCATTGCTGAAAAACCTTTTAGGCATTAGACTTGGGGTATGGATAGCCCCATCCATGGCGCTGCAGCTGGCACATGTTGGGGGGGGGGGGGGGGGGGGTTGAGAAGCTGAGGCCAGCCACTCAGTTCGGGTGCCAGGTCCTTTATAGGAACTAGAATCACAAAAAATGGTGTGGTGAACTTGGGAAAATAAAATACGGTTACAGCAAACTGGATGTTCTCTGTGAAATAATTTCATCAGTGTTTTAAAATTTGAAAGCTGTTGATCAGAGAACTTTGCAAGGGTTTCATACAGTCAAGCAAAAATCCCACAGACATGTGGTAATCTTATAGGTGCATTGATTTTAGGCCAGGACCCTTACTGCATCAATATAATCAGACCATCTGGAAATCCTTTGCTGGAGACATATGCAAAGACATTTATGTCCCTCATATTTGCTGGGACTGTTTAGTTCAGATGACAAAAAACCCATCAATATTCATGTCAGAAAAGAAAGCCAAAAGCAGCCACACACTCAAAATCAGAAACCTTCTTCTTACTGCCGCCACCCCCAAATGTGTCCTACAGTTCTATTTTAATCTATGGATATTTGGGGAACAGCTTCTATGTAACCTCAAATTAATACTGATTTGTGCCATTCTGTAAATTAGCAAGGATCATCCTGAAGTTCTTACTATGTGAACTATGAACATATTGTTAAGTAAAAGTTTAAGTTATATTACTGTTGCTACAATATTGAACTGTAAAAGGAGGGTTCTTTTTTATACAAGAAGCATCTTGTAAAAAAGGTCATGATTCAACTGTAGTCAAACTTCCTTTTTGAAGGGACTTTTTAAAAAGAAAATCTGAAAGATTAATTTTTTTTAGAGATTTCAGTTTACTTGAATTATCAAGCTTTTTAAAATGAAAATGTAAGAAGAAATAATCCAAAGTTTCATGTTAGTTTAAAATAAGTGTTCCTATTAATAAAAAAGTTCCCTGAACACTACTGTAAATAATCTTAAAATAATGAAAATAAGTTCTTTCTGTTGTTTCAGATGAGCAACATTCAGAAAGTAAACTATATAATGTACCATGTGCATTCATGAATTTATGCTTTACTATCTGATGGCCTGATTCTCACCTCCCACGGGCTTTTTGCATCAGTATAACAGCATGCAAGTCAATGGGTTTACCTTGAATTACAAAGATAAAAAGATATGCCTATATTAAAGCCACCCTGTTAGATCTTCAGGCTTACCAGGTTTGGTAGACTAATCTGCATTTCATGGAAATAGGTTTCTTTTTAAGTAAGCAAAAACATACACATCAAACAGTATCTAAATTGTATTTTCATCCTGTGGGACACATCCTTATCTTCATTTTAGAATCATAGAATATCTCAAGTTGGAAGGGATCCATAAGGATCATCGAGTGCAACTCCCTGCTCCTCACAGGACTACCTAAAAATAAACCATATAACTAAAAGCATCATACAGATGCTTCTTGAACTCTGGCAGGCTTCGTGCTGTGACCACTTCGCTGGGAAGCCTGTTCCAGCGACTGACCACCCTCTCGGTGAAGAACCTTTTCCTAATGTCCAGTCTGAACTTCCCCTGATGGAGCTTCATTCCATTTCCTCATGTCCTGTCGCTGGTCACCAGAAAGAGGAGATTAGCACCTCCACCTCTGCTGCCTTTCTTGAGGAAGCTGTAGGCTGCAATGGGGTCATCCTTCAGCCTTCTCTTCTCCAAGGTGAACAAGCCAAGTGACCTCAGCTGCTCCTTGTAAGCCTTGCCCTTGAGGCATTTCACTGTCTTGGTCACCTTCCTCTGGACACACTCTAATAGTTTGATGTCCTTCTTATGTTGAAACGCCCAAAACTGCCCATAGTACTCAAGGTAGGGCTGCACCAGTGCAGAGGAGAGTGGGACAATCACCTCCCTCGACCGGCTAGCGATGCTGTGCTTGATGCACCCCAGGACATGGTTGGCCTTTTTGGCTGCCAGGGCACACTGTTGACTCATATTGAACTTGCCATCAACCCAAACCCCCAGACCTCTTTCCTTGGCACTTCTCTCCAGCCTGTCATCCCCCAGTTTGCCTGTATAACTAGGATTACCCCATCCCAGGTGGAGAATCAGGCACTTGCTCTTGTTAAATTTCATATGTTTGGTGATTGCCTATCTCTCTAGTCTATGCAGATCTCTCTGTAAGGTCTCTCTACCCTCAAGGGAGTCCACGGCTCCTCCTAGTTTATCATCATTGGCAAACTTATTTAATGTACATTTGATTCTTGTGTCCAGATAATTTATAAAAGCAGTAAAGAACACTAGGCCTAAAATTGAGCCCTGTGGAACCCCACTGGTGACTGGCTGCCAGCCTGATGTATCCCCATTTACCGTAACCCTTTGAGCCTGACCCATGAGCCAATTGCTCACCCAACATATTATGGGCTTGTCTAGCTGTATGCTGGACATTTTGTCCAGAAGGATACAGTGAGAGACAGTATCAAATGCTTTGCTAAAATCAACCCCCCCCACATCTACTGCCTTCCCTTGGTCAACTAGATGGGTGACCTTGTCATAAAAGGAAACTAAGTTAGTTAAGCAGGACTTTCTCCTCATGAGCCCATGCTGGCTATGACCAATGACTGCGTTGTCTCTCAAATGTTTTTCAATAACTCCCAGAATAACCTTCTCCATAATTTTAGCAGGCACTGAAGTGAGACTGACAGGCCTGTAATTACCAGGGTCTTCCTTCTTACCCTTCTTGAAAATTGGGACATTTGCCATGCTTCCTGTTGACTGTGACCTCTCCAGACTCCCAAGACCGTTGAAAAACAATGGGGAGATGTCCTGTGATGATATTGGCCAGCTCTTTCAGTACCCTGGGATGAATCCCATCGGGCCCCATAGGTTTATGTGCATCCAGCTGGAGCAGCAAGTCTCAAAGAAGTTCAGAGTTGGCTGGTAGTTTACCAGTCCTCCAGTCACGGTCTTCCAACACAGGGCTCTGAGGGTCCCAGGGCCCATCACTGGTGTTAAAGACAGAGGTGAAAAAGGCATTAAACCTCTCTGCTTTGTCTATGTCCCTATTTGTGAGGTGACTGACCTCATCGAGTAACGGACCAATGTTATCTCTGGTCCCCCCTTTGCTGTTAACATATTTAAAAAAGCCCTTTTTGTTGTCCTTCACAGTGCTGGCCATCTTGAACTCTGATCGAGCTTTGGCCACACAAATTTGCTCCCTGCAGTGGTGAACAGCATCTCTGTAGTCCTCCCATGTCCCCCTGTTCTCTTCTGCCCTTTGCTGTCCACACTTCGGGTGAGATTCACAGCTTTTTGAAGATCTTACTTTGAATCTCTAAATAAGGCCATTTAAATCAGCCTTTGCTAGCATTTTTTTTTTTTTTTATGTCCAGATAGACATATTCAGTGATTTTAATGCCCTATTAAATCCTCCTGTCAACCACTTCATTCTTTCTGTAGCTGGAAGTCCTGATAGTTCAGACCAGCAAAGTCCAGCAAAGTGTCGATGCTTGTGTAGACAAGAAATGAGGCTATTCAGCCTCTTGTTGGATAGGCTTTTTGTTGTCATACCATCTCATTTGCGTCTCCTACTGGGTATAAGAGCCAAGGAATAAAAGTTTTTCATGTGACTCTACTGAGCACTGCCCTAGACTTGCCTTAAGTTAAACCATGATTTTACATAAGAATTTGGAGAGTGGATGTTATGCTAAACATCTTGACAGTAAACTGGTGATCCTAAAATTATTCCAATGTGTAGTTTTTCTTGACATCCTAAACCTATGAGGTCTGAAACATGGTACTGTCTTTGTCCAGAGTGTGAAAACACTGTAAACAAAACCATAGTGCCATCACGCAACACACCTGCACTTTCCAAAGATCACATTGTCAACTTGATTTTATGAACTTCAGGCATGTAGTTTAACCAGGTAACTACTTTCTAGCCTGTAAGGTCGCATCCTTATTTTAATGGTAGTTCTTTGCAGATTTAGCTCTTGAATGATTGCTGAGGCTAATCACATGGGAGATCAGAGGACAAAAGTCATTAAACAGGACAACAATGGGCAGCTTGAGAACGAAGAGACTTGTTTTCAGTCTATGCTTTCTTTTGCTTTCCATAAAAGATGGTGCTTATCGAGGAGTGCTAGAATTCAAAATGGAAAGGAACAGCAAAGCAAAAGCAAATTTTTTTATAGGGATGTTATACTTAAGGGCTGAGACACAGCAGGTCAGATTATTTATATCATTGATTTTAATAATAATGTATCTCTTTATAATACATTTCTTTAATTTCTATTAAATAAAGTCTTTAAGATGTCTTAGAGGTCAAAAGTAGCTGTAATACGATCCTGCACTGTAGGAATTTTCCTGAAGCCAGATCCAAAGGGGGCACATATAGTCAGGCCCTCCCTCAGCTAGAGTGCAGTCCAAGATGAATTTGACTCAGTGATGTTGGATATATTAGCCCAATCCAGAAACTGCTCAAATTTTCCACTTAACTGGGTGGGCAATCAGACAGATCTTGACCTTTGGCCAACATAAAATGCTTAGCCATAATAAGCCCAGTGCTCAGAGATTGTCATCACTAGTTCCCCTTTATAAAAATTATGCCAGAAGAATATCTTGGAAAGTAGCCAGCAAGTACCTAGGTCCATACAAGTTTTCTATTTCCTTAATCTGTTGACAGTGTCAGACAGGTTCCTACAGTACAGCAAAAAGTTTCGTTGATATTTAACCTGGAGTTATGTCATATCAGACTGTGGATGAGTAAGGGTTTAAAAAAAAGAATTTCCTGGAGGACAGCCAGTTTTGTGAAGGTTATTTTCATGATGTAATAAAATAGCCTTTTTTTAATGAGGAAACTATTCCCAATAATAAAGTATACTTCTTCTTAAGTGTTGGACAAAGACAATACCATATATAATGAAGGGAAAATATTCTTTGCATCACTTATGCCAAGAAGCTGGGGGGTCTGATGAATAAACTGTAAGAGATGAAGTTTTAGTAATCTGGGTCCTGAAGGAATCCCACAGTCTCACTGAAGTAAATAAGCCTTACATAAATAATTGCTGTAAGTGGAGCTTCCCTTGGAAGTACGGGCTACAGAAGTGGGACCTTCGTCTTGTCTTCAAAGGTTACAGGAGCATTAAAAGAGTTCCAGGTACATGACAACACAGGGTGTGAGAGACAGGAGTCCTGCCTTTCCTGCTTTCAACTAGTTACCTTGCTAATGCCAATATTCTTTGTCAGAAGCTTCTAGGAAGCAATCATTATTTGTTTATTCAAACCAACACCCAGATGAGGGTGAGGCGCTTTGAACTGGGTGTTCATTGGTCATGCTTCAGTGTCACATTGCGTGACTCCTACTCGGGCAGGATAATGCTGAACTTCTTAAGTAGGTCCCTTAGGAGTAATGAAGATACTCCAGAACTGAAGAACTACTGCAGATAAGTAAGGCCAGGTGGACTAACAGAAGCCATTAATAATCATCATGAGGGTGACTGTTACTCAAATCCACTAACAAAATAAAGCCTGGTGCATGCTTACAGAGCAGGAGAAGTTTGGGTCATATTAACCAAACTCAGAACTTTCATCTGGGGCAATGCAGTGTGTAGGTAGTTCACCCCAAAACAGGTTTTCCCCAAATTAAGACCGTATCCAGCTATAAGAAAAAGAACTGTGAAAGTCTGAAATGGCTATCAAGGGCACTTTGCACTGACAAACTGTTACCTCAGCAGCAGCAGGAATACTGCTGCGATGCATTGTCCTGTGTCTAAAGGCCCATGAATAGTCGAACATGAACATGATGGTGGGGAAAGGAGCAGAGCATTTTATTTCTGTCAGTTTTGACACTTTGTCTCAGCGATGGCTTCTAGAAGTGATTAATCTCCTTTCCTGAGCTCCTTGCCATGGGTTGGGAAAAGACAGCAGAAAAAGGAACACAGGAACAGCATTTAGGAAAACAGGTTAGTATTTTCTTGGCTTTGTTTAATGGGAGGAGATGATACTGCTGCACTTGCCGTTTCACAGGCTTGTACAAGACCCAGATGAATCAGAACTGAAGGCATACAGAGAAGGACCAGTTTTTCAGTGTGTTCACAGCAACTTTTACTAATGCACCCTACTGACTTCAGAGGCATTAATCACTGCATGTAGAGAACATAGAAGCATAACCAAAGCATTATTATTCTTTCTCTGCTGCTTTGCCCATGTACATACATGATTTCATTAGCCATTACTGCCACTGGGCAAAGATTGTAGATACCAGTTATACAACCCAGCCATTACTTTAAAAAAACAGGGAACAATGAACTGCACCTATGGGTCAAGCTTAATATAAAACCCTTAAAAGTTGTGGTAAGCATCTTTCTCAGAGTTACAGTGGTAACTATACTGATTTATATAAGCTGTAAGCAACACTGGAAACTGTGTGTAGATTTCTGGGCAGCACCCAAGAGCATGCAGCCATCTCAGGAACCCCCAAGTCCAGTGGTTTAACCATTTTTCCCAATTGCAAACTTCATAATACTTTTCTGTAAAAAGATACATCGCTGTACAGTAGCTTTAAATCTACTGACAGTAGTTTTTACAGTCTCCTTAGCAAAACAAGCCTAACAAAGAAACAGTCCACAGATGTCCCAAGGTTTGTGAGCCACTGACTGAAAAATTACTCCAATGAACTGTGTTCCCATTGCACCAACAGAAGAGTTCTTTAGCTGCTGTAGAATTCATAATGTGTATCAATTTTACCGATAAAATAAACAAAAAAACTCTAGTCATTTCAACAGTCTAGATTGAAGCCTTTTTTCACACAGACAAAAAACTTCTAACCATCCAGTTTCCCCTAGAGTTGTGCCAAAACCCTCACATCAGGCCCAAGCATTGGGTTACACCACATGTACAGCAAAGAGCAAACTAAACTTCTAGAAGCAGTCAGATCTGACACATAAGTAAGCAGCAGAATAAAATCCTATGAATCATGCTCATCCTTTGCTGTTTTGACACGTTACAGGAGGAAATGTGAGAGTTGCCTAGGGGAATTTCTAAATCCTTTGATTGTCTTCCCTTCTAATATCACAAATGCATCATAACAAAGCTTGACTATGGGGATTGCTTTTGCTGTGAAATTGAATATTATTATTTTATTGCAACACCATTTCCAGATACCATCACTTTGCTGGAGCCATTTTCATTTTTACTGCTTACAGAGTTGGACATACACACAAGCACCAGTAGTTTTATTCTGTTAAAAATCCCCGCTGGTGCAGTAAGTTGAAAAAACTGCATCCAACATCTACAGTGGAAAGATCAGGTGAAAGATATCTAACACATTAGCTGGAGAAAATCTGTGCGAAAAATTTTTAGTTTGTGCCATACTGGTGTAGAAATGTTAGCTGATGATTACTTCTTGTCCTGAAGAGGGGGAAAAAAACTCAGGGGAAAAAGCTGGGTGCATCAGCATAGCACATACAGTCAAATAATACTGAATTAGCATTCAGGAGACCTTAGTTCAGTGTTCAGGCATTCTGAGGCCTTCAGAAAAATCATTTCAGGTCTGTATATATCATGTCCCTATCTGTAGAGTGCATTAAACTTGGCCTCTGCGTTAGAAACTTTTCAAATTGCATAGTAAGACCTAAGGACATAAATAAATCTTCCATAAGAAATAAGGGTTTCAGAGGAGCCTTATTCTAATTGTGATAGTCCTTGCTTATCTAGATGCAGAATAATGAAGCATCTTATTATTGTCAGAGGTTATCACTACTTCAGTTTCTGGTGCTTTGCTTCCAAAATATAATCTAATTTGTCTATCTCTGTCTACAGAGGTAAGGAGTTTCCATGCTACTGAAAACTCAATCACCTTTGTGAGGCCCAGAACACCAACGTCTTTCCTCACATAATCCTCATGTATCCTCATGAAAGCATAAAATGTATCCCACCACAATGCCAAAAAATACTTTTGTATACAGCAACAGTTGTTGTTCAGTTTTATGAGTACAACTTTCAGTCCTTCTAGCAAGCTATATTGAAGCAATGAAATCCAGCAGGTTTCTCAGAAATCTCCTTAGTAACTTGCAAAGAAGAGGAACAGGTGAGTTGGCTGGCAGTATAGTAGGGTAGGCTCAGAAAGCATACACTTTTTTGTTTACTGCTTACTCTAAAACCCCAAATGAACAAAACAGAAAACATATTGGAGAACTTGTCCTGAGCACTTAGGAACATGCAACCCTTCCACCTTCTCAGACTTTTTCACAATTCCTTTCTTGTCAGAGGTGTGTCAGCAACATTCCATCCTCAAATGCAGCCTTGCTCAGTTGAGTCTTGGCCATGTGAAGTCCTGTGCTTTAACATGTTGTGAAGAACAGCTGCTTTGATTTAACTTTCCTTTCTACATTATCAACTTTCTCCATTATCATGGCTGACAGTGCAATTGCATCTCTTCCTACTATGTATATAAAAAATATTCTCTGTAAAAAGATTTGGGAAGGTAGGTCACGACATAAACATACTCTTGCAAATGATTCCTTCAAGCTTCTCTTACCGTCTCCAAAACTAACATACATGACAAAATGGTAGAACCTTGTAGCATACAATGAAAACATTGAAACCACCCGGACTGTAACAGTGGAACTCAGTGTCTTTACAACTTCCTTCAAGTCTTTGGAGAAAATGTACATTTTCTGCTATAACAACTGCAATTAAAGGGCAGTCACTAGGCAGCATGAGTTTTCAGTTAAGACTTAGCCCTGCTACCTCTTTCCTTGTTAACAAAATTACCTCTTCCTGCAAACAGTATGTATCCACTTCAGTAATGGTCCCAGAAATTAAGCACTTAGAAGTTCAGAAAGTGTTGCAAGAATATATATAACTGTGCAGCTCAACTCAAACTGTCTTGCTGTATACTCTCAATATTACCTTTAATTATGTGATCACAGGCTTTATTTTCACCCACATCTTACCTCTTCCTATTCAATTGCTTCCTGACTCAACATCATTTCTCTCACCCATGTCTTTCAGTTGCTTCCTTCTTCTCAGCTTTCTCATTTCAGTCTTACACTTCTTGCTCTGTTAGTTCTGAGCTCACTGCTGAATGTCTAATTTCCCTTCAGCCAATCAAGTCCCAGTCCAAGTCCAACAATATCGCATTTCTCCTTCTTTATCCTTGTCCACTTACAGCCCAGCCAGCTGTTGTACTCCCCATTATACCTACCAGCCGTTAGGAACTGTCATGTAAGACCAGAAAGCCGTCCATTTCTCTTTGCTTAAACCCAGCTCCTTACCAGATCAGTTTCCAGCACTCATTTTCTTCAGAATCTCCTTCATGTTTTATCTGATAACACTTTCACCCCTCATCTTCCACCTGCCTGCTTCCCTTCCTGTCAGTCTCTCCCAGTCCTTAATCTACACCTGAATTCCAGGTTTGGGTTTTTTTGTTTGTTTGTTTGTTTGTTTTCCTTTTGCAGCATACAGTAGACATTCTTTTCCCTTACTTCCTGAAGATGGGTTCAGTGAAAATGAAGGAGAGAGTAGTTTTCTGCTTTCAGATCTGGCACCTGACTCCACATTTGGACTTGCTGAGAGGGAACATCAGGGTCTGTCCTAGCAGTCAGTGACTGACTTAATGTATGTGCCTTCTCACTGCATTTGGTTGTAAGGGGATAGAGCAAAGCCCCTCTGCTCATTCAGGGAGCATGTCACATGAGGCAGTATAAATCATTGAGGGGTTTAGGAGTTCAGGGTGGAGAAAGCCAGCTGACCTTAGGTAAGGTACCATTTTTAACAACAGGCAGGTCTACAAGCTTTGTGGGTATAATACGTACATTTTACTTGGAAAGCAAAGAGGTGCTAGAAGAGAAGCAACACTTTCTGAGAGGAAAAATTAGTGGACGTATCCAAACATAAAAAAATGGACTTATCAGTTCCTTGATTTTTTTTTTTTTTCCTAGTCCTTCCCCCATTTTGTTCTGTCTGATGAAAAGTGTTGGATAGTTTCTTATACCTCTTCTGTGAATTTTCACATCTCTTCTACCTCTCCTCTGTTAAGGAGAAAAAAACAACCTCACAACTACCCTTATCTTATTTCAGTAGCTGCCTTGAAAATCTACTATTTTACTAGATGTTAGGCTACATAAACTTGCCCAAGGTTGCTGCAGGTGTATTGTGCTCAGCAGGCCAAAAGGGCATGTCAGTGCCATGACTGACTTTCATTGGACGGCCCAGAAGACCCATCAGATTACCTCTTGCAGCTTGCCTCCTTTTTTACTGATGCCAATATTATTCCAGGTTTCAGCCTTGCTATTGGAAATGGCCAGACATCTGGTTATCTCATTGTTTTAGTAATGTGAAACAGTTTAGAGTTTGTAATAGATTTATAGAAATAAAAACCATTCTGTGGCTTTAGGATTCATGGTTTGACCCTGGAAAGAATTACAAATAAAAGGCTGAAGTTATGCTTCTGGGATACAGTGGATTACTGAGAAGTTGAACCAACTAGTTTTCGTAAGAGCTGGCCATTTTTACCAAATTTAAGTGTTGCATATTAATTTCCAGGTATTTGTCCAAGATGGACAGAGGTGAAGAAAGGCTGTATTTTAAGAAAGGGCTATCACTACTGCTAGGCACAGAATTGGACTGCAGACAATGTGAAGCTACTCAGGGCTTCAAGAATTGCTAGAAGGAGCTCATATGCTCAGTAAACTACTCCTGGAAGCACAGCCATTCTAATGTTGTTGAGAAATGCCAAAGGAGCTAGATAGTCTTATGTTTAAGCAGAGGCCAGTTAGGTCCAATTTACTGGGTAAGCTATAGAAACCACACCCTGCTTTCCATCTGAGAGACCTGAATGGAAGCATCTTTTCATATTATATTGAAATGAAGTCTGTTTTCATGGAAAATGGTAGCAAAATAGTTAAATCCTGCCTGAAGCAAGAGATGAAAAGAGAAAGCATGAGAAGCGAGATCACTAATGCGAAGAAGACCCACAATAATAGCACATACAGTTGTACCAATCTAACAAATAAACAGAGAGTAGTGTAAGATTCTTTTTATTAGGCTGATTCATAAGGAACACATGACTTGCAAAGCCATTCAAATTTCTTTTTGTTCAGCTTGGCTGGACAGAGAAGACTTTGTGGCTTTGTAAGCCAATTGTGATGTTTTACTACTCTCTGGCACCATGAAGACATTCAGGATCCTGAGACTTTTGTATCACATGAAACTGAGTAATGTGAAGGTGCATATTCTCAGTTTCAGCAAAAGCACAGGTAACAAACTATTCATTCCTATTTTTGTTGTTGCAGCAGCATAGGTGTAAGGTATTCCACACATTTGTCATGCTAAGAAGTGGAAGATAAGATTGTTCTTAATTTCTAGACTTCAAAATAAAAAGATTCAGGTTAGCTATATTCCTAACAGTAGAAGCTGGTCATGTATTCAAGGCAAAAATAACTCAAAGAAAAAGAATCACAGTTATAAGGGACAAAACTACATCACCAGAGCTTACACAGTCTCAACAGGAGCTAAGGCATATTATACCCAGCCTCCATCAACTCAGTCTCCAGGGAAGGTACTCTTCAATTCTTTTTATATGAACAAACTATTGAGGTCCATGCAGTAAAACTCCTAGCGCAGAGAAACCACAAGAATGTAACTTGATACTGAGACACCCATTAAGACTGTCTAAATACAATCTTAATCAGATTGTTTCCCATCATGCAAAGATCCATGTAAAGTCTTCTACACTCCATAATTTAGGTATTGTCCCCTTGCTTCTTGTTACTTCTCTCTCTACTCCAGGAAACTGCTGATCATTTGCAACACTACTTCCTTCTGCCACTCAGTCCTTCCTCCGGAGTGCCTCCATGCAGTACGATTCAATAGATCTCTTCATTCGTCATCGTACATCCTCAGAACATTTGATTGCTCTTGCAGGGCCATGGGTCCTAGGTAATAGCTGAAAAGTTTGAGAGTTTGTTCTGTTCCAAGTTTAATTTAACTAAAAAGAATTTGTGTATTCTTGGCCATCAGCAAGAAACTGTCTTGCAGGTCAGATTTTCAACAAAAACATTCCTGTGTCCATCCACTGTGCGTGGACTGAGAGGTAGAGGGAGGAAGGAAGACTCAGAAGGGACAAAATGGTTTTGACAGCACCAGAATTTGTACAGCTTCTAAAGGTGTGGTTACTTTTCAATCTGTCTCCAAAAATTTGTATTAAAAAAAATTATTTTAAATTCAAGTACAAAGGATTTTTCCCCTTTGCATTAGAAATGCAAGTGAATGAAAGTGTTTTATTTTTGAGCCACTATATTGGATTCTTTTTTGGTTAAATCATCTGCATTCTGGTATTATATAAGTTCACCTCAGGAACTAAATAGATTTGGGTTGGTAAGTAAGCTAAAATTGTTTCTTGGATATACAGGATTTCATAATGTGTATTAACTGGTGTGGCATGCTGCTAAGACAAACCTTACTTCCTAAGAAATTTCAAGATGATAGCAGAAGGGTTCTGTCATCTGAACTAGGACAGCAGTACTCTTGTTGAGAGCATATTACTAGCTCTTCCACCAGTTCCGAGTTTTGCAAATAAATAGAGTCTCGCAGGGAGATGATAGCAACACAAACCCAGACCTGGCACAAATCTTCTGGGCCCTCCTAGCAAAGGTACCACACTCATTATTCAAAGCACAAGGCTTCTCATCCTCCCCAGGCAGATAGTGGAAGAGCACGGGAGGTCAGGAAGTGCATGCAAAGGAGGTCATGATTGCTGTCCTACCTTTTATCTTGCTGTTGAAAGATTCACTTTTGACATTTTATTGAAGACAGCCCTTGTGCAACCTCTCCCCTTTTTTCCTTTGCACACCACTTGATGTCAGCTAGTCTTTGCTTATTAGATAAAGGGGTCAGATGTTTATTCACTACAGTAGCAGCTATGCAGACAGGCTCAAGACCTGTCACAAACACAGTAAGGTCTGTGTTTAACCTTGCACTGGTAGAAAACATAGTGTAACAAGATAAATGTCAATGAAAGTGGTGCTGAAGGCTGATCCTATTTATTATGGGAAGTGAACAGTGTTATCAAAGCTGCCAGGTGTAGAAGAGTCATTTAGTACGGACAACTTCAGTATCTTTGAAAGGAATAAAATGAAAAGAACCCATTCAATTATTGCCAGGAATGACCCTTTACCCTCCCCCAAGACAATTATTTTAAGTGCTGGAAGGAGAGGAAATAGCTTATTATTTTAAGTGGCTTGAATTCCTTTCCATCCCTCCCAGTTCCACTGGGAAAATATTTAACATGGAATAAATACAGTGGAATCAATAGTCTTCCTGTTGTCAGCTTTTAACAGTAACTTCACTAACATTTATGGGCAGGGATCAAGGGGTAAAAAAAATTCCTAGGCTGATTTATTTCCTGCCTAGATAGGTCAAGCACACCAAAACTCTAGCACATTCCCAACTTGGTTACATGCAATTTTCAGCTGAAGATCTTCATTTTATACCCTTGTTAAGTATAAACAAACTAATGCCAAACACCAGTGTCTATTAACATCAACCAAAATAACCTTCTCCGTCAGTGATGGTCTTTGGTTTCATGTGAAGTGGAGATCTATTCCAACTGTAGTAAGCATGCAGCATGCCTCCAACCTCATTTCAGCCTCAGCACAGTGACTCTGTGACACCATCCAGCCAGCAAGTTCAACCAGGGTAGTCTGTAGGTCTGTCCCAATGACCCCATCAACCTAATTTTGCCTGTTTGTCTCAACCTCAGTCCTTGACTGAACCCTAGCCCCAATAGTCAGCCCTAAAATGCTCTCAGCCATTCTGTTTGCCATTTTGGATGCAGCTCTAGCAGCATGATTTGCTCTGAACCCAAACACATCCAAAAATGTAGATTTAGCTTGTGGGATGTTTTCAGCTGCTAAACCAATTTCTGCTAATCCAAATTCTGCCTGCGCAAACCAGCAGATCAGTCATTGCTGGTTTGAGCCCTAATCTCATAATAAACTAGCGACTCCTGGCAGTCCCTATGGCTTTTATAATTTGATTTATTTCTTTTAATATTGATTTGATTTAATATTTTTTCTTTAGACAGACAACCTTAATCCAGATTAGCAAACCTGTTCCAGACATTATCTATACCCTAGCACCCACTTTTCTACAAAGCATCCCTTAAAGCCATGCACTTTAACAAGTACTCAGCAATCCCAGTCAGGACCACAGTCGCCTATATTTAAATGCCTCTTGATGACCATAGCTACCTACCCTTCCACGTCACCTTCACTAACAGTTATAATACTGTACACAATTACTCGAGTCTGAGCAAAGTCTCTAGTTACAGCACTGGCTGCAGATGTACAGCTCAGGCAAGTAATCCTCATTTCTTGCAGTCCATTACCAGTGTCCACCCCCATACCCTGAGCAGGTGTGACCCTGCTAGACTTAGCCTATCAACAGTAATCTGGAATTACATACACATGCACTGTGAAACCTCCATTGCTTTACGTTAGCTGATGGTGCTTGCATAGCCTAGACCTGGAATTAGGTAGTTAAAACAAGCCACAGTTAGCATTAAACTTATCTAAGCAGCCCCTATGAAGCCTAACTTTCTAATTCCAGCTGATCCCCTCCTACTGGCTTGAATTGGTTAATCCATAGCTTGCCTTAGTAAGGCAAATAAGAAGATTAATAACCTCTGATGACAGCAGTTATCTAGCAGGGACTGTAGCCTAAATCACCTCTCCTGGTGTTTCCTGATCCTAATTAAACTCTGCCTGCTTCCAGAGAAGAGCCAGATTGCAGCCTGATGAGGTGACTAAGCCTAAAGATCAGGTGATCACATTTAGGTTTGATTTCAGGCTAAGGTTAATTGCATCCAGCTGATTGTTATCACCACAGACAGAAATTTTGCGAGGTGACTCTGGGTGGGTCTATGAAATCTTAAATATGGCCAGATATGTTAAGCCTACTTTTCTTATCTTCATGAACCCTAACTGCAGTTCTTGAGAATCTCCTAGCACTAATCTTTCCCCTAGCAGATCTGTTCTATCTTATGCTTGTTTCTCTGATAACCTGTATCTAGCAAGGTGATGTCTGAAAACACTGATTTTAGATGGAAGAACACCATGCCTAGCCGTAGTTGAAGAATGTGTCAGCCCAAATTCTAACCCTAAAATAGATTTAAGAATTTAAATTATCTTTCTGCTTTGTATGGATGCTACCCTCTGTGCTTCATGAAAAGAGGTCCGGAAGCATGGTCTATGCCAATTAATAGCCTGGGGCAGAGAGATGTGGAGGTTATACAGGCTGACTCTATGTGCTGTTTAGACATACAGAAAGTCTTTTGACTTAGGCAGTAATGGCATTTTCCTTATACAATGATAAATTCATTCAAAACCCAGGACCTTTAGGGAAGTATGTCTTCACTTAAAAATACATGGTGTTGTCAAGTAAATAGTTATGCAAGCATTTGGCTTTTGAGGCCACAAAGTATGATTCTGAAATTCTGTTTTATTTTTAACATACAGTCTTTGGTCTATAAACTCTTTTCACTGAAGTAAGTACAAGTCCGGAAGGAAATACAATACCCCATTGACTAGTTTTATGGCATCACAGATATCCTTTCAGACCCTCATTGCTATGGAGGAAGCAAAGCTGCAGTCAAAATGCAGTCATGATCTCGCCCTTTCCCTGCTATCTTGGTCTCATTCCCCAGGCATCAGAATCATGTCTGCGCATATCAGTAGTGTACCCATCTCTCAGGGACTATCAGCAGCGTATCCCCTAAGTAGCTTCAAGTGAAAATGCAGCGTCACCAACACCAAGTGGTAGATCACAAAAATTTCCTTCTTGTCTTCCAGATGATGCATACCTGGCACAGCAAGGCAATTTTACTTGAGAGCTACCGGACTCCAGTTGCTTCTCTGGGGTGGAAACGCAACGCAAGGCAGTTGAGACACCAGAAGCTGCACCTGGAAGTGCCTGAACACAGGAGCTGAAGAGTTAATCCTCTTGTTAAAAGCGGGAAGCCGAATACGCCTCAGAAAGGGTTGGAGGGCTGCACTGGTGCCTGCAAAGCTGAGGATGCAAGGCACCGGCAGCACAGCCCTTCCCCGGCCGCAGGAGCACTCGCTCTGTGATACTGATACCTCACGGCACGGCGGGCCCCGGCCCCAGCCCCGGCCCCGGGCTCGGGCACCCTCGGCCCCTCTCGGCCCCTCCGCAGCCCCGACCCTGAGGGAAGCCCTGGAAACAAGAGCTGCGCTGGCTGCTACGTCCAGCTGCCAGGGGAGGCCCGTGAACATCCACCCAGTGCTGCGCTGTTCTCCTCCTGGGATTTTAGAAGAGGCTATTGCCCACAGAAAGGGGCGATTGGAAGAGGCTGTTTCAGTTAGGGTTTGGAGCTTTTGAGAAAGTTATTAGTAGGCACGGCACACTATTTTTTGCACAAAACACGTGGATGTCAAACAACAGACAAGATTGTTTGCCATCCTGAAAAGAAGGCTGTGCTAGGGTGATAGAGTAAAAGCTACT
This sequence comes from Aquila chrysaetos chrysaetos, assembly GCF_900496995.4. Taxonomy (NCBI): domain Eukaryota; kingdom Metazoa; phylum Chordata; class Aves; order Accipitriformes; family Accipitridae; genus Aquila; species Aquila chrysaetos. Next base: position 53,060,683 of record NC_044030.1, read on the forward strand.
GAACAGAAAGACCCATGCAGGAGGGAAACTGAAGCTGTTTAAATACAGGCAAATATTTCCATGATGGACTTACTCATTACTCCTTTTTTAAGCGTCTTCCCAAAACTTCATTAAAGCAAGCAAAACTCATTTATGTCTTAGCTCTCATTTCCCTCTCTTTCTTATTATTCTTTTTTTCTTCTTTCTTCCTTTTTTTTTTTTTTTTTTTCCCTTTTTCTTTTGTCAGCAAAGCAATTAATTATCCTACTTTGGATGGAAATTTTCAAGTCAAAACTTTCGATGAAAATATTTTTCCAGAAGGCAAAGTTTCCCCTCAAATAAGTGAAGTTCATCCACATGCAGAGGGCCTGCTTTCAGCAAGACATGATGCCAACCATCACAAGTCCTTTGAAAACTCAGATAGTGAACTGACATGATGCACAAAGGTAAATTTCCCCCTGAATGAACCAGCAATAATTACCGTCTTCCTCTGTCCCCTGTTTATGGAGTTCTCCTCTCCAGCTCTGCAATACTGGCACCACCAGTAACTCTTTGCAGGTTTCCAACCTTCAGGCTGATAACATATTTGAAAAGCAAACTCTCCCTTTTCCTGACCCATTAGCCTCCGTGCTGCTGGGCTGAATCTGAATAAGGGCTGAGAGAGGAGGCAGAACAAGAGAAGTCTTCACTGTAAAAGAGGGTGAACCACTGGACACCAGCCAGTCAGGCCTGGGGATCTCCTACAGCCTCACATGACTTGAGCAAATGTCAGAGCTGAGGCTGCTGCTTCGCAGGATGCAAAATGCAACCCCTGAGGATGATACAGGACATGACCTTGAGATGTCAAGCTTCACAGCATTCGTGCCAGATATCCACTATTGGTTGATTACCAAGAACAATGTTTGAACTTTGCTTTCCATGTCGTTATCCTTCATTGTCCCTCATTTCACTTCATCTCATAGCTAAGAGAACAGACTTTATTTTTCCTGCCACTTCACTAACATCTGAAGGGTAAGAGCTATAATGAACATGTATGGCTATTTGCCTCTAGATCAGAAATAGTTTTGAGGTAATTCTGTGCAGAAACAACACTTGCTGTCTGTGATGACACTGAAATGTGAAGTACTCTTGTCTGACCCCAAATCTTCAGTCCTAGAAAAGACATTTTAAAAAGTCCGTTAAAGGTAATTATAACAAGCCTCAGACTGATGACAGAACATGTAGAAAAGTTACTCAAAAAGGAAACGCCATCAATGAAATACTGTTTCAGCCTCTTTTCTGTAGTTCATGGCCTAATTTTAGCCTGTTTCCAAATTATCATTGATTAATAATTAGCATACAAGTTTTCAAGAATGGGTGAACAGGTCTGTCATGTGGTGCGACTGCAATCTCTTTTGCTCATCCTTGCAGAGAATATCACAGGGGAAAGGCACAGTGGCAAGAGCTGCACAGTGGTCCACAGGGAACCTCATGGAACAGATGTGCTCCAGAGCATTGGGGTTACTCTAGGTTACCGCCAGCACCTACACCCAAACCAAACTGAGGTAAAAATCCAGGGCGGTGTCTGCCCTTGAGTGATGGTGTCCAGCTGAAAAAATTGTATCTGGCCAGTTTTATGCCAGCTTGATCGTTATCAGCATCACTTTTCTGAATTCTTATTCACTTGAAGAAGTGATGTTCTTTTTGCATGCCCTGCTGCTGCAGCTGCTGAGTTATCTTCCCAGACTGCCAGAAGAAAAAACATTAGCAGTGCTAAAAGGACAAATTCTGATCATAAATTGCTACAGTAAAATAACATCAGTGTTTGGTAGGCCCTCATTTTCTTCTTGCTGGTAGATGCAGGGATAAAAAAAGACAATACTACAATCACTTCTCTGTCCCTGCTAAAAATAAATAAATAAATAAATAAATAAATAAATAAATAAATAAATAAATAAATTACCTTCCCCAATGGACAGCATTCACTTGCTGTTGTGAACCAGTAATTGCAGATACGAGACAGTTAGGCATGTATTGTTTCTGTTAAGGATTTGTTTTCAAAATAATGAGCCTGCAACAATTTAAATAGCGTCCCAAAGAAAAAAAGAAGCTAGACTTGTCTTGGAATAGGAAGCTGAGGGAGACAAATTAAAATACCTTTTTTAGAAAACTGCGTTTAGGATTTGAAGTGACTTTTTAGTTAAGCCGTTTTCTATGCCACGTCAGAAAAGAAGCGGGATTGTTGGGTGAAGAGACACCTTGTGGCAAGCAGCAGACCTTGCTTGCGGCAGAAGGCCTTTGTGCACTCCCTGCTTGGGTGTGGGTGCAGCACAAGGCAATTTTACTGCCAGCAATCTTGAAGCCACGGTATAAGTAAAAATATGGTTCCTAAGGAGATGTAAAATGGAAATTTCACCTAATTTTACACGTGAGACTTTTGCTTTATGCTCATATTAAAGGCAATTGCTTAGTAGGTGCTAGCAAGGGTGGTTTTTGTTTTTTTTTTTTTTTTTTCATATAAATTAATAAATAAGAAGTACAGATGATCCCTGTCATCCAAAGTCCAGTTGAAATCAGCATCTTCACTTTTGATTCATGCATGACATAATAATACAATCACTCAATACTATTTAATCTTATTTCTTTCTTTGTCTTTAACTATGCTGCTCATACTAAGAATCTTTCCTACATATTGATTTGTAGAAGGTGTTAAAAAGAGACAAAATTCCACTTGCAGGCCTTAGGTGCAATGATATTGTTTGGAGCTATTTTTTTTCTGGTATATTATCTGGTAATCTGGGGAGAAATATTGTTTTTCCTACAAACTTCGAGCTTAATAGCCTGAGACCATTTCAGTTACAACACAACTTTCAGCTTCTAAACATTTTCTCCCCCTCCTCTCTTCTCCTTTGAGATATTTTCTTCAGAAAAATTTTCTTCAGCACAAGGCCTTTTATCTATATCAGTAGTTTTCTCTCAACCTTTCTAAACTGAAGCAAAATAAAACCTAACACCAGTAGTAAAGAGACAGGTTGTGTGGACAGCTTAAAATCCTCTTAGGCAGTCATTCTATCACCAGTTCAGCCTCAAATTAAGGTTGTTTAATTCTGCAGCATTGCTTCTGCCTTCCTTTGCTTCAAGCAAAGGACCATGGGTCCCTGTTGTACTGAACAGGGGCACTGACTTCATCAAGATACCAGTCCTATTCCTTGAAGAGCTCTTACTAGTTATAAAATCCAAATCCATGTTGGCTGATTGCCAAAGGTCTTAAAGTCAGTTTCTGTGTACATGAAAACCTAACTTACTGTAAAATTACTGTTTACATCCCCTCCTTTGCCCCCAGCATTTGAGGGGTGAAAGGGGAAAACAGAACCACATAACTGGAATTTGCAGTGGCTTACCTTAGATACCTCTGGGCATTAATGGTGGGATTTGCAGGATGACAGAAAACAATGCACACTGTGGTCTATATTTTAAAATCTACACAGAATTCAATCCAAGGTTTATTTTAGTTGGAATTGTGCTATTTTTATTCCCTCCAATGAGCAGCAAGAAGCAAATATTGTGAATGCCGTTTCCCTTTCCCTTTACCATAAACCAGCACCTGAACAAAGCATCTGCTAAAGCGAGCACTTTCGTTCTAAATTGCAGGTTAAATGAGATTTCAAGTTACAGTTCAGTTTTGAGACAGGAGATCCATACATTTTGCTCCAAGTTAGTATTTTGAAAATAAACGTCTCAGTTTCAATCAGGCTTCCTTGCCAAATTATTCTTTTGGTAGTCAAATGTTTAGATGGGAGTCATTTTTTGGACAATAAAAAATATTAAGATGACAAACTGAATACACCTCAGCAATAAATCTTTTTTTAGGAGTCATTCCAATTCTATGTCAAGACAAAGCCATCATTAACCAGTGTTGCTTAGCCCTTGCACACATAAGAGAGGTGAAACTTCTGGGCTTACAAATGCTTCTCTAAGTTACACAAATAGTTCAGCTTTGTGTTCATGCAAGTTATGATTCTACTATCCACCATTAAGAGGAAGTTAACTGGACAGCCTAATTGCCCACCAGCTTCCACTAAGTTCTCCAATCTGGCTTTGAAAATCTTTACTTTCATGTAGAAATACCAGTTTGTAAGGGAAATTTTTCCCTTGATGCTGCCTTTTTTGTAGGCAGCAAACTTACAGAGTCTTTTAAACTTCCAGGATATATAGTACATTTATTGAACAAACTATGCTACATCATATAACCAACTGCCTTTGCTGTTTTCACACTAGTATTCCATTGGTGGCATAAGGTTTTCTGTTATAACCTTGTTTGCAATGCTTTTTTATTCCTTACTGGAAAATTTTGCATGTGGGAATAGAAATTCATGTTATTGGAATGTAGGGGAAGAGGGGAGCTATCATTACTGTGCTGTTTCACTTCCTCTCACCTTTCTTCAAATCTTAAAGTTCACAAGGTATTTCTCCAGGTTATCTTTATCCCTCTGTAGGTTCTCTTCCAGTACTGTCCTAGGGGTGATGACTATCCACGCAGTGTGGTTTTGTGCATCAGCAGCTCTCTTGAAAGAACTATATAAGGCTGATTCAGTCTTCATAATTCTGCTAGTAAAGGCCTACAGGGACCATATAGCCCTGGTACTTCCTTCAATACTGTAGCATCATCTCTCCTCTAGTTAAGTTGCTTCCCAGTCTGCAGATCCTATTCCAATTCCTAACTTTTCAGGCTTAAGCACATGGCACTATATCAAAGGCTTCAGCATCAATATAATTCCTAAATAAAATCTTTGAATTATCTTATCATAGACAGCTATTAAGCTAGCTAGCATGGTCTAACTTTGATAAATCTGTGCCATATATGATTCCAATTGTATTTTCATGGTTTGTTTTGGAGACTGTCATGCTATTGAGTCTAAATTAATAAGCTTGTAGTTGCACAGAACATTTTTACTTTCCCTTCCCCATAAAATATTGCTGCTTTCAATTGCAAAATACTTCAGCTGACCTGATAAAATTATTCAAACACATTACAGATGGACTTACAGTTTTGTATGTAATTTTTAGGTTCTTGGATGGAAATTACCTGCTGTCTTGATGCAGATATATTGTTCAGTTTCTGTCTTGTAAGGCAATTTCTGTCTCATTCCACAAGCCTTTAACCCTTTCTGTACAAGATTAGTGTAGTTCATCTTCCTGAAAATGGAGGTTGACTATCACTGACATAGAAAAATGTGTCTGGATCATGCTAATCTTGACTCTGCATTTGTTGCATTTGCATTTATATGGTCAAAGAACCTTTTCAATATTTCCTTTCCAAGGTCAAATGCAGCTTTGGCAGCTTTCTTTTTATTTCTAAAATTCCTGACCTTAGTTCCATTTCTCTCTTGCATATTCTCAAAGCCTCTATTAATTTAATATTGTCTGGAGAGAACCTGAGTTACTGTTTCATTATTTAAATTCACTAGTTACTGTCTACTAATTTGTTTTTTATAAGAGAAATAAATTTCAAAAGCCAAACTCAGATACTGTTAGAGAACTAAGGCAAATAAACATAAAAAATCATTAACAACACCAGTTGTAGGGCATACCTAAGAGGCCTAATTTTTTTTTTTTTTTTTTTTTTGTGATACAGTAACTGCAATCTAAATCAAAACGATAACAATATGACATTTCATTAGACCAATAACTATTTGTGGAAAAAGGGTCTATCACCAATTACATCCATGCATTTTTGTTCCCTTAGCATCATTATCAATATTTATTCCGCATTCTCCAAATTTTACATAAATTACACAGCTCTAATTTGTGTGAGAGTTTCTGTCTGACAACACTTTAGAGATTTCTGCTCATATTCCAATATGAGGCTCCTTTCAGTTTTTCCTTAATGATGCCAACCCTTTGCTACCTATGCCACAGTTTCTTTTGGCATGGTCATCAGTTCAACATAAACTTAGCTCTATTTTCTCATCATTTCCAGATACCCTTTACAGCTGCCTTATACAACCCTTGTATGAATAAAACTTCATGAGAAGAACAGGGAGGAAAAGTCATAGTGAGAAGTGACATCACATGCTTCATAACTGCTGCACCTAGGACTTCTCAGTGAGCACTTTTTTTCCAGCTTTTCACTTTCTTTCTTCTCCTCGTGACTTCTGCTACCTTTTCTTGCCTCCACATAACAAGTGAAAGCCTGTAGTTATTACACACGCAATTTTCTGGTGTTCATTTATTTTTCCTAATTTTCTCATATGCTGGCCATTTCAGATTTCAAACCTAAAACAGTTTTTCCCCATCAAATAAGCTCAGGAACAGACACCAGGCAGTTTCAATGAATGGCAGGAACTTTTTCTCCACACCCAGACATAGTTCGGAGTACTGCAAATAGTGACCAAAGAAAGAAGGACCTGTGAAACTCTTATCAAGAATGGGTCACACACAGAGTTCTCCACTTTCCCTCCCCCTCTAATTCCTATGCTTCCTGTTCCTTTTCTTTTAATTCTGCTATAAAAATCTACCTTGCTTCCTTCATTTATTTGTGGCAGCTGTAACTAGCAGGCAGTTCTCCTTATTCTCTGACCCACAAGACTTATGGCCTGTTCAAACTTGAGTATGTGCTTTTGCTTTAAGGATTTACTGGCTTTAATGGCTAACGTCCTCTGCTCAAGATCTGGTCTTGTCATGCAGTTTTCCTTCTGCTATCAAGCTTCTGGATGCTACTTTTCATCCACTGAAGTAAAAACACTTAATAAAGGAAGCTCTATTATCTTAATTTTATAAATGAGTTGAATGAGTCACAGAGGTAAAAATATGATAGCTAAGAATATTCAGCAGGTCAGTAACAGAGCTAAGAATAAAATACAGGTCTCTTGACCCCAGTCCAAAGTATACTGGATCACCCTGCTTTAATCCATTGAAATCACTAAAGTGGATGACTTGTTAAGTTGCTACTCAGTACAAGCAAGAATGGCAGAAATAGGCATTTAAGTTGAAATCCAAGCTGCTGCTTGTGTACCTGAAATACTGATTGGCTAGACTGTAAAACCAAAAGTGCAACCCAAAAGACCTTTGTCTAATTTACTTTTGTGCCATGGGTGCCACAGGTGAAAGTTTTCTTTATAAATATCAGTTATGTGTGTAAATTTTTGTTGTTGTCCATGCCCCATGCTTGGTAAGATGGGTTAAGATCATAACCCATCTTCCACTCACCTAGCCAAGAGTACCTGTCTTCCTATTTACATCATTCTCAATGTTTAAATTCCATACCTCCTTGCAACTGAGTAAGTGTGCTTTGAGTACACCTGGTACTCACTGAGACCACTGAGGTTAACGCAACACATAGAAGGCATGACCCTTGCTTTTGCCTAATAACTTAATATCTAGGAGAGCTGCCTCAGACCGAAGGAGCTCAATACAGATTACTGCCATTTCTGTTGAAGCTAGGGTCAGACAGAAAGAGACAAGAGAGAGCTTGACTTTATAGTCTGATAATTAGAGGGTTGAGTACATGATGTGGGATTCATTAGTCTGAACCCATGAACATCTCTGTATGTCAGCTAATGACTGCTAAATTAGATTCACTAAGCCATCATAGGAAAACAATCAGATGATTTATTGGTACCCAGTTATGATGAGAGAGAGGTGAGGCCTGAAGCCAGATTCCTTAAGCCCTACCTCAGGCTGTAAAGGCAGGTGTCAGTTTGTTGCCCTCCTACTTGCTCATGTTGAATAAATTCAACAGCAGTTGCATATGACTATTTTTCCAAGTCTATTCCACAGCCTAATGCCTAGGGCCTTCTCTCAAAGTACAAGAGATGTGGGTTTAAATTCCCACAACAGAGAATTGAAACCAGGTCTCATTGCTGGGGAGGATGCCCTGCCACAGATAGTGGGAGAGAGAAAGGGAGTGAGAGAGTGAAAAATAAAAATAAAATAAAAAAAATAATAATAATAAAAAAAAAAAAATTAAAAAAAAGAAGGCAGCTGCCAGCTGTCCTTTCAAATAGATGTCCCTTCAGGCAGCTGTGTTTGAACATACAGCTGAAGCGTCCAAATGCTGGAGTGGCTTCTCAGTGGTGAATCTCTTTTCACAGATCCACCTAAAAGCAGCAATAAGATCAAAACTATGTTCTGTGAATAAAGTTGGATTTCAAACACTGTTTGCCTCAGAATTCCCTTGTAGCTCACTGCCTGGCATGCTGGCTATTTTGAAACACATTTCTACTCACCTAGCCAAGGTGTCTATTTGTATTTTGTATTCTGCTTCTGTCCCATTCTAGACTTGAGCTTTTCACAAAAGTACCTTGTAAAAGAATTCTGGGTATAAAGGCTAGATGAAGTCAGATGACGTTGGCTGTCAGCAAATTAACTAAATTTTACCAGATTTTACAGAAATATGCATGAAAGAGGCTTGCAGGTGAGCCCTGAAGAATTAATGGAATTCTGTTAAAATCAACACAGAATTAACATTGCAAAGGTGACTTATTGATGGCTAGGTGTATGAAAGAGGTGAAGCCTGAAGCAAACATATCAAGACAGCTGACAGTTTATGCTCTTTATTTTAAAGCAGATGGATGACCACCATTTATAAAATACAGCAAAATAAACAGTTTCAGTCAGATGCAAAAAAGTGCTGTCTCTTCAAACAACAGACTGGCTTGGTGCTGATATGCCATCATAATCATCCGAGTAGTGCTGATACTGGTCAGTAAGAAGAGGCTGGTGCAACTCATCCTTATTTTTCTTGACACGTACGATACATGCAGCAGCAGCAAAGATAATTGCAACAAGAACCAGTGCAGTCACTATTGCGATAGTTATCATCTCTGTGACACGGAGAGCCCGACCTATGGGAAGGAAAGCAAAAGGGAAAGTTATTAAAAGTAAATATCAATTGTATAGATAAACATCAGAGGGACAGACCAAAGCTCAGTATCTGTCATATTCAATGAGATGTGAAGTAGAACTAGTTTAAATTTTCGTTGGTAATATTTGTTCCAAAATCTGAGAAAATTTCAGTCTCTCTTGTTACACTGTAAAAACACTCCTGTACCTTTCTTCTGCTATCTGGTTTGTGAGAGATTTGCATCCTCTGCAGTGATTTAATGGAGGCATATTATACAGGAACAATGACCTTCTGCAAGGTTTGGATCCAAATGAGAACTTCTCCAAAAATTGAAGTGGATAGTGGGAGCTTCATGGAGGAACTATCTATCATCAGTAGCTATTTAGCTGTACTAAATCCCAAACACAACTGATTTGGAAGGCCAGGCAAGAAAAGAGAAAAAGGCTTTTAGAAAGGCATCAAATATTGTTTGTGAAATTTGAACCAACTTTGTTACATGATACATAAACTTAAAGGGAGAAAGACATAATGAGGAAAAAAGAAGAAGCATCTAGGTTGGACAGTTTACCTGGCCACTCGACTTCGTAGCTGTATCCCAGGTTTTCTGGTGCAGTAACAAACATTTCATCATTGGTAACTGGAGGCCAGAAAGGCACCATATTGTATTGGCGGTTATGTCCAATAGGGGCATTCTCCAGTGGATATGTTGAGATATCTAAATTTGAAAGTCAAATCACACTTCTGTAAATAAAACCAAAATAATTTGCACTACTGCATTTTTTCCCAGCAGTGACTCAGGGTTTTGAGCACCTCAATTTTTTTGTTCCTAACCTAAGTTGATCTAGAAGGATTGTTTTTCCAGTGTGACAGATCCAGAATGTAGGGCTCTGCTCTGTCCAAACCCAAGACCACTAAAGATATCTCTGTTTTTTAACAGAAACCACCAGTAAATTGTAAAACTTTCTGCCTGCGTTGGGCTTTTCATTTCTTCTCACATGGAAAAGGAGAAATATGTATACATGGGGGACTTGGAAAACCTTTTTGCTACAATCTGACTTTGATTGTAACAGTGACGAGCTCTCTCATGCAGTTCAGGAGGGCAGCTGATATGGACTCCAGTGGAATTTTTTTGCAATGTTATGGTAAATTAGGAGAAAGTCAGCTGAAGAAAAAAAAAAAAACGAAAACCAAAAAAAACCAAAAAAAGGCATCTGGTAAGATGATGTAAAAGCTTGTGATATGTCATAGGTCATGTAAGTACCACAAGGGATACAATTGCTCTCTGATAGTTGATGTGGGAAAAATATGTGAGGCAGGTTGTGGAAGCTGCACAAAGAAGTCTCAGTTGTGCAACAGCAGCTGCCTTCTGTAGAAGAAGGAAAAGGTGGCTGGATTATCCTAAAAGGAATACAGTTGCTGCTTTGTGCAGACTAATGCACAGACATTAGGATTACACAGAATTCTCCCTCCCCAGTTCACTGATGCCAATCTCCTTCCTTCTTTATTTCTTTTTTTCTTCCCTCTTTGCAGTTCCTTCCTTCTGTCCTTCCTTCCTCCTTCTCCTTCATTTCCGCCCTTATTCCTTTTCTCTCTTCTTTTTGGAGTTAAAGAAGCAAGGGAAGCAACAGTGACCATCCTTTGAAAGGATATGGAAATGGTTATGGAATGCTGGTAGTAAATCACAAAGGTGGTCAAAATGAATTGTAAGGGTGTGCATGGCATCTGATCTTGTTTGAAGAGAAAAAAGATATTTAGTTCACACAACAATGGAATGTCCATGAAGTATTTGAACCTTCCATGGTTACACTATCTTTGCTCTAGGGAGACAATGTATTTGCACATTTTGTTTTCTTGAATTGTGCATGGTGTCTCTGGCCAAGTCCCTTGACAGACAATGATTTGAAAATGGATGTCAGTGGGGTGAGGAAGGGAGCTTGCCTGTTATTACTCTGTCTTTGTTAACTATACGAGCTGTTGAAACTCCAGTCCTCTCTCCTAAGCATAGGGGCATCTTGCTGTCCCACAAGAAGCAGCTGAGCTCCTGTAATGACAAAGACTGACAACCACCCATCTTGCTTCTGTCCATGAATACATCTTACCTGCAGAATACCTTCTCAGCCACTCATCAAAAACAGCATCTGTAAATGTGTGCAGGAGGACAAAAATGGGATCATTTGGTGACAAATAAGTTTGCCCTCCTGTCCCATTCAAAAATAGATGAGCCAAGTTGTGAAGACTTCGAACTGCTGGGTCGTATTTCCCTGAAGGATCACTGTACCCTGAATATGCAAACAAAGAGGAACACAAAAAGTCCCAGTGAACATTTTGTTTGGAAGCTGCAGTCCCAGCTGGATACTTTTTTCTCTGAAAGGCTGTCATGTTGTGTTGACTTGTTTAACATAAATGACTAGCTAATTCGGTACTTACCAGCATTTGAGAAATTTCCCTAGCATACATAATTTTCAGATTAAAATAGCCCTTACAAAAGAATGCTGAGAATGTGGAGTGCAAGGCTGCTGGGATCTAATTAAAAATTGGCCAAAATAAACCACATCATAGCATGAAAATAAAGGTATATATTTGGGACCTACATATCTTTCAGCATAATGGAAACAGTTACATGTATTTTCTAACTGCTGACTTAAGTGTGTATATTTTGCCATCTATCCTAATGAGCCAGCTGTTATGTTTCCACACATCATTTCCATGCTTACTGCGAACACATCTCAAAAAACTTCACATGCTCTTTTTTTTTTCAGTGAAGACACCCCATGTAACTCTGTTAGTGCCCAACACCTTGTAACCTCCATGTCAGATGTCAGGATCTGAAGCATCATGAAAACTTCTCCTGTTTTCAAGCTTTGTCCAAACTCTCCAGAGAGGGGTCCATACAGCTAATTGGCTAAAGCCATGTTTAGAGACCTAGATACTGATAGCCCATTTGTCAGATGTGGTAAGCACCCAAAACTTTCATATATACTTAAAAGGTTAGTGCACATTCTTGATTTTGTTCTCCAAGAGAAATAAAATGGAGCAGATCCTCCCTGTTGTAGGAGTTACGCCTCTTTGAAAGAGCCAGAGGATCTACAGGCCTGGCAGGGATCTGAACTGTCACTTGGTAATCTTTTTTCATGAATCCTGGTCTTTCCTATTAAAAACTCTGGATTATTAAAGTGCAGAAGCAGTTGGCAGGATACTGGCTGAAAAGCATGAGTCAAATCTTTAGGCTGGTTTTTGTGTTTGGGAGTGTGTGTTCACATGCCAGTGACTGAAAATTTTGTTTTAAATGTGTAGAGCTTAGAGAAGTACAGAGTTACATGGTCCAGAGAGAAGGACTAACATGTTTAGCAGGAAGTCCTGTACCCAGACCTCAATTACTACTTCAATAAGATTTCATTAAGTTCTACCAAGGCTTACAATTTGTTTTGCTTTCTTTTGTTTGTTTTAATTCAGACAAAAGGCTAACTGCTATGAGCAATTGTTTGCTTCGTTTAAGGATGCAGCTGCATCAATCCACAGGCAAGGGCTGTCTGTTTTCAGCAGTGGCAACCTATTACTAGGTTGCAAGGATGTGATTTGAGCTAGTTCCTACTTAGTATGCCAGTGACAGACTTTTGAGGCTTTTATACATTTAAAGAACTGACATAAGCTATAAAGTAATTTACGCAGAGCTTATTTCCACTTAAGACTAAGCTAATAATGCTAAGAACAATGTGTTCTTAGTGTCCAATAGACTGTCTCCAAACTCATACTTCCAACAGGAAAAATGGCAAGCCTACACCCTTGACTTATTTGTAGTTGTTCCAGGTCCTTTTATTTGCCATGCTTACCTTCTACTGTGTTACGGAAACTGTCTGTTGAATTGGAATAGAAAGGAGGAGTGTCAAATACACCAACTTCCAAACACTGAGCAACATCCTCGGGCTCTGGGAGACGCTGTACCATAGGTCGTGCAACATTTCCAGCAGGATTTCTTCGGATGGGACCACCTTCAGTGCCTGGGCGTGGAGAGAAGAGAGAAAACAATACTGATACAAAACAGTAGGCCACAGAATGCATCCTTCTGACTGAACCATGGGAAAAAAAAAAAAATATCCCTTGCAAATGACACTTAAACTGAATGTATGGGCCAGTTCTTCATGTCAGGCAAAGAATCTGAATTTTCATGGGATCCTGTGTGCTGGATCCTTTGCACCAGGATTTAAAAAAGCATCTAGAAGCCTCTTACTGAATTTTGTGGTTCTGTAAGTGCTTTGGGAAAATTTTCTATAGTTTTTCAGTGTGATTTATTGATGAGACTTAGGACAAAAGTTTTGAGGATGTCCTGGTACAGTAGCTGGGGAAAGGACTATAGTTGATTATGTAGGTGACTGACCCAATATTGTGTTTTTTCTGTTTTTTCTCCCTATTTCCATGATGATGCAGAGTTGTGGCTTGAAGGTGATGAATAAACAACAATCTTGCTGGGTTTTTTTAGCTCTTGTAGCTGAGGTAGATGTGTTGCGATTCAATATTCTTCACATTCAAAACATGCTCTACAGTTAACACGGGGATTTGTTAGATGTTCTCCTTTTATGAGCAGAACGCCGTGAAGGTGATTAGTGGAGCAGTCAGAAGAAAACTTAAGCTTCAGTTAAGAAATGACACTGCCAGATTTAATTATTAATGGCACAGGAGATGAATAGATACTGCATAAGAAGGGAAGTCAAAGCATTTAGCTCTTCCTCTGCCACAAGCTCCTGATCAAATTTTGAAGTGCTCGGTGCCTCAGTGCAAGACAGATAATCAGTGTATAGTATCTCAGTATCTGATAAATATCTCAGAAGACTGATGAAACTTGTATCAAGAATATTCAAAAACCACTTTAAGGCTTTTTGGCTGGGAAAAGCCATTGCAATGTAAAGTATTATATTTATTTATTATTAAAAGGATTTTTCTCTCCAAATATTTGCCAGCAGTCATACTTACTGTTACAGATGGTTCCCAGAGTCTCATAGTCTTCTATATTTTCACACAGCACTCGCCACTGAGAGAAGATTGAGTTCTGGCTGATAAGAGAGACATCAAAATTGCTTCTAGCTCCCATCAAGTCATCTGAGCAGATATCACAGGTGTTTTGTCCTGTTGCAAAGTTCCAGTAGGGCAGTCCAAAACTGGGGTCCTGCAGCATGTTCTAAACCACGTAAATACGGTGTTAATACATGTGTGCCCCATACAGGTATAATATTTACTGCTAGAAGGATGATAAAAAAGTTAAATACATCTTAGTAAGAGTCAGAGTACTGCCTCATGGAGGAGACGAAATCTATGGAAAATCTATGAAATCTATGTAATAGCTTTCTGTAGTTTTTCACATTGATGGCTGTGTTCAACAGAACATATAGTTGGACTATTGAATTAAGTTATGGCTCTCCCTCATTAATAAGACAGTACCTCTTCCATGAAACCATATTGTGAGTAGTAAGAAACAACACTTAATACTGATACCCCATTTTTCCAAATATTTTTAATGGCCTGTGAACAGCAGCAGTGTTTGTAGCACATGGAATAACTAAGCCAACTGTGGAACGACTGAGCAGATGGAAAAGTAAGGAAAAGGGATACTGGCTCTTCAAATTGTCATTGTTTGGTTCTAGTTTGGGTTGGAGTTGAAAAGTTCTGGAGTGTGTCCTGGCTTCCAATATTTATATACCAGGATGTGTTGGCCAGGAAAATTAGCTTAACTGATGATCAAGTTTACTAACATAAATAGGAATATATATTAAATCACCAAGAGCTAGAACTCCTCAAGGCTTCCACACAATGAAATGCCACTGATGTCAAATGTAAGATTTTGAAGGGAGTTTGTGCCTCAGCCTGATGCGGAGCCATTGAAGCTAGTGGAAACACTTGAAATGATTTCAAAAACCATTTAATCCTGACCTTGAAAACTTAATTCTCTCTTCTTTAAGAAGGATGGTGGTCCATAAAATAATATATTTCTTTTATGGATAGGTCCACGCAAGAAAAGGGAAACAGGAGAATCACTGATTTATGGAACAGAGTATAACAAAACACTAATTTCTCTAACCAGTTACACTAATTATACAAATAAAATGTGATTCTGAATCCCCAAGCCATTTCTGTAATACTTTTATTTAGACTTTCTGCTGCTTTGATTAGTCTAACTTAGTCAAGAATCAGAGCCTTGATATTAAAAATAACACTGTCAATAACTTCTGTTGGTCCAATAAAATGCCTTCTATGGATATATCTAGAATTTGTATCTATTTTTACAGGAGATTTTAATGTAACTTTTATGTTTTCCATTACTCTGATTGAAATATTATTTTTAACATCTCTATAACAATGACAGTCTAAAACCTAAATGCACTCTATTAGGTTTGGTGTACCTAATGAATTACTGAATTGAAGCAGAGTTATTTCAATTTATAGACAGAGCTGCTATCATTTTTGCCTTTTGGAATGTGGGGAGAAGTTCTTTAACTGTAGAAAACATAGCATGAACACATGGCCTAACATTAACATGAACTTTACCTGCATGTCTCTTTCAAGCTGCAGTAGATGGTACCTATGCCACGTGACAAAAGCTGGTCCCTCATGAGAGAAATCAATTCCTCCAAAACTCTGCTGCCCTGCACCAAGGAAAGTCTTTCTGACAGAATAATAATGAGACCACACAAAGTAGTTATAAATGGAGATATTCTCGAATTGTGGTGTGTTGCCATCTGGTCCAAATATTTCCTCACGTCTTCGTGTGGCAATAACAATGTCAGGATGGATTGTCACCTTGGCTTGGTGTAAGGCATTCACAAAACGCCTCCTTTCTTCTGCACTCAGATCCAAAAGATTCCTCCTGACTGTGAGGGTACAGAGAAAGCAAGTTACCAAAGTAATAGACACTCAAGCTTGATCTTACAGGACTAACTTATTTTGCTTCTAATAATTCTGGGCAAGTCCCTTTTTCTTCAAGCATTCATCCATTTTTTTATTGGGGCAATTCAGAGAATATTGAGCATAAATAGAAAATGTTATTTATTACCGGAAAGGTTGAGCTGAATAGAAATAAAGCCCCAAACCTTGTGGGTTTAGTCCTTTTAGAAGTATTGTTACAGATTACCCTTCCATCCTGTCAGAGAAATGACAGAGAGTTCTTTGTCACACAAACCTTTCAGAACTTCATCCAATATATGTAAGGTTTCCTGTGGTAATACTTTACAAGAAGAGAATACTGTATAGAAATTTATAATAATCAGAAGCTCTACTGCTCGACAATTAACTGAAGAAGTACATTGTTTACAGTTTAACCATTGTAGGAAAAATGGCAGATTCACCAGTGAATTGTGAATTGTGAATTTCATGCAGTACAACACCTCTCTTTAATGTCTTTACCTGCTGTTATTAACAACAGCCATATACTAGTCCTTTTTAGCAGTATATCTCAAAACCATTTAAAAATATAATTTTCCACATATAGACAGTGAAACAAGTAAGAAAATTGGCTTGTTGAAATACCAGTGTATCAGCAAGAAGACAAGAGTCCACATCACCTCAGTTCCAGTCCAGCACTCTTTCACCTGGACTGAGATTTCAGGCTAAGTTTAGACTAACACACAGGTAGAAGTCCTTACAGCTATTCTTCAATATGCACTCATTTTCATTATAAAAAATACTGTAAAATATGTAGTTGTCCAAGTGAGTGATAGACTATGTTGATATGAGAAGCAACAGGTTGTCAGTATGAATCAATATGAAGAATAAAAGTGAATTATGTTTTACTGTACAAAGTTGATTCAATAGGGCATATTTTGGCTTCATTGGAGTTTATAGAAATATTTTTTATGAAACATGAATTTCATCCATGGGCTCTGTATCCAGAAACAAGCTTTTATCTGGACTGATATGCTAGCCCTTGCCACTGAAGGGTTTTTGTTGTTTATTTTAAGTAGCGCACTAAAAATATCCCTCTAATTTTGATTTACATAAGTATCTTAACCTTTTAATTTTTCAAAATATGTACCTAAACCACAATAAAAAATTGGGGCTATTATTAAAGTTAGGCATGAATTTAGAAGATATGAAGGCACCAAACTGCATTTTACAGCTATTTTATGTGGATATGCCAACACTAATCCAATAATTATTTCTAAAGCCTCAGCAGCAGGGTCCAGCTCTATGGATGGACAAAAGAGGTGACCTCCATGTGGAAACTTAAAGCGTAATAAGAAACTAATTTCCACTATTTAAACTCAAGTTGTCATGCATGATAAATCTGATTCACTTAACGTTTTACTGAGTAGTAAAGGATTTAATAAATGAGAAAAGTAAAAAGTGCTTTTGTATACCCTAGAAAATCAGCTAAAGCTGCTTTTTGCCTATCTCCAGATTTGCTTTGCTAAGTTTGTGTGTGTTAATATTTATTTCTTGGTTATTTTTCAGAGTTGTCATTGTTAATGAGAACAAGCCAGAGCATCAGAGGGTGCAACCTAGCTTAGCAGATTCAATTCATGAGTCATACTTTCTGCTTTTTAGTTTGCTTCTTGGAGCTCAAAGAATTAATAAAATCTTAAAGTTTTTCCCACAGCCCTCAATAAGTTGTTTTTAAGGAAACTTAGTGTTAAGATTTTGAATTGGTAAGTGATCCTTTGTAAACCCTTGCTGGAACATGCACTCATGTTCATGGAGCGTTTCCTAAATGGTGAAAATAATGGCAATGCTGATTTCTGTTTCTGCAAGAGGCACTGCACATTTCTGCTAGAGACCTGTTGTTTCTCATGTCAACAGAATACATCACTCATTTGGGGGATTATGACTTTTACAGGATTTCAATAACACCTTAAAACTTTCACTAATAAAGACCGAAATCTTGTTCATTCAGATGGTTTTGACTTGAGAACAAGGATCTGTCCCCAAGCCTGCTTGTCTTTTTCAGTTTACCTACAATATTCAATATCTTTCCAGTCCCACAAGGATTTTATATCCATTTAAAAAAAATTTAGATCTCTGTTTACTGATGTTCTGGACTAAACTGAAACTGGAGGACTCTCAGAAAGACCCACCAGTCCCTGTGTTGTTTCATCTGAACAGCTCATAGTCATGAGTTAAGGCTTTTAAAGACAATGACAGCAACTAGGTGAGTAAAAATTTACAAGGCCAGGTACATAGTTTAAAAATGTATTAAGGGATTTTTAATCAAAAGAGCTGCTGTCACACTTAAAGTACTCACAAGGTATTAAACATGATATCTAGATAAGTATTATTCCCAGACATACTCAGAAACACAGACATGTCTATATACATTGTTTCACTCTTAAATAATTCCAAAGAATACAATTTTTTCAGCTTAGATGTTCTATTCTTTAATGGACTTGGTCCTAATCCTGCACTGACTACAGGTTTTGTTTCTTCCTGTTATTGGGTAGTAAATGTAGGTGTTTGGTACACAAGCTGAACAACTCATCTATCAGCTGCCTTAATAACCCCTATGGCAATGTAGATTTGCTAAATAAATATAAGGGGCATTTTGTATTGTAAAGAAAAGAAATACGCTAAGTACATTTAGAAGCAGGCACTGCCAACAGGTAATTTTCATTTCATATTTCCCATGCTCTTACCTATATTGATTTGCTGGCTACAGGTAGGTCCACTCCAGCCAGGGCGACAGGACCCACAGTTGTAACCAGAGAAGTTGCCATTGCACCGGCATGTTTGGTTGAAGAAGCGTATGGGCCACTGCTCACGGTCATCCCGCCCATCATGGATATACTGTGGGCCGTGGGGTCGCGAATCGACAGTCACCTGTACACACCGGCCCCTCCCTGTAGACACACCGCACCGGTCAGTACCTGGCCCAAACACAGGGAAATAGTCCGGGCAACACATGCCACTCCTCAGGGACTCGACAGTAGCACACTGGCGAGGAAACTGAGCTCCAGCTTGGCCAAGCATGGTAAGAAGCGGTGGCAGGGAAAGGAGTAGCAGCATGGGGAGCGGCATGACGGCAGATCCAGCAGAGCCAGCTCCTTCCGAGAGCCAGCTGTCCACACACGCTGACTTCTCTCCTGCGATGGGACACCCAGCTACCTCTACAGAGAGAGAGAGAGAGGGAGAGAGAGAGAAAGATAGAAAGAAGAATAAAAACAAGCAATACAAACCTCAAGGCTACCCTTTCCACCCCAGAAAGTGCGTCTGAACCCTGCACTTTGATACTCTAACTGGAAAAGCAAACAGCTCTGACTACAGACACTAATGTTCTTCTCTAATTATTGGCACAAAAGATAGTAAATTCCTAGAGCTATGTTTGCTCATTGACTTCTAAGTGCTTCCCAAATGTTCATTCACATTGTACACCTGCAAGCCCGATTTACTTCACTACCACAACATGCTAAAACCGGTCTAAGGCACCAGTTTTTTGAACCTTTTGTTTCACCACCCCCAACCCCCGTTTGTGCCTTTCTTTTCTGCATTTAACTAGTGTATCTTGTTCTCCACTCAGCAGTTCGCCTCTGTGTTCCCTTGCTCTTCTCTAATAGCAGCTCCACCAGAAAGTGAAGTTACAATGCTTCATGCATTGTACCTGTTCCTTCTTTCTGGTACCTCTCCTCTGCTGAGATCCTGTTCTATTTCTGTATGTCCTACAGCTGTGTCTAACCCAAAATAAGCACTGCTAATTTCTCTCCTGGTTCAGTCTGCTTACTAATCCTTCTTCTACCAACACAGTACAGCTTGGCCTCACCCTCCTTCTTCTATTAATCCCCTTTCTACTTCAGTGCATTTCCCTGGACTTTAAGTACTTGAACAGCACATGATTTCTTTCATGCTTATCTCCTTGTGATTTTACAAGTTTTAGCAAAGGTCAGAGACAAATACTTGAATTCAAAACAGAACAACTGTGAAGGTTTTTTTTTTTTTTTTTTAATTACTTGCAAAGAAAGGCTCACTTGAAAACAGACAAAGAACACTTGGGAAATTCACATTTAACAGACATTTTTTTAAAAAATAAAATTTTTCAAATGGTATTTTCAAGATCAGGCTGAAGTGAGTGACAAAGATATGTTATTTAGAAAATTAAACACTCAAGTCTTAAAGTTACAGCTTTGAGTTTAACTATTTCTTTTGATAATCAAATAAAAAGACAATGATCATACTGGAGTATGCTGAAATGCTAAATTCTGAGCAGGTGCTATGAAGGGTAATGAAACAAAGAAATAGAGAAAAACAGTCTCTGAAATGAACAAAATACTTCTTTATTTTTTGCAAGGACAATTTCCACTGAGCAAAACTGTCCCTATTCAAGATCTTACTCTCTTTCCGATCTACCAATAAGTATGGCTTTCAGTGGGGTAAGGATATTTTTTCAAGAAACATCTTAACTGGCACCAAGGTAACACATTAACAAGTTTTCTGGGAAAAGGTTCAACCACAGTGTAACTGACATCAAGCAGAAAATGGATTACGTACTCTTTCTGCTTCTCTATATGCAAGTCAAAGTATGAGAGTGCACCCAATTCTGGCAGGCTACAGAAGTAGTTTTTTGTGTTTATTCTTGCCAACCTGCCATGCACCACAGCAGTGAACCTTGCCAGCTGTGGCTTGTATAACCACACATGCTATAGTTTGCTCCAGTGTAGTACCAAGGCTTTTAGTACACTTCTCCATATTTTTAACTCATTCTCCATTTGCAGACAGGAATATTTGGTAATCTTTAAATGAAACTCTTTCCTTTTCTGGCTTTCTTTTTATTCTCCATTTGAGCCTATTTTCTTTTCTTTACTAGCTTATTCTGTATCCTGCTTCTTTCCAGGCTTAAACCTTTTCTTTTTGAACATATCTATTGGGTCACGTGACACAAATTCACTGTTATCACATCAGAAGGTAAACCAGGGATAGTAAAAAAACTCTTGAGATTTTATCTGAAAAGAACTCTGAGATCAAAGAAGAAGCATACAGGTTTTAGCTATGAATATTTAGAAAATACAGCAAATTCATAGTAAACTTAGATAAATCCTGTTCCTTAGACAAAGCCCCGGTAAAAAAGAGCAAACAGATATACTGACTGGGGTTTCCTGGCATCATAAAACTCCCCTTTATAATGGTGGACATGAGGTAGACCTTTTGTAAGCCTTCTGCATATCCAGCACCTATGAATTTCGTTCAGCAGACTTCTAGAGCTGCACAGCTGAGGATCATTTCCCTTCTTTGCCCCCAGATGTTCCCTTGGGTTTCCTACTGGAAATCTTGCCGACCAGTTCAGTGGTATGCAATCCCTTTTATAGTCTTTATTTTGATATTCTTGCCGTTAAGAGACTCCTGCTCCCCTACTGTGCCTGGAAAGATTTGACCTTGGAGATTATCCAAATGCACAACATCTGTGTTTCTGTGGCTCTGTTCAGAAAGGGCTTGTCTACATAAGCAAAGTAATGAGGAAAAAGTTGGTGTGTGCACCCCTAGCTCACTAATTGCCTGTGTGGACTAAAAGCCCTGCAAAGAGAGTTAGTTAATATGCTAGACATTTGCATGTAGTTTGCAAAATTTTCCTTGTGTAAACATTAGTTCTTGATGCTGAGAACAAGTCTCTATGCAGCCACATGAAGTTCAGCTGTGGCCTATAGCTTAACGTGCTGGAGAATGTTATGAAAATATAGCCAGTTCTATTTGTGCTTGAATGGTGATGAAAGCTGATGTGCTGGTTCTGTCTTACCTCATGCCATTAGTTATACAACCAATCATCAGTTCTCTGGGAGCTACCCTATGGTATTTACTGAGTGCCCAAGATTTACAAATTCTTTAAACTATGATGTACTTTGAGAGCTACCGTAGTTCACCAAGATTTTTATTCCTCAGTCTCAAGACACATAGACCCTTAGAAAAATTAGATTTTGCCAGCTTTGCCTAAGTTGCACGGGAAGTAGTTGAGTGTTATTACTGTTATTTGTGTATCACCTCTAGTGTGATGACACCACACTGCAAGTGTTTGTGAACTGAATCTCGGAGTGGTCAAGTGGATGAATTTGGCAGTAGGCAAATGAACATCTGAAATGAAGGTACAACTGTGGTAACCTTCATCATCACAGTCTTAGCCTTCTGAGGGTTTGGAAACCAACAGCCTCATCTTCAGCTTGTGTAAACTAATTCCATGATTTACATCACCTGTGGATCTTGGCTAGGTCTTATACCTTAGCTTGTTTTCATTAGTTTTTAGTGTTGCTTTTTTTTTTTCCTTTTTTCTTGTAAGTACCATCATTAGTCAATCTTTTCAGAAAATAAGCCAACTCCTCCGTTCACAGAGACAGCTTTGAATTGTTTTGAATTTCTTTTTCCTTCTCAGTAGAAGAAAATAAAGATGCTTTTATGAAAAAAGCAGAGTTAAATATCACTTATATGATAAGCGGGTGCTTTGAAGATGAGTCAGAACTGACCTTCTGTTTCTATATCTGAACACCTCTGTACAAACACAAATGTTCAGAAAATTTGGGTTCACATATGAATCCAAATGCTGCATGGGATCTTTCTTTGTGAAAAGCAAGTTACCAGAGGACACTTAATCCTCATCTGTGTCTAGATATGAAAATGTGAAAATATTATTTTCCAGAATGAAACTATATCTATTATATAATAAAATTCAAGGAAAGTGATTTTATTTCATTAGATTCTAAAAATATTAAAATGATATGAGAAGCCATTGTCATCTTTTCATTCAAACTGGGAGATAAAATTTCAGATATTTATATATAAACCTGACATTTCTATTCACTGAACATGATATACAGTGTTAGTGTTTTATAAAGAGATTGTTATTATTGTTAACACAGATGGCTCACTTTTGCTTTATAGCTACACATAAATAAAATAAGGTTTATTGAAAGCGTAGGCAACTTGTCAGGAGAAGAGTGCTGGAAAAAACATACTTCTGTCAAACATTTTTAAAAGTAAACTTGCATTTTTCATAGAAAGAAATTACCTAAGATGGCGGGTATGCTAGAGTTTGCCACTGGATTGTGCAGTACTGCAAGACCTTTAGCTCAGCTTGAAAATGTCAGTATTTCTTGAGATGTGTCATAACCTGTGATGTATATACTGGAAAATATGAAACAACATTTTTCTTTTTTTCTGACTAAATGATGCTGTCACATTAAAAGTTAAAAAAACAAGGTCATTTTAACCATTCCTTCTCTTCTCCCCTCCAAAAAAGAAAAAAGTTCAACTGAAGTTGCAGAGCTTCTCCTAAGGACATTAGAAGGCAAAAATGGAAGCCCAGCTCCTCCAGTAAAGCTGACAAAACCTCTGAAACGCTTGTGAAAAGTCTGAGTAGGATTTCATGTTCTGTCAGCACCCTGGGTACATACCCCTCATGAGGATCTCAATAGGATGAATTAAGGGGCTCGGTGGCATGCGTTAAGGTGCTCAGTAGGACAAGTTGAAGGTCAGCTCCATCGCTGATGAGAAGCCAGAAGCTTGGGATGCCCTTCTTTCCTGTGGAGCTTCTTCTTAGCAGGGGCTGTCCCTGCTGCCCCTGCCTGAGCCATGTTGCAGCTGCTTAGCAGCCGTGTCTGTGCCCAGGCTGGCTGGCATTCACCCTCAGCTCCTGCCTCCCTTCCCTTCTGGAACAGCCAGCCCTTGCTCCTCTCTGACACCTTCACCTTCCAGCCTTTGTGTCTCCATCATTGTGAGGGTGTCACTGTGCTCTGAGCCTGATGGCACTCTGTGCTACCCAGGGGAGGAATGTGGGACTCTGCACTGTGCTTGCTCTTAAGCTGTGGTTGGGCATGCCTCAGTAACAATGTTTACCTCTTTATATATGTCATCACAGTGTAATGTTGTATGGTTAGATAACTGAAACAGATAAAGAGTATGTGAGATCACACAAAACAAATTGGTTAAAGTTGTGAATGTAATGATTTGTGCTTTACCAATCCCCAAACAGATGTTCATGTCTGCAGGAGAAGTATCATATTTTAAGCCATAAATTATATTAAATGTCTTGATTATGGGACCAGTTTCACAGAGAGCCCAGCAGTATCTTTTAAAGGAGATAGCATGACCACAACCACTTTCATCATTCATTTTGATATGATTACTGCTATGATGTTTCTTTGAAAAGCATTCTTCTGAAAAAGCAAAGAATTACACAAATTTCAGTTTTGTGAAGAAAGGAAAGAAATTTCAGAAATGAACACATTTGAATAGATTTTACAGTTTTAACTGTAAGATCATTCCATTTTACTTCAGTAAGCTTAAGAAATATGGAATTTTATGTGAAATGAACTAGGCAAATTTTGGAATCAATTGACAATATCTCACATCTTAAAAAATAACAATTTTAATGACAAAACTGCTTTAGAAACCATGAAAAAATATATTAATAAACATCCCAACTTTTGAGCTTCCAAGGGAGCAGCACTTTTTGATAAGTACACAGAGACTGATGACACAGATAGATAGTAACAACACTAACAACACATTTTCAAATTACTCTACTGCATTTTTGAGTAAATGTCAAGGTTCTGAGTTTGACAGCCCAAATATTTTAAAGCCTATTTCCTTTTTTTCTTCTCTTTTTTTTGTGGGTTTTTTTTTGTTTGTTTGTTTTTTGTTTAGCTTCCTTTTTTTCATTTGATGCTTTTGAATAAATATCTTTTGGTGTGTGTGAACCAAGATGTAAAAATTAAGTCTGGCTGCTCACAGTACTAGCCAAGCTTTTCCACACTTCATGTTGCTTTGTGGCCATTGATGAATGTGTACCATCCCAAAATGAAGGACTTCTTTGTCACATGCATCCGCATCATTAGGAAGAAGCTGTCAGCATACAGTAGTGATATTGGATCCTATGATTATGTTTTTTTGGATCAGAGGCACTTCTTTTTTTTTTCTTCTTGTCTTAATGCCAGTCTCCTCACTTTATAGGTATTGTTTTTCCAGTCTTCTTCTAGATCTGCTCTTTCTGTTTCATTCTTTCTAGTATACCACCCTTTATTTTCTATTTTGACAGCTCCATTTTTTATGCTCTAGAGGTTTTTCTCTGTGTTGCAAGCACCTGTCTTGGGGCCTTGGGTTGTTTCTTACTGCTTGCCCCTAAAGGAGTCCTGAATAATGTCTTTCCCCTTTCAGTTTATGGCACTCCTAGGCCTTTCTAGCCATTCTTTCATGCCCCCACTCAGTCCTGCAGACCTAGTTCCAGTTCTGAACAGGGTATGACTCACCTCAGGTCAATGCCAGTGTAATATCATATGTGGGTGCAACGCTCAGCTAGCCACATGCACTCAGTGCATTGGTTCTGCATCACCTACAACCTCAGCCAATTTTGTTTATGGTTTACAAAGCACAGTACTAAGTATGATTAAAATCAGGCCTTCATCACTACTTCTGTTGTCCTTTTCTGATTAAATTGTCTATTTTTCAGGTCTTTTCCTCATCTGTATTTCTTACAAACCCTTACTTGATTTTTCTTGCTCTTCTAATATCCTGTTAGCTTTTGTACTAGTGACACCCATTTATACAGAGACATTACAGGTAGTCAAGAAGATGTTTCAATACATAAAATTTCACTCCCCACCCCCCCCCCCCCCCCCCCCCCCACCCCCCCCACCCCCCAACTGTTGATTTTAGTATTACCAGTGATTTGAACTGGAATGGTTTTAAGAAGAATTACAAAATCAGCAGAAGAAGCTGTTTAGACCTTAGATACCAAGGTCCAAGAGAGCAAAATCACAGAATGAGAGGATTGCTCAGGCTGGAAGGGACCTGCTCTCATTACTCTAACCTCCTGCTCAAAGCAGGGTTGACACTGAATTCAGAACAGGTTGCTTAGGTCTGTATCCAGCTGGATCTTAGAAAACCAAAAGGATGGAGATGGCACGACCTCGCTGCACTGCAATTCCACTGCTGGGCTGTTCTAGAGGTGGCTGTTTTTTCTTCCTTACTTTAGGCTAGAACCTGTCCTGTGCTTTTGGAAGCCAACATTGGCAGCCTGCTGTTGGGTGCTCTCAAAGCCGTCCTTTATGCTGGCTGAAACAGCTCCACTCCCGCAGCTTCTCCTTGTGGGGCAAGGGCTCCAGCCTCACCATCTTCATGGCCACCCCTGAACTTAGTCTAATGATGAGATCTGATGAGCACTGGGCAGAGAGGACAGTCCACAGCCATCCTCCAGAGCTGCTCCCTGGCCCTGCTGGCCCCAGACTGCACCCTTGCAAGGCCCTGCCTTCCCAGGGCAGGGCTTGGCCTCATCCTTGCTGAATTTCATAGTGTCCTGTCAGCCCCTTCCTCCCCCTCTCCAGGTCCCACTGGAGTGCAGCCTGGCTCTTGTGTCTTGCTGTGCCTTCCGCAAGGGGTGTCTGAAAACACCTCTGGCAGAGTTTGCACCCCTTTCCTGACTGGATACTACACCAGTTGTAAAAATCAAGTTTTCAAGGCAGACAAGAAAGCCTTCTCCTGCCGTCAGATTTCATAAACTTTCAAACTCTCCTTTCTTGGAAGTCTCCAATCATCACTTGCTCAAGTGCAGTCCAGACATTACACTAAGTAATTTGTAACATCCTCAGCCCCTGTCCTCTACAGTTGCTTAGGTTCATAGATTTTACTGTAAAATGTAAACAGACTTCTGAAGAGTCTTCTGTTGTTTGCACTCAAATGCTGTCATCTTGGATCAGCTCAGAATCTCTTGTCATAAATGTCTGAGACCAACAAACTAGGCAGCACTGAAGGACAGCACTGAATACCACACCTGGCCAGTTAACCTAGGTCACTTTCTCTCTGAAATAAGGCTGGATCTGGAATATTGCTTATATTCCAGCAACATATGCAAGAAAATATTGCTTATATGGAATGCTCATATTTCCTACAGCAGCCTACTGATAAAGGCTTTTTAAAGTACATTTTCAAAGTAGGCAGAAAGTCTGGAGCTGGAGTACACACATCTGTTTGTTTAGGGCATGAGAACACAGTATTCATTCATAAGCTCCATTCCTGAACACATGAAAAGACATATGATTGTAATGATATTGCTTCACGTCTTTTTATTCCTGTGAAACAGTAACTTAAAGAATCATTAAAGGTCAGTGCCAGGAAACAGATCCTTATCATCCAAAGTCATTGAGAATATCTAGTGGAACAAAGCTGTTTACTCGGGTAAACCACCTCTTTGCACTTCTTCAGTTGTAGTAGCCTTGTTCAGTTCTGCACATTTGAATAAGCACATTACGTTTTGAGGTTTAGGCTATTTCTTCTAATTTCAGCTGGTGTATCCTAACAGCACAAAGCAAGGCTAATGTAAAGGAGACCAAAATTCACATGATAATTTTTCTCCCGAAAAGCAGTGTGGGGGAAAAAAAGAAAAAAAAAAAAAAAAAAGAACAGCCTATCATGTTGTTGTTGTTCTAGCATACATTAAGCAATAAGCAGCCAAAACTACTGTCTCAAGGCATCGGTAAACAGCTGAAGAGATTACACCAATTATCCAGATTTCAGGAAATGGTGCTGGAGTTTCATTAGCAGAACATGTGGATGCAGAAGAGTATGACTTTATAAACAAATTATGAAATGACAGGGCAACAAACAACACTGACATTAATTGATGTAAAGCAGATAAATTTCTGTTTATAATTGAAAGCACAACCAATGGGAAAGTTATTGCTGGAAATCTTTTACTCAGATTAGCACATGTGGTGAAACTGATACAAGGTGGTTTTACTGATATTTATCATCCAAATTGTAAAAGTACATAATCATAAGGAGCACATAAAAGTCTAATTTCTCCTAGCTGCACAAACTTCAGGTTTTAGCAAATTACTTCCAACTAATATTGGTGAATGCAACTATAAACATTTAAACCTTAGTGGTCTGTTAAATAAGCAATTTGCTGCAGTGGTAAAGACAGTGTGCCAGTCTCAGATAATACAAATTAACATAGCACTCTTGGTTTTAATAACAGGTAGAATTACAGTGACCCTGAGGGAGCTTGGCAATTTACAATGAGTCTTGGCTCATTTGTGTAGGTTAACCTTTAGTAGGCTTATTTGCCTACTAGAACACCACAAAAGTAATACTTACTGTTACAAGAAACTGCAGTGATTCCTAGTTAGTTCTATTATGTATTGTCCTAGTCTAAATATTCTCCCTTTTTGTTAGAGAATTGGAAGTCAAACCAGTGGCCAACATGAAACTCCACTTAGTGCAACCTTACAGAATTGGAAATACCATTCTGAAATAATAGAAATAAAAAGACTTTTTTGCATAGTTTGGATTATACACAAGGTTTCTACATACTCCTTAAATTGTATAGTCTTCTCCTCATGTCTTTCCTTTGTTGTGTCAGATTTTGAAAGCCCCATACTTACTAAGATACATCTCATATGTAGAGCAATATTATCAATTTTTCTAGGAAATTGTGTAGATACCGTACTGTATTTTACTCTAAGATTGAAGCCTGGATTAATGATAGTTAAAATAGCATTAAAAAGTCATCTGTCTTATGGGAAATAATTTTCTCACCTTCATCCAGCAGACTGAATGATGCTTTTCTTAAACTCTTAATAACCACTTCCCCCGCCCCCAAATAAGGCTAATTCTGTTTTCATTGGGAGAAAATTTATATTAGTTTTCTTGAAAGCCAGACCAACTATAAATTCATATATGGGAAAAATAAATAAGACAAAGGGCAAGATTTTTCTCTGAAGTTTTCGATAACCGGATTTAAAAAAAAAGTGTTAAATCAAGTCAAATCATATTTTAGACTAATTGATATTGCTTTTCTTAAAGTACCAAATTTTCATAATTAGTCTCACCTAGGCTATAAACAGTTGAAAGCAGAGTAAGTAATTTCAGTCATATCTACTTCATAAAATGTGTTAAATGCTGTTCCATTCAACTAAACAAAGGTTTTAGCTACTGTACTTAGATACATGTCATAATAATCCTAATAATTTCTGAACATGTTCTCCATATTCTCTCATGTTTCTTATTCTGGAATGATATCAATGAGCTTAAGTATGGCTGAAAGATGAAATTGCCCTTCAGTGGCTTCTGCAAAGCAAAGTGCAGAAAATTTTATCTATGTCTGTAGTTCAAGAGTTCACCTTCAGTAGGGAAACATATAAGTGATTGGAGTCTTTATTACTTTCAACAAACACAGCCTAGTGCCTAGAGAGAGATCTGCAGTTTCAAAATGATGCAATAGAAGTGACAAAAGACTGCCTATAGAGAAATGAGCGAGACATGGAAGAGTGTTGCATTTACGTGTAAAATGAAAATAAGTAGCGCTTGTCTAAGGGTTTGAAATAGCTCCAAAATAACACACATCACCATTGCCTCTTGAAGATATATGTAAGATTTGAGAGCAGTATTTCAGAGAAACAGTTGACTGACAAAGGCACACAACTCGATAGAGATTCCAGAAAGTAGAAAAAGTGTTTTGTTTTTTTTCACCTAAATTTACAGAGCAATACATACAATGAGCCTGCAGTCATGAATTTTACTTGTAAGTGACTTGATGAAATCTGATTTTTTTAGCAGCCTAAGATGAAGGAACTAAGGTATGTTATAGACCTAGGGACAAACTTGATATTAAAGCTGGCTTTGTGTTGTGAGCATATACAGTGAAGATATTGTTTTGATTGGCACACTGCAAAGGCAGCCGGGCAACATAAACCTCTGAACTTTAATATAGGAAATTGTCTAACAGACTTTCATATGGTCATTGAACCCAGAATGGGTGTCAATGAGGCATGGGGGTGTCTCTACACACAGAGATTGAGTTTACAGGAATTAAGGTGTCTGTCACCAACAGCACTGTCCACGTGTCACCCTACCCCATGCACTCCTCTATCTACCTGCCAACACAGTGTTCAGGAAATTCCTTCTCCTCTGCCCCCACTCTGAGGAGCTACTTGTCAAGAAAGCTAGCATTGTACGCTTTGTCTTTTGGGCAAGATGCTGAGCTACTGAAGTAAATGGGAGTTTTGCTACTGATTTAAAAGTCAACAATGAAAAAGCCATAGTCCAAACAAACCTGAAGTAAAACAAACCCAAAACAAGCTAGCTGATTCTGTTGATTTATATCATCCTCTTTCCTGCCCTTTCAGATTGAATCATCTTCAAGGACGAAGATAGTGTTTGTCCAACACATTTTATCCGTTATAAAGCACCATGAAATTGAAGGCACAAGAAGTCAGATCATTGTTTGGAGTAAACTGTCATAGCTCCAACAAATTGTACTGTTCAGGATGTGGCCACTGATGTCCAAAAAGCTACAGTGATTTATATTTAGTGAGAAAGAAGTCTTCTGTGCTTTAAGAAACTGAATCTGTATTTTCCTCTTTGCTGAAATGGTTTTTGTTCTTTGCTTGAAAAACAATCTTCCAATATTATGAGGTGAAAGACCTGCAGGATTATAGTTACTGTCATGTGGTATTTTGTTCTGGGCCTTGAAAATGCAAAAAATACTGGCAGAAGATTCATTTTTTCTTAAATTTGTGTTATTCCATTGATAGCCACATACCCTCTGGTCTGAAGCAAATGATTAGTGCACTGTGTAGTAACAATCAATATCTTAATTTTCACAGATAAAAATACTTTGTAGAGAATTATTCTGCCAATCTAATATATTATTGCTTTGTAAATTATCTTTAAAGAGTAATTACTGACATATTTGCAAAATAGGTGGAAAACAGAAGCTCGGTGCAAGGAAAGCCACGTAGCTATTTATAGAGAAGACACAACTAACTGATAGCTACTGTCTCCAGGGTCAATGCTTTTCTCAGAGCCCACTGAAATTAATAGCACTCTTTCTTTTGACTTTCTTTTTACTAGGTCCATCATGACTGACAGAAATTCCTAATACACAACCACAAATAGCTTGCTCTAAGAAACAGAATGTTAAATCCCCCCTGCCAAGATTTATGAGTTAGCTTAATAGCTTTCATGAAAATCACCTAACTTTATGGGTTAAATGGAGGTAGCTCTTCTGGTGTTGTTAGGTAAACTTCATTGCATTTTTTGTCATGCCAAGACCTTTGGAAGTGTTTTCAGTTGTTGGTTTAGAAGTTGATGCTGGTGCATTGGAAATCAAGGCTAGATTTTTCTTAGAGGAAGAAGAGGTGCTTGTTATTATTTTTAAAAACAATGTATCACCATACAAAGCATTATTTTGCATTTTTACAGCTACCTTAGATCAGGTCTCACAACATTGTTAAAATGTATGAGGAAAAGCAAGGGAGGCTGCTGTGAGTGATAATGCTAATGACATAAGAGTGGCAGTCTGTCCTTTAAGACTGTCCTTCGCCACTGCACAGTGCTAACTTCTTACTCACTGGAAGAAATACCTGCAGATCCATTTTGAAACTGAAGTTCATATTTGTTATTTATGAATATCAAAGTTCTAGTGACACTTTTTTGAAACAAAATGACAGAGTACTTGATCAACACTAGTCTGAACAGCTCTATTATACCTATTTAATGTGCCTCAGTATTTTCAGTCAAATAGGATAGTTCACTTCATTTCAAGATACAGACTGGTTTATGGTGCTGTTACTGAGCCATTTGTTCTGAAAATGGGGCAGTGTTTCATTCCAGTTGTGCCTGAAGTTGATATATGTTAAGAATTGATGTTATGGAGTACTAAGTCCCATAACTCTAACTAAAGCCCTTGGGAATTTCATTACTGAGCAGTCCTGAAAAGTCTCACTAACACTTGATAACATCAAGGTCACAGATCAGATCTAAGCCCTTGATAATCTGTAGAGGATATTCATATTATCCCCTACTGTGTATTATGAACTGTCTTATTAACCTGAAAAAACTTGTTTCTTTTATAAAAACATATTAGCCACTGCAACATAGCAGAAACTAGACATTAAAATCTAACAAGCTAGGAATACAGTTTTAATTCTCTTCAGTCTTACACAATTTCTTAGCATTGTCTAGGTGGTTTTAGGGTTCTGCTTTGGTTCTATTTAAAAAAAAAACTCTTCCTGAGCAAACCAGAAAGAAATGCTGACTCACCTTCCATTCTGTGGGCAGTTAATAAAAGACAACACAATGAAATGTTTTTGATGGTGAAGATGTCACCCATTGCTCACAAACCCTTGACTCAATGAAGATTTAAAAATGAGACAGGACACTTTAAAGCTAAACCCTAAGGGCTCTCACTTCACAGACAAAATCAACTATGAAAGCTTATTCCACTACTAATGGTCAAAACTGTATATGTTCATTTCAGTCAAGCTTCACAGACTGCTTCTAAATGCCGTAAGCCCTAATGGTTCCAATACACAGAAAGATTTACTGGTGTGTCAAATATATCCTTTAAAGCTTCATAATATTATCTACTGACTAGAAGGCTCTGTGTTAAGTTCTGAAGAAAATGACTAAGCAAAGAACTCAAGAAGATCAAACAAGCATGTAGGGCAAATATATGTCTAATGAGGGCAGACATATATAACTTTAGACAATGTTGAGCTATTTGTTGAATAATATATTCCTAAGAAGGGTGATTACTGTAAATGCATTTTCAGTTTTTCAAAGTAAGTTGATCTTTTTAGGTATAATCTTTCTGTCATTGATTTTGTGTCAGACATACATGAAAGGATATTTAGCCATAGTTTGTTGCTTATATCTATCTGCATTTTTAAATGAACTTGTTGATATACTTCTGATAGACATTGGAAGAAAAAAATATATTCTCTTTTTAAGGTTATTATATTGATACAGACTTCCAATAATTCTATTCCACCCTCTTTTAACTAGACACTTTATTAAGTTTTCCATTTTTTTTTTTTCCTGTGATTGATGTGAGGTTGACCAGCCTAGTCATACTCGTTTTTTCTTTTGCATGTTATTTCACCATCAGCACACTTTCAGCCTGCTGAACTCTCAAGCAGAAATGATCCCTCATGTAATCTTCCATCTTGTTTTTTAATAGCAATACCTATTTGTTGTTGAATCTTGCAAAGTTCTTAGCACCAGCAACATTCTATTTCAACAAACTGAGCTATTTATAGGCATTTCACACAACTTTTCAGCCTATATAAAGAACATTTCCTGTTCATCTAGGGATAGACTTGAATCTTGGGAAAACAGTGACCTCATCTCTAAACAAAATGTTGTCAAATGCAAGAAATGTATGACGGCCTCCCCAAAAATTTAATCTAGTAAACAAAGATGTTTCTGCTAGTAAGAGAGAAGAATAAAATTCCTTTCTAATGTTGCAGTTTCTTTACACTTTCTAGGGCTTTTTGAATGAATTGCAGCGTTTTGGAGGTACTATGTCTTTAATTTTCCAGATGAAAGTTCCTCTCTCTGTTCACTGTTTAAAATATGCTGCTTCCTCCCATAAGACAGCAAGTGCATCGATCACGTTTCATATTGTGTTTTTAAGGTAGGGTGTGGGTGCCACTGGGCTCATTGATAAATTGATCAAATATTTTTTATTATTATTGCATTTAGAAGCCTTGCTTAGGAACCAATGACATCAAATACTGTAAAAACCACAGAACAAAATCAAACCTGACATAAGAGAAGAGACTGTAGATGTACAGAAACAGAAATAACACTGACACAGGACAATACTTGTCATGCTTGTAAGGCCTTTGACACTGTCTCTCACAGCATACTCCTTGAGAAGCTGGTGGCTCATGATGAGCCAGCAGTGTGCCCAGGTGGCCAAGAAGGCCAACGGCATCCTGGCCTGTATCAGAAATAGTGTGGCCAGCAGGAGCAGGGAGGTGATTGTTCCCCTGTACTCGGCACTGGTGAGGCCGCACCTCGAGTACTGTGTTCAGTTTTGGGCCCCTCACTACAGGAAAGACATTGAGGTGCTGGAGCGTGTCCAGAGAAGGGCAACAAAGCTGGTGAGGGGCCTGGAGCACAAGTCTTATGAGGAGCAGCTGAGGGAACAGGGATTGTTTAGCCTGGAGAAAAGGAGGCTGAGGGGAGACCTTATTGATTTCTAGAACTACCTGAAAGGAGGTTGTAGTGAGGTGGGTACTTGTCTCTTCTATCAAGTAACTAGTGATAGGACGAGAGGAAATGGCCTCGAGTTGCGGCAGGGGAGGTTTAGATTGGTTATTAGGAAAAATTTCTTTACTGAAAGGGTTGTCAGGCATTGGAACAGGCTGCCCAGGGAAGTGGTGGAGTCACCATCCCTGGAGGTATTCAAAAAACATGTAGGCACTTCAGGACATGATTTAGTGGGCATGGTGGTGTTGGGTTGACAGTTGGATTCGATGATCTTAAAGGTCTCTTCCAACCTAAACCATTCTATGATTCTATGATTCTATGATTCTATGCTAAAAGGGTGCAGCTTCAGCAGAATAGCAGACTAGCTCTTACTAGTCTCTTTAGTGGATATTACAGCTAGGAAAGTATGAAGAAAATAAATGAAAAAAATATTATATGTGCATGTAGGTCATCCTACAAAGTCTGAATGACAGCCTAGGGAAAAGCAGAATGCATTCAAAAAAAGGAAAATTATGTCTGACCCTGTGGGCACATAAAAATAGGTGACATGGTTATTCCCAGTAGTGAATGAAACATAGTCAGAAGGGAGGGAAGGCTCTTTCAACAGAAGAAATTCAGCTTTTGTTTGATAGGGCAGAGAAATCAATGCAAAGGATGAAAAAATGATGACATGAAATTAGCAAAGACCATGTAGTGTTTGAATATCACTCCCATCTGAAAACTTCATATGTTCATATTAAAGAGAAAAATCTCCATAACTGTCACCTGTGAAATGGTTAATTGTAAAGTAGGAGTTACAAACAATATAGAATGTGGCTGTGTGCAAAACAAGAGGATTTGGTTCTCAACCTGCATTATTATTCACTATTGTCCCCAGAATAAAGAGTAGTGACTAGTGAGTTAATTTAGGCAATTATATTTCATTATGCCCTACTGATAGAGAAACACAATATTTACAAGGGAGTGTACCACTGGGAATAACATTATGTCAATTAGAGAAAAAGTAATATTAAGTTTAAAAATATCTGAATGTTTGAGAATGTCAGATTTAGAGATGTGATTCCAGTATTTGAAAAGCTGTTTAGTAATGTAAAAGATGAATTAGAATTTAAGCAACGCTCAGGTCTATCACTGCCCATTTACAGCAGATATAGTAAATGTATAATGAATTTGCAAGAAAGGGAAAACTGTTTGTTGAGTCTAAGGAAAGCTAGATTTTTTTCTCCTACAGAACAAGGTGTTACTGTGATCCAATGTAAAGCCATACACGGACAATGTATTTAAACACAGTTTGTAATTTCTATAAAGAGAAATAAAACATGTCACTTAAAAATACCTAACAATTCTTGCCCCATTTCTGTGTGTACATATCCAAGAATGGCAATTCTCTTCAGGAAAGATAGACTTGTCAAAGAGGCTGTAAATTAATTTTGACATCAAAATTTTAAACAAATCACTTTCTTTTAAAACTAAATATAGCACTCTTAATTTTGTATATATTTGCAATTAATACTTGTTATGGCAAGATATGACACTCAGAGAATAAAAAAGGTAAAACTTTTCAGAAATAAAAAGTGACGTGCTTTGGAGTTGTGCTCACCAGGACATTTCCAAAGGAGTGAGTTATGTTGGACTTCTGTAGCCACAGAGCGCTCTGAATGCAGTGACGTCATTTTGGCACCAAGGGTCCATACAATAGGCTGCTCACATGCAGGAGTAATGTAATGAATTTAGATTGTTAGCTCAATAAATATTAAGACTGGATGATTGGATAGACTGGTAAGGCTTTTTCACAATATTTCACTGAACACATTATTTTTACATCTGCCTTTATAAATTAAAGTGGTCAGAAAAAGTGAAACTAAATAAATGGAAGTTATGTATGTATTTTTTACTGTTATTGGAGACAGAAAAAGAGGATTGATAACCATATTTTGTATCATCTTTCAGAAAATATGTTTATTGAAAGAACAGGAACTTAGAGATGCTGTCAGAAACAGTTTAATCACTGTGACAGAGAATAGGGCCGGTTACCTACCTGTCCGAAAAGATGCAATTGAGTATCTAGGGAGTGAGGGGGAAAAAAGAGGGGAAAAAAGTCAGATGTATGGATGACTTTCTCCTCCACTTCATGAAGACCTCTTCAGTGAGATGTCCTGGAAATAGGATTGCTGAAGTGGTACAGATTTCATTCAGAGCACCTTCACCTCATTGCCCTGATCCCTTCAATTTGCAATGAACTTTTGTAGCTGTATTTCACTGTTAGTCTGGAAGCTCAGCTGGTACTAAAAGGCAACTGTAGCTGTGTATCAGTGATCAGCAATTTCTGCAAGAAGGCTCTGACAATTGAGAGCTACTAGAATACATGAATTTTAGAGTCTCTGTGATATAGGTCAGAAAGAAAGGCAATTTTCCATTTGAAAGTATCCAAGTCTTTTGATTTCGCATGTTTTGCTAAGATTGTCTGTTTCTTCAGACTGTTTTTGCTTTTAAGGGTTGAATTGAAAGAGAATGATACACTATACATAAGAGAACAGAAATACCTGCTAAGGCTCAACGTGATGGCCAATACAGATCAGGCACCAGGAGTAGGATTTATGAAGTCTAGCTGTGGATGTCAACATATGAACTAGTCACTGTAGGCTCATTTTACAGTCAACAGAAAGAAACAGGTACTTTCAGAATGCAATGCATCTCATTCTAGAATAAATTTATAAAACAGATTAAATGAATAATCTTCTAACAACACCTATTTCCCACCATTTCCTGCAATGAGAGCCACACACAGCTAATTTGGGTGTAGAAGACTAAAGTTAGCTGACATGAGTTGAATCTTGAGCTCCTGACTAATAGTTTTGTTCAACAAATCCTACTGACATTTATTTACACTGTACGTTTGACATCCTTTTGCAAGTGTAAAAATTTCTGAATTTCAATTAGACCCTACAATGATCATACAATGTGAATCTTTAAGACATTTAAAATGTTTTTTCTTCTATTAAATGATGTCTTTAACATTAGATATAATAAGTTTCTCTGCAATAAAAGCAATTATTCATGAAGATCAATTAGTATCTTACTTTTAGTAAAAACATACTACAGTAATTATATGCTTTGGGAGGGTGAAAACCTAGATGTAGTCTTAGCGTTTTGCAAAAGGTAAAATATTTCATCCCTTTATTAACAGGCAGTATGGAGGCATATGTAAGATTTGCAGCATAACTGCAGTGTGATAGTTTGGGATATCATTGGCAAATCAATGATTAAATGAGGTTTGCTACTAAATATGACATCCCAGCTGGAAGGCAGCTTGACAGAAAAGGACCTAGGGGACCTGGTGGACCCCAAGTTTATAACACTGAAGATTCATCCTACAAGCCTGACACCTGCCTGCTTTTTGAAAACTCTTGTACCACTTCCTTCATGAGTAAGTAGCTGTCACCCTCCAGCATTCAAGACAGAGAGCCTTTGTGGGTCTTACAACTCATAGTTTAGGCTCATCACAAATTATTATCAGTGTTTGCTATTTAGTAATGCTTGGGAAAGCTTGGAAAATCCTCTAAAATGACTAACCTAGTCTGGAATGCATTAGTTGAAATATCAGTGTACTTTCTGGCTTTAGACTGTTCCCTACGTCTAAAAGAAGGCAGTAAAAACTGCAGGTTTATGTATTACTTATGACCATTTTGTTCTATGTATTTGATGTTTTAAAGTATGTCTTTTCAAGTTTAAATTATGGGTATTATCAGTCATTAGCATAGCAATAAATAACTTTGTAGAGAAAAAAAATTAAAAGATTGGCATCTATTGCTATTATTCATCACTGTATTCTTCAAAGAATACTTCTTCAGGACATTGTAAAGCATATTTCACAGAATCTCAGAATGACTGAGGTTGGAAGGGACCTCTGCAGTATTCTGGTCCAAACCCTTTGCTCAAGCAAGATCACCTGGACCCGATTTCCCAGGATCATGTCCAGGCAGCTTTTGAATATGTCCAAAGATGGAGAGTCCACAAAGTCTCTGGGCAACCTAGTCTAGTGCTCAGTAACCCTCATTGTAACAAAGAGATGTTCAGAGGGAACCTTCTGTGTTTCAGTTTGTGCCCATTGCCTCTTGTCGTGTCACTGGGCACCACTGGAAATAGCTTGTCTCTGTCTTCTTTACACCCTCTCTTCCCTTCCCAAGCTATGTATCTCTGTTGATGAGATACCCCTGAGCCTTCTCTTCTCTAGTCTGAACAATCACAGCTCTCTCAGCCTTTCCTTATATGAGAAATCCAGTCCCTCTGACATCTTCATGTCCCTTCATTGGACTCTCTCCAGTATGTCCATGTCTACCTTGTATTGAGAAGCGCAGAACTGGACACAGTACTCCAGGTGTGGCCTCATCAGTGCTGAGAAAAGGTGAAGGATCACTTCCCTCCACCTGCTGGCAATACTTTGTCTAATGCATCCTATGATCCCATTAGCCGCCTTTGTGGCAAAGGCACATTGCTGAAGGATGACAGCCACTTACTCATGGAGAAAGTGGTACAAGAGTTTTCAAACAGCAAGCAGGTGTCAAGCTTGTAGAATGAGTCTTCGGTGTTACCTTTGTTTAGTTAGTACACTAGGGGCTATACTCTTCTGTGTGGGTCTCTACACAGAGGACAGAGTAAGTCTTTATCTGGGAATGGTCCAACTGCAAGAGGCTTTCTTGTTGGGGAAGAGACCCAGTTTTCTGTAATGAATTCCTGTATTGAGTTAGAAATGTTAATAAAGGTAGAGCTGCTTTACTTAAAACAAGATAAGAAAATTTAAATACTTCTAGTCATAAAGAAATTCCTTGAACATTTCTCAGTTTTATTCAAAGTCACATGAAAAACATTTAAAATTAGGAATGTTTGAGTTAAAAGAAAAAAAGAGTGACTACTTTCCTACACTTTTTATGTAAGCAACACTTTTATCAACTTCTACTCATAATATAAAAGTAATGCCTAGGAAAAAATCAGTGTCATTCATTGGACTTACATCATTAAAGTATTCCTCAGACTGTTCTTTTCAGCATGCCTAAGTTCCTTTGGGCAGCAATGATACGACAAATTCATATTTTACACAGTTGTGAAATTCTAGGAAAGTTATTTCTGTTTTACACAAAATGAAGTAATGTTAGATTCATATGTCCCTGATGAAATTAATTACATCTTAATAAATAGTTCCAGCAAGGATTGTCTTTACCAATATAATTCATTATCATTGTGCAAAATCCAGTTAATTCTCAATAATTAAGTGTCAGGAGTTATGACTATTCATCTGAAAGAAATGAAATATGTATCATCATCTGATTTTCACCAAAACCACGTTGTAATAGTGGAAAGATTAAAATGAATAAATAGAAGATAAACTCAAACAGTAGGCTGAATATTTATATTCTTTAAAAATAGGGACAGTAATTGATGTGAACAATATGTGCAAATGAAAAGAAAAGTTGCTGTTAGGGTAGCAAAATCTTCTAAGAACATTTAAAATAAGTGTAAAGAGTGCAGTGGTGTAATAGGTACTTTATTAAAGCATCATGATAAAGTCCACATTGAGAAGTTAATGGTGGTGCAGTCTGAGACCCCTGAGGCAAATCTAATTTGAGTGAGAGACCAAACTGGTCCTCTGCAGGTCCTAGCATGAGAAGAAGAGAAAAATAACTATTTCTGTTTAGTCCCCAATATAAAGTCCTGCTTTCTGTTCCTCAGCAAGCACGTTGCTCAAGGCCTGTGTAGCTGGAAAACAAATCTGAATAATAAATTAATATATGCAGACCCTCTTTTGCAAACAGTTTTTGATGCAAACGCTCAGGAAACTGAGCAAGCAGACAACTAAGCCATATCTATTTTCAAATCTAAGTGTAAGCAACAACTCAGGCGTTTTGGCTATTACAAGGGTCTCAGCTTAGCAGCTGTCAGCAGCATCGGCTTCCCTGCATTCAGCTTTCCCATCCACTATGTATGTGATATCTTCTCCTAGGCACTCCCATCTACCAAAGATGACAGCTGAAAAAGAGGGAAGTTATTTAGAGAAACCACTGGAATTTGTAAACATTGAAATACCCCACTATTAAACTGCAGAGGATAAGAAGAAAAAGGGTAAAATAAATTGTGTGGTTATTTCCACCTAATAGGAGCAGAATAAAGTTTGGAACTAAGTTAAGACTTTTCCCTGATCTAAAGTAAGACAAGAAAAAAAAGTTTTTTCTCTAACATGTATAGATTCTGTATAAATTGATTCAGACTAATGCTAAAGACCAGCAAAATCCAATGCAAACTAAAATTACTGGTAAATACTCATCATCTTGGTTTAAAGCTTTTAGAACATACTTGATTTGGAGAAAAGCTATTGAAGCTTTGTACAATTGTTTTAAACTCTGTTTCATTTTCCATCATGAAACATTTCAAAGAGTTTTAAAATTAAAACTGCTGATTGGCCCACTACTTTTTTTATTCCCATATTTTCTGTAAATGTCACACTAGGTCTTAAAATCCTGAACACTGGCAGAAATTACATGTG
This sequence comes from Aquila chrysaetos chrysaetos, assembly GCF_900496995.4. Lineage (NCBI taxonomy): Eukaryota > Metazoa > Chordata > Aves > Accipitriformes > Accipitridae > Aquila > Aquila chrysaetos. Next base: position 53,100,972 of record NC_044030.1, read on the forward strand.
TTCACTGCAGATATTAAACATTTAGAGTTTTTTTGGGTCATGTGATGGCTGGAGTAGGAGATTGGAATTCTTACAGGTATTAAGACAGATATGGGCAGGCATTGACACCAGTCATGAGTTTATCTCATGGAAAAGGTTTATTGAAGAATACCAAAAAGGGAACACGTGAAATAGACTTTTTCATTAAAAAGTAAGTTGAGTAGTGCAAATTTTTTATTCTTATGAAAGGGCATTTGAAAAAAAGATCTTTGTTTTATGCCCTATGATAAGATCTGACTTCTTTTCCATAAAAAAGGTCTCTCTAGTAATCATCATCAACACTGAGGTCATCTCGTGAGTGGAAAATGAGCACTGTTTTCCAAGTGATAGAACTGAGCCCAGTTAAACTATGATTATAGCTTGCTTGTTTTCTGGGTTGACTGTAATTTCAATCCATAAATTATACTACTCTTTTCTCTGAACAACACTGCAGGTGTGATTTTTAGAGCATTCAGACCTCAAACTTTTTTCAATTAGCAGCTTGGTTTTGCACTGTCATTCTAAAGCAGCATTTAAATAAATCTGTAGTGTGTAATACAACATATTATGGACAAAGGAGTTGTGTATATTTTAGGCAAGGATCAAAGTAATGGATGAAACCAACCATTAAGTAAAAACAGTCACATTCCACTCTTACGTGAAATGAGGCTGCTTGAGGCTATTTTTACAATGTATTCAGAGCTCCTATGTTAGCTTTAGAAGGTGTCAAATGTATGAATGGCACGATCAGCTTTCAAACATCCTCAATGCTCAAAGAAGAAAGAGAAATGAAGAGAAGAATAGTTCCATTGTTGTTTCCAGTGTAATAATCATACCGGAAAAGACACGGAATATTATAATAATTGTAATAAAAATAGTAACAAGAACAACATCAATAAGAAAAAAATTAATTTTCAGTGGTGGTGTAATTAGATTACTCTTCATCAAGAAAACTGAGTACTTGCAATGGACTACTATCATTGTATTATCTTCTAATCTTACCATGTGGGTTTTGTCATTATGCCCAAGAATATTCCAAGATCATGAGTTCAATGGGGAACAGAATGATAAACTGTGTTTATTCTACTCAAGGACATCATCTCTCATAGAAGCAAGCAAATGGATTTCTTGTCAGGAATACCCAAAGGAAAACTACATTTAATTGTTATGGGACCTGCTGTGAAATGGAAAGACAAAAGTCAGTTTGATAATGGCCTGAAACAAAAAGACATCAGAAGAGATCAAGACTGGCACATTTATGCAAATCAGGATTTTTTGCATGACAAGTAATTCCATACATTTCTTGTATCAATAAAGAATACTTATGTGACTATGAACCTGGAGAGTCAGAACAAAAAGTCTCTCATTTTTTTTTAAACAAATATAAGCATAACTGAAATATATTTTCCAAATCAGATGGGGGGGGGGGAGTTTTCTACAATTATAATATAATTGTAGTTAAAAGTTATACTTATAGATATTAAATACTGTGTGGGCTTTATTCTCTTTCCCATAAAGACACTTACAAAATTGAAACAATGTTTTGGTATTCCTGAGCTCATGTTAAATTCATTGTAGAGGTAGGATTTTGCCAAAACAGCTTTGGTTATGTTATCAGTGAACATATCCTAGTTTGTACCTGTTGCAGCAACTTCCTACTCAAACCCTCCCTGCATCTAAAGCTGTGCCAACCCAGTGAAGGCAAAGGTACTGTCTTAGAGAATATGGAGAATAGCGTTGTGTCCAGGAGTTCAAATTCTATCTGGAATTTCTGTTTAGGTGTCAACATAAATAAATATTTACTCTTTATAAATGAAAATAATTGTCCTGTTCACGGAAAAACTAGTGACAATGACATGGAGAAGGCTGAGTTACTCAACAATTTCTTTACCTCAGTTTTCACTGGTTATCACTTTTCTCACATTTCCAAGGCCCTGAACCTCAAGACAGGGACTCAGGGAGGGAAGTCTCATCCATTGTAAGAAGAGATCAGGTTCAAGACCACCTGAGGAACCTAAACATACACCTGACAAAATGCAGCCCAGGGTACTGAGGGAACTGGCAGATGTAGTTGCCAAGCCCGTCCCCAAAAACATTTGAAAAGTTGTGGCAGTCAGGCTAAGTCCCCAGTGACTGGAGAAAAGGGAAATATCACACCCATTTTTAAAAAGGGTAAAAAGAAGGACCCTGGGAACTACCAACCAGTCAGCCTTACCTCTGTACCCAGTGAGATTATGGAACAGATCCCCCTGGAAGTTATATTGAAACATATGGATGATGGGGAGGGGATCAGAGACAACCAACACGGCTTTGCAAAAGGCAAATCATGCCTGACTAATCTTGTGGCCATCTAAAATGAAGTGACTGTGTCAGTCAACAAGGGAAGAGCAACTGATGTCATCTACCTGGATTTCTGCAAGACCTTTGATATGGTCCCCCAAATTCTTACCTCCAAATTGGAGAGATATGGATTTGATGGATAGACTGTTACATGGATAAGGAATTGGCTTGATGGCAGCATCCAAAGAGTACAGTCAACAGGTCAAACTCCAAATGGAAACCAGGGATGAGTGGTGTCCCTCAAGGGTCCATACTGAGACTAATACTATTTAACATCTTCATTAACGACATAGCTGGTGGGATTGGGTGTACCCTCAACATTAACTTAGATTTTTTTTTTCTTTTCACTGTCTCTACTTGCTTATCCCTTAAAATCATCTGCATGTACTTCCACAGTGTCTTTGGCCCCAAATATTCTTCTACTGTCCTATTTCTTTTGCAAAAAAGAAGATGGATCATTTACATCTCATACATAGCAGGCAACACAGTTAATTTCATTTAGACAAAGCTTTAAATGCACTAAAAGAAAATGAAAATCCATATCGTGATTTTGATGTGATCGCAAGGGTAATCCTTGCTGTTAAAATACCAGTTATTAAAAATGCAACACACACCATGCACACATGCAGAGCAAGAAAGGAGGCCTGCCATTTCAATACCGTATAGATGACAGACTTTTCATTTGACAGTAACATGTAAAGAAATCCTTCTTCTGCACTGAACCTCTTTTTTTATTTCACTCTTCTAAATCCTATGTGGCTCCTAGGAGATCTTGAAAACCATGACCTGAGCACATCATTCTAATTATGTAATCACTTGGCAATTTTTCATGGTAAAGAAGTCAGCTGCCTTCACAGACTAACACATACCTTTGCGCTATTTGTTCTGGCACTGTCATGATTTTCTGGAAGAGTAAATTGGTTTAGATCCTGTTTCATAAACATTCTGCTATATCATGCTCTCTACAGACAAGCCAGCCACTGATTATCACATCCACCACCTCTTCTCCCTTGTTAGTGAACAGTAGATCCAACTGTATGGCACCCCAGATCATGATGTGATCCCCAACACCCTCCAGAAATCTTGATTGCTTGAAGCTCACTTCACTGCCCTGCCAGCAGATGTCAGGGAGGTTACAGTGACCCATGAGAACTAGGATTTGTGACACAGAGACTTCCTCCTATGGTTTGAAGGAGCTTTGTCCACTTCCTCATCCTGGTTGGATGTGTCCACACAGTTCCACCATGGTGTCACCCTTACTGGCGTGGTCCTCTGACCTGGTCCTATGAGGTCTCACCCTGCCTCTTGCCTGTCTCAGAAAGGACCCCCATGTATCCAAGCTGCTCCTTCACAGTAAGGTCAGCCTCTCTCCTTATTCTGCCTCTCTTGAAGATCTTGCACCTGTCCATCGCTCAATGCAGTTGTGCTAGCTGTCCTACCATACCTCAGTTTTTCAAACAACATCCCAGTTCTGTGGCTCAAGCTCTAGCCACTCCTGCTTGTTTCCCAGGCTGCATACATTTGTGTACCTGTACTTGAGGTTGATCCCCTTCCACTCTGTTTCATCTTTGCTTAGGTCGTTCTTATTACCATTGCTCTGCACCCTTTGCTTTCCACCCCTTTCGACTGTTTATTTCTTTACTTGACTGTGAATTACAATCTTATTCCTCCTTTTTCCTAGTTTAAAGCTCTTCTGACCAGGTTGACCTGCCTCCTGACAAAAGTGCTCTTGCCTCACTTTGCCAGAGCTCACACATCTCTCCCCAGCAGTCCTTGATCCTCAAAGGTTCTATGATCATAAAAGCCAAAGCCTGATGTTGACACCAGCTTGGTGTCAACTGGTGATGGCACCAGTTAATGACAACAATATACTGACCAAAATGACCTTTTCCCTTCATCTGGGAGGGCACTGAATCTAGTAGTAGATGAGTGACAGAAAGCTTAGCCTGGAGATGCATTAGATCTAGCTGAGCCCAAACCATGCAACAGCACCAAGAGGAGTGTATGTGATGGTATTGGGAGTCTTCCTCTAGTTGGTAAAAAAATCCCCCATCTGCTGACCTGAACTGCTCTCTAGGGAGTTTTGCTGCTTGCTGAGGGCTGGGATCTGGGATGTTGCTGATTCTGTTGATGATTTGCCAAGCTGTTTTTATTCTTCTGGAAAAGTGACATTCATTTTTAATATGTCTTTTCTTCAAAAAGCAGAATCTCACAATGGGTCCTAACATGCTTGCAAATCAGAGTAAGTGCTACCAATGCAGAGTATGTATTTTGACTTTTATTTCTGGGTTGCCTGAAGCTGTTGATATTCCTGACTTTCTCCACTTTTCTACTAGAAAATTCCCATCCCCACCCCAAACATGAACTGAATTCAAAAGTAATTTAAATTAGTATGGGGTACTATTGTGGATAAAAGGGAGGTGAGCCTTCTGTTCTGCTGCATCTCATGTGTCGACAAAGGCACCTCCAGCAGGAGATGCAACAGACAGAAAGTTTCAAAGGCCACCCGGATACTCCTAAAAACTGTACCTAGCTGATCTATTAAGATAAAAGATTGGAAAAAAAAATTTTATAACAATGCAATCTAGTAGCTTGGCAATATGTACCAAATTATGATGTAGCCTGTATGAAGCATTACTATGAAGGAAAACATCTTTATATAGAATCATAGAATGGTTTGGGTTGGAAGGGACCTTAAAGACCATCTTGTTCCAACCCCCCTGCCATGGGCAGGGACACCTTCCACTAGACCAGGTTGCTCAGAGCCCCATCCAGCCTGGCCTTGAACGCTTCCAGGGAAGGGCCATCCACAACTTCTCTGGGCAACCTGTACCAGTGTCTCACCACCTTCACAGTAAATAATTTTTTCCTAATATCTAATCTAAATCTACCCTCTTTCAGTTTAAAACTGTTACCCCTTGTCCTATCACCACACTCCCTCTTAAATAGTCCATTCCCACCTTTCCTGTAGGCCCCCAATAAGTACTGGAAGGCTGCTGTAAGGTCTTCCCAGAACCTTCTCTTCTCCAGGCTGAACAACCTCTGCTCTCTCAGCCTGTCCTCATAGGGGAGGTGCTCCAGCCCCCTGATCATCTTTGTGGCTCTCTTCTGGACCCACTTAAGCAGGTCCATGTCTGTCTTATGTTGAGGGCCCCTGAGCTGAACACAGTACTCCAGGTGGGGTGTCACCAGAGCAGAGTAGAGGGGCAGAATCACACATTCTTATTAAAAAAGAATATCACACGTTCTTATTAAAAAAATAAGAATTGTGGATGAAAGTTGAAGGTGAAATACCCTTGCTTAAAACTGGCCAAATTATTAGATACATCAGCTTTTGTTCTTCATGTCCAACCTGATATCAGCCTTTTTCACCAAAACATCTGGAAGAAAATAAGTTATTACCTGGCAACAGCGATGATCCAAAGATAGAGGAAATGCTATATAACAGAAGCAGATCACTGATACATGGTTGGTTATAGGAGCTAGGAACAATTGCATTTTAATGAAGTTGGCATCATCCAGATTATGTCATGGATGAAGGTGGCACTGAGGATATCTTAACTGTGTAATGTTCTGGGATCACAGCTTTGTATCAAAAAAAGCTGTTGGTGATACATGGAAGAAATAAGAAGAATTTAGGGAATGGATAATATGGGCTGAAAACACAATATTAAAAAAAAAAACCCTCATTGTTTTCTAACCGTATTTTGCTTGGTACTATAGCCAGATTTCATGAAGAAAAGATGCAGAAAAAACTGTAAGAATGAACTCGTTAAGAATGTAATGGTAAACTAAACAACTTTTATTAGTCATTTTTTCATGGGACCATTTAACTGGATAGTGACTATGACCTAAAATTAGCTATATAGGCTCCTTAATTTAGTACATGAAGACATATCGCAGCCCTATGGCCAATATTTGAAGATAAAGTTTGAAAAGGAAAAAAAAATATGCACAGACAGCATCAATACTAACTAACTTTTCAACAGGTCACCCCTGAGGGACTGTGCCTATGGGTAACCCATGCCAGGGCAAGACATCCCTCATGTGCCTTTGGATGACCCATGCTGGGGGAAGGACACCCTTGAGGGATCAAAGGGGCATGACACTCTGACCAAGTGTAAAAGGAGCCATCAGGCACACAGCCTCACTGCCTATGCTGTCTGTCACCTAAGATGGAGATGTAATCTGCAGTGAAAATGTGGAAAGTTTTATAAATGGGGAGGAGGTAGGTGTTTATGTAAATGTGCATGTAAATGTTTATGTTCATGTTTTGCTTTCCACAGTTCTTGAGTCAGTGGTTGAAGGTTTGTGTTCGCTGACAATAAGTCAAATAAATTCTCCATCTCTAGACTGCTTTGCCTGAGACCGATGGTGGAAGACATCCATTCAAACATGTACTCATTCTGAGATTGTTACAAGAATGATTCTGTAAGTTACTAGAATTATTGGCTGCTTTTGAGAAGCTGAAAAGTTTAAAAGTCTGTTATCATATAAAGCCATCAGTTTCTCATTTCAGGTGTCTTTCTCTCTGATAGAAAAAAACTTTGCTCAGGAAAGCTTCCTGTCAAAAACCGTGTTGGAATTGATGTGTCTTCATGAAATGTTTTCACCTCAACAAGACAGTAATTTTCCAACAAAAAAAAGTCTGTTGTCAAAAGTATTCCAAATAAGATGTAGCAATGGGCACACATCTCTGGAAAACAGGCCCATAGGGCTACATGTGGTGGACCATAGTTTAAAGACAAAAAGAAGTGATTAATCTTAACTGGCACTTGTCAAATAAAAAATGTCCTATAGAAAGCCATGATGCTGGAGAAATACAGCTCTGCTTTATTTAAATATGATTCTTGCCAACTTAGAGAAACTGAATCAAATTTCAGTTGTCCCAAAGATTTAAAAAAAAAAAGAAAGAAAAAAAGAAAGAAAGGAAAGAAAGAAAAGAAAGAGAAGGAAAGGAAAGAAAAGAAGAAAGAGAAAGAAAGAAAGGAGGAGAAGGAAAGGAAAGAAAAGAAGAAAGAGAAAGAAAGAAAGGAAGAGAAGGAAAGAAAGAAAGAAAGAGAAAGAAAGAAAGGAAGAAAGGAAGAAAGAAGCAAGGAAGGAAGGAAAGAAAAAGAAGGAAGGAGAAAGAAGGAAAGGGAAAGAAAGAGAAAAAGAAAGAAAGGAAGAAAGAGAGAAAGAAGAAAGAAAGAAAGGAGGAAAGGAGGAAAGAAAAAAAAGTTCTGAAAACTGGTGATAAACAATGAATGGAGACAGCTGAGAACTTTGGCAAGAGAAGCTGGAGCTGGTGAACAGCAGTGAAAGGTCTCTGCTGATATTAGCAACCCAGTTTTGCCTAGTGACCGATCAAGTGACACAAAGTAATACAGAATCACTCTGTGAAAATATATCATGAGTTGCTATGCAAATAAAGGACACACTGTGTTTGTCTCATATCATATGGTGATCATCAGCTAAAGATATTAAAATTCTACTTTTATACAAACTGTAAGTGAATAAGTGATAATGGTTTACACAATAAAGGTATTCTGCAATGGAAAATAAGAGCAATTATGTAGAAATTTAAAAGGAAAACCAAATAGCCTTCATTACTTGGTTTACCATGACATCACAAAGCTTAAAATTTTATGACCATTGCTTACACATAAAATAATTTTTGACTATTTTTTTAATATAAAGAATGAATTTATATAATGAAAATAGTTTATCTTACATTATTACTAAATGTTGACCTGGATGTAAACATAATTTATTTAAATTATTTCTATTCTTAACAGAAATATTTGGGGAAAAAAATCAGTACATTGTTAATAAATGGAAACAGGTTCTAACAGATAAAGTCTAACTTGAAAGTATTGGGATTTTTTAGGTCAATGTTGACAAGTAAATTAAAACATAAGCAAAAGCTTGGATTGTATGTCTACCTTCGTGTCCTTAATTGAAAGGGCATAGGTGAAATCATTACTGATAGGTGTTGGGAAATAATGTGAAATGTTATTCCATCACTTTTTTCTGAAGCTTTGCTTCCTTTTAAAAGGTCCTTATGTATGGACTGATGCCACTGAATGTAACAACAATTTTGCTTTTTTCAGTCCTTTTTTTCTGTGCTATTCATTCACAGAAATTAATCAGCTATTGAACTTGTAATCAGGTATGAGTTTGAACACAGGATTTTTTTGCCTGTGGGAGCTGCTATAGCACAGGAGAGCAGGAAGGGAAGGAAACGAAGGAAAGGAAGAAGGGAAGCAATGGAAGGAGAGAAGAAAGGATGGGAGGAAGAAAGAGGGGAGTGAGAGAGGGAGGGAGGGAGAGAGGGAGGAAAGAAGGAAGGAAGGAAGGAAGGAAGGGCTCAAGCCAATTTTTTATTGTTCCAGTCCTCTTTTTCTCTTTACTGCAATTAATATATTTTCCTAAGACCATACACTACAAATTATTAATTCAGTATCTCAACCAGTGCTTAATATTTGGGCTCTTTGTATGTTGATTTTCTTGTTTATTAGCACGGATATTCCTTTTTTTTTTTTTTTTTTTTTCCTAACAATGTTCCTTTTCTTTTTTAAGTGAGGACACATTGTATGCAAATAAATCTACAAGGGAGACTAAGCTCCTTAGGGCTTTACAAGTTTACAAGAGATTTGCAGTTTGAATTGGTACTTTGTTTCCTGGCATCTATAGATTGAAAGAATGTAAAAAAAATAATCTTCAAATAAATCATTAAACACTCTTAGTGGGTAGTTTCTTTTCATTTTAAGAAAAGAATACCAAAGACTGGGCACTTCTGCTCAGCTCTGAACATAGGTAATCTGCAAATCAGTGCTTGGGAATGAAAAGGAGTGAGGCACTTCTGTCCAAGTTATCTTCTGGCACGGAATTAAAAAGTGGAAAATTCCATGGAAAAATAAACTAGGTACCGGGCTCCCTCCATATTGCAGTAGTCTTTCAAGCCATTTATAGACCTGCAAGTCCCACTCCTACAAGCTGTACTGAAAGTAACTTCTGTATAGGGTAGTCATTCACCATTTAGTGAGGAGTGCTCAGTGGAAGAAAGGAGCAGTGAGGATGTTGCACATCTTGCCCCATCGTGGGGCTTTTATCCGCAGCAGATATCTGAAGCAGATATCCAGATGTGATAAGGTCTCCAGATTTTGCCGTTCACGCAGCACCAACATGACTAACATTTGCGGGGTCAAGGCAGTGACCGTCTATAGGATACTCTACCCAGTAATAGCAAAATGTGGCATTCAGAGAATAGGTACTGTACAGAAAAGCCAGCAAAGCAATGTGGTCCCCTAGGAGGTCTGTCTTTCTGTCAAAACTTTCATCAGTCACTTCACCAAAGAGGAACTTAGTATTGTTTTTAAATAGTTCTCCTTTATTCTTTCACAGCTTATAAAGACTACTTAGTCCAGTGCTTTTGAAACCCTGCAACAGGAAAGGGTGTCAGGAAGTTATGGATTGTCCCTGGACACAGCAGCAGTGACTGCCATGACTTCTAGAGCCTTCTTGAACAGCAGCAGACACTAATGCAGCAAAAGTCAGCAAGTACTGGCCAGATTTGTCCCATCTTCTTCTTTTTCCTATATATACCTCTAAGGAGCTTCCTTTTTGTTACATAAAGATATTTGTTTTCCACCTAGCTAAAGCACACAATCTCGTGTATGTGGTATTTGGAATGCCAGATCTCCATTATTAGCCAACCAAACATGGAAATAAAAGCAAACAAACATTTCCCCCCTGCCCCTCCCTGAAAGGGGAAAATGACATCAGGACTCTGAATGTCTGCTAAAACTCAGGGTCTGATCATTGTTTCTCTTTCTTCTTTGCCCTCTTCACTACTGGCAACTCTTAGGTGAGGGGGTGGTAGCTGGTTCCCACCAACTGCAGGGCCAGTGTGCTGGTGACAGCAGGTTTCAGGTAGGGCAGAAGGAAGGCCACCTCTACTGGATGACCCTCCACTAGATGGATCCTGCTGCTGTTCTGTTCCTGAGCAGGGTACTCAGCTCAAAATATCTGACTTTATAAGAGGAGCTTTAAACCAGGAATGATGAGGAAGGGAGAGAGTTACCAGCAGCCCTGTGAGGGAGTGATGGAGAAGGTTGGCAAGCAAAAGGCCTGGAGTGATGTGAAAAAAAAGGGAACACATAATCAGCAAAACAGGGCTTAAGCAGAGTCACCTCAAACATGTGCATGTAAGCAAGGAAGTGCCTACGTGGCATCATTACAGGGGAAAAAACACAGAACCTTTGCGGAAATCAGCATGCTGGGGTGCCTCTTTGAAGTGCCTGTACATGGTTGCAGCATGGAGAATAAACACAAAGAATTGCAGATCCATGTGGAGTTGCAGGGCTATGACCTTGTTGGAATCATAGACACATGATGGGATGGCTCCCATGACTGGAGTGCTATAATGGATGGATACAGGCTTTTCAGGAAGAACTGTCTGGTAAGACAGGGATGGGTAGTTGTCCTTTATGTGAGAGAGCAGTTGGAGTGAATGGAGCTTTGCCTGGGGATGATGAGTCAATGAGAGCTTTTGGGTGAGGATAAAAGAGCAGACCAGTATAGGTAACATTATAGTAGGTGTCTGCTATAGGCTGTCTGATCAGGAAGAAAAGTACATGAGACCTTCTTCAGACAGCTGGAAGCAGCCACACATTCACAGGCCATGGTCCTCATGGGAGACTTGAACCACCTCAATATCTGCTGGACAGACAGCAGAGCAGAGCATAAGCAATCCAGGAGGTTTCTGGAGAGCACTGATGACAACTTCCTGACCCAAGTGACAGAGAAGATGAGGAGGAGGGTTTTTCTGCTGGATTGCATAGTCACAAAAAAGGAAAGGCTTGTTCAGTCTTTCACAAATGCAGAAACTCTTCTTCTATCTACATCTCATAACATTTTTTATTTTTAATCTCTGCCTTCTGCTAAAAAATTAGCTACTTGCCCTTTAGATATTACTGCACCTTATCTGTGAAATGTGCAGATTTTTGGACACAAACCAGCATCTTATGTGTATGCTACAGAGTACTTGTTCATCCTAGTGACAATTTCACTTCTATCTAAAATTACAGCATGAAATTAAACAGAAATACAACTGAAAATAGGTTGCGCATTGTCTAAATATTTTAGGGTCTATATCATTTTGCCACTATATTTAGTCTGCCCCTTTCTTTACACCTATACAGAAATAAAATACATATTTTTGAGTCATGATATTTGAACAGAGAAAAAATGTAGATGTAATGAATGTTGAACTGGAATGCACACATGTGATAATTTTGTCTTATAATTAATGTTTTTCTACTTGGATTCTCCCACCAGGCTCTGCAGGGTACTACACATACAGAGTTCAGTCACATCTGAAGTCCTGTTAGGAAAACAAGTCTATGTGTTGAGCCGTACTCCAATCCAGTTCTGCAAGAGATAAAAGAGGTATTTCAGGAACACTAAAGAAAGCCTAACATGAAAAAAACCTGAAGAATTCAACTCACTTACCATATCAACCCAAAACCAAACAACTTTTCCCCACCCCAATCCCATCTAACTACTGAGTGTAATTTCACAGAGGACAAAAATACCAGATTTTGAATAGTTCTCTCATTTAGTGGAGAAACAGATCATATGTAACCAGACAAGGTGCTTCTGAAAATAAGGTATGTCTTCCTTCAGGACCATGGCCATCTTGGAAAATACATTTCAGCAAATGCAAAACAAAGGGTTCAATGTAAAGGCAACTCAATAAAATAATTTTAAAAAGTGTTTAATGGTTTGGCTGTGGGAATTTTAACACAAACTGAAAATTCATTTTAATACAAACTGAAAATTCACAAAGTTGTAAAATGCCCAGGTGAGGAACCAAGTGAGAAACAGGATTTTAGTTCCAATCTCTGACAATTCATAGAATCATAGAATCATAGAGTAGTTTGGGTTAGAAGGGACCATTAAGGATCATCTAGTCTAACCCCCCCGCAGTAAGCAAGGACATCTTCAACTAGGTCAAGTTGCTCAGAGCCCTGTCCAACCTGACCTTGAATGCTTCCAGGGATGGGGCATCTACTGCCTCTCTGGGCAACCTGTTCCAGTGGTTTACCACCCTCATTGTAAAAAATTCCTTCCTTATATCTAGTCTAAATCTACCCTCTTTTAGTTTAAAACCATTACACCTTGTCCTATCACAACAGACTCAGCTAAAAAGTTTGTCCCCATCTTTCTTATAAGCCCACTTTAAGTATTGAAAGGTTGCAATAAGGTCTCCCCGGAGCCTCCTCTTCTTGAGGCTGAATAATGCCAACTCTCTCAGCCTTTCTCCATAGGAGAGGTTTTACAGCCCTCTGATCCTTTTTGTGGCCCTCCTCTGGACCCACTCCAACAGGCCCATGTCTTTCCTGCACTGAGAATTCCAGAGCTGGATGCAGTACTCCAGGTAGGGTCTCACGGGAGCCGAGTAGAGGGGCAGAATCACCTCCCTTGACCTCCTGGCCATGCTTTTTTGTATGCAGCCCTGGATACAGTTGGCTTTCTGGGCTGTGAGTGTACATTGCTGCCTCATGTCCAGTTTTTCATCCACTAGTAACCCCAAGTCCTTCTCTGAAGGGCTGCTCTCAATCTTTTCATCCCCCAGCCTGTATTGATACCACGGGCTGCCCCAAGCCAGCTGCAGGACCTTGCACTTGGCCTTGTTGAAACTCATGAGGTTCACACGAGCCCACTGGTTCAGCTTGTCCAGGTCCCTCTGAATGGCATACAGTCCCTCAGGCGTGTCAGCTACACCACTCAGCCTGGTGTGATCTGCAAACGTGCTGAGGGTGCACTCGATCCCATGGCCTCTGTCATTGGTGAAGATATTAAACAGTACTGGTCCAAGTATGGACCCCTGAGGGACACCACTTGTCACTGATGTCCATCTGGACATTGAGCCATTGACCACTACCCTCTGAATGTGACCATCCAACCAATTCCTCATCCACCAAACAGTCCACTTATCAAATCCGTCTCTCCAATGTAGAGAGAAGGATGTTGTGGGGATCATGTCAAAGGTCTTACAGAAGTCCAGATAGATGACATGTGTAGTTCTTCCCTTGTCCGCTGATGTAGTCACTCTGTCATAGAAAGGCCACTAGGTCAGTCAGGCAGGACTCACCCTTGGTGAAGCCATGATGGCTGTCTCAAATCGCCTCCCTGTCCTCCATGTGCCTTGTCTCTATTCCTCCAGTCTCTCCAGTGGTATTTGTCTCTATTCCTCATGTTTTGCTTGGTAGTCCCCCAAAATAATTGTTCTTACTAAAATATTTTAAATTTTAAAAATAATATACCTCAAACTGAGACAAAAACATGTTTAGCAAATATGGAAGCATGGAAAACTATGTGCTAAAGTAGAATTATTCACCACTCCAGGTACTCCTTTCTTACCTGCCTGGGATAATTTCCAGATTTTAAGGCTTATATTATAAGTAGAAGATTTAGAGAGAAATAAAGTTTTAAAATTCACATCTGAAACATGAAAATGTGTCTTTTTTTTTTATTATTATAATTCTGTGATTTCAGACAGACCAGAGACTACCCATTGGGTAGCAATGGAATAATTTAAGGAAGTTAAGAAGTCAAACCCTTAATCTTTGTGCAAATATTTAAAAAGAACAGTGGAAGTCATCCAAAAGCTTATTGCAAAAACAGTTACAAACCCCAAATCCCACAGTCTAGCAGTTAGGCAGTGCTGTGTATAGTGTCTGGAGTACTTTGGTATTTTTTTTTTTATTCATCTTTTTTCAGAGCTTGCAAGAAAACAGAGAGGATAAGAGGAATTTTGGCCAACCTGTCTTCAATTTCTTCTCTTTAAAATGAAAGGCTGATGGTAGAGAGGCTGCTTTGGGCAGCTACTGTTTCTACCAGATGTGTAGATAAGGACGAGAAGGCTGTGGTCATGGGTAGTGCCAGCAGAATCACTGTACATCAGCTGTCTCTGAGTTTTATTTGGTGTTTTGAGAAGGAGTGTGAAGAAATAGACAGGACACTACAGGCCTACTGTCACTGTACAATTGGACATGCTTTCATAGTCAGTGCACCAGCAGGAGCTTGTTATGATTATTCATGAACCTTTCTCCCTCCTCCTTCTCCAGCAGCTGTAAAACCCCACATGACCATGGCAACTGAGGTTTGGTGACTGTGTTCAATATGATGGGAACTTTTGCACAGGGTTATGAAAATGGGAAGAGATGCAGTGTAGGAAGAGGTTGGGAGCTGATGAGAGCATGGTGAATGCTCATGAGGCCAGGACAGAATCAAGCCAGTAGTGGTGACACCATGGTGGGAATGTGTCTGTCCAACAAGAGTAAGGAAGTGGATGATGCCTTCTTCAAACCACTGGAAGAATTCTCTGTGTCATAAATCCTGGTTCTCACTGGGGACTTTAATTTCCCTGATATTAGCTGGCAAGGCAAAACTGTTAGATGTAAGCAGTCAAGATCTCTGGAGGACATCATGGATACCCTCTTGATACAGGTACTGGATGGCGTAATCAGGGCTCATGCATGGCTGGATATGCTATCAACTAATAAGGGAGAACTGGTTGTTGACGAAGCAATGGTTACTTTGGCTGTAGTGACCATGGTATGGCAGAGTTCAAAATACTCAAGGGTGCAAAGGAGATGAGTAGCAGAGCAAAGACCAGGGGCTTCAGATGATCACATTTCAACTTATCCAGGGAGCTGGTATGGGAGGCAGCACTGAAGGACAAAGAAAATATGGAGCAAGTCTTCTTGATAACCATTTCAGGGCACATGAAGAAGAAGAATCTTAATGAAACAGTCAGCATTAACCCACCAAGGTCTGGATGGAGGAAAACTGATTGCGTGTTTGGGTTCAGAGGCTAGTAGGTAATAGGATATACTGTGTGAGGATGCTGGTGATACATGGGGTACCACAGGTACTATCCTGGGATCTGTCCTATTTAATAACATGTCAATGACCAGAGAGAGTAAATTGAATGAAGATTAAGTTCGCAGATGAAATCAAGTTGGTATTTTCAAGTTGACACCAGTGACACATTTGAGGGCTGGGCTGCCATTCAAGCTGAGAATAGAATAGAATAGAATAGAATAGAATAGAATAGTTCAGTTGGAAGAGACCTACAAAAATCACCTAGTCCAACTGCCTGACCATCTCAGGGCTGACCAAAAGTTTAAGCATGGTATTAAGGGCATTGTCCAAATGCTTCTTAAACACTGACAGGTTTGGGGCATCGACCAAGTCCCTTGGAAGCCTGTTCCAGTCAGTGCTTGACCAACTTCTCGGTAAAGCGATGCTTCCTAATGTCAAGTATAACCCTCCCCTGGCGCAGCTTTGAACCATTCCCATGAGTCCTATCACTGGATCCTCTGGATACATTCAAGGACCTTCACATCCTTCTTAAATTCTGGGGTCCAGAACTGCACACAGTACTCAAAGCGAGGCTGCACCAACATGGAATACAGTGGCTTAATCACCTCTTTTTGACTGGCTTGTTATATACTGTGTTTAATGCAACCCAGAATGCAGTTTACAGGGGTAGGTAGAGAGGGGGAGGAAGCGGCTGACCTGACCCCAAGAAATTCAGCAAGGATGGGGCTGAGGCCTACCCTGAGAAGGCTGAGCCCTGCAGGGATGCAGACTGAGGATGACAGGGCCAGGGAGCAGCTGTGGGGGATGACCCTGGGCCCTGGTGGGAAGCGAGCTAAGTATGGGCCAGCCCTGTGCCCAGGCAGCAACAAGGGCAAGGAAGCACCTGGGGTGGTGTGAGCAGGACATGATCCTGAGGACCAGGGGAAGGCAGGGACTCTCCCCTCTGCTCAGTGCCTGTCAGACCCCATCTGGGTTCTGCCTCCAGTTTGAGGCCTTGAACAGGGGAAAGATGTAGATGAACATGGCCGAATTCAGCAACAGCCAGCAAGATGGTCCTGGGATGGAGCCCTTGCCCTGCGAGGAGAGGCTGTGGGAGCAGGGCTGGTTCAGGTGGGAGAAGGGAGCACGTAACAGCATCTCCAGCACTGATGGGAGGAGCTGGAGGAGTCGCAGCCAGGCACTTTACAGTGGTGTGTGTTGGGAGGCTGAGAGGCAGCAGCAGAAGAAGAAACATGTGAAGCTTAGGCTGGAGTTAAGGACAAGCCTTTATCATGATCGTGGAAGTTAAAAAGTGAAACTGGGAATCAGAGATGTTACTCCATCTCCATGCTTCCAGGTTTTCAAGTCCTGAATTGATAAATCCCTGAACAAACTGGTCTGCTCTTCTGCTTTGGGCATGAGGCTGGATTAGACACCTCTGACGTCCCTTCCTGCCTGATTTATCTTTTGATCCCATCATGAGGAATGTGATGCTGGGAATACAAAAGGAAGTGCTGAGATAATGTGTGGTGTTGGAGAGGGAACAGTGGGTACAAAAGCAGAAGTAGCTGGCCTGGGATCTTAGGTAAGTCCCAAAAAGCCTGAGAAGAAAAGAGTCTTAAAGAGGAAGAAGAAGAAAACAGGATGACTGGAGTGGAAAGTATAGGGAATACTCAAAGTTTTTGGAAAAATAAGCAATGTAGTGAAAGCACAGTATGGACTGGCTTCAAACAGTACTATTTTAATCTGGCAATATGCAGTAATAAAGGCTCAGCACTGTGTTTATGGATTCAACAGCAGTGGCAGTCTGGAGCCTGAAAACACTATAACAAAGATGTTAACAATAATAATTCTGTTGCCATAATATGAGACTCTCTTTGCTTGCTTTAATTGCTTGGCCATTGTAATGAAGTGGGGTGAGCAATTGTTTCCAGTTCTTGATCCCCAGAGAACAGGACTGCATAACTCTGTAATGAAGATGTCTGTAACCAGGTGCCTTTTATGGGACTAATGGAAATATTTCTTGTTCTTAATTGAGTTTAAGCACAGTGTGCTCAAATTTATTTCATTGTGTACATTTACACAGACTCAGATAAAGGGACAAAAATCACATTCTGCTGATTAAGGATTATACTAGTTTTGGCCAGGATAGAGTTAAATTTCTTCATAGTAGATTGCATGGGGCTATGTTTTGGATTTGTGATGAAAGCAGTGTTGATAACACAGGGATGTTTTAGTTATTGCTGAGCAGAACTTTTCTGCTGCTCATACTGTTCCACCAGCAAGTAGGTTGGGGGTGCAGAAGTAGTTGGGAGGGGAAACAGCTGGGACAGCCGACCCCAACTGACCAAAGGGATATCTCATACCATGTGATGACCTCAGCAACAAAACTGGAGGTGCATGGATGTTGGTAGGGCTGCCAATGCTCAGGGACTGGCTGGGCATCAGTTGGTTGGTGGTGAGAAATTGGTTTGTTTTGCATCACTTGTTTTTCTTGATTTTGTTTTTTGTCTTTTTTTTTTTTAACCTCCTGTTAGTTGTTTATTATTATTATTATTATTATTATTATTATTATTATTATTAAACTGTCTTTATATCAATGCATGAGTTTTTGCACTTTTACCCTTATGTTCTCTCCCCGATCCCACTGCAGGGGCTGGGGATGAGCTAGTGGCTGTGTGGTGCTTAGCTTCCTACCATGGTTAAACCATTACAAGGACCTAAGTGCTACATAGGATTTTACTAGTTCTCAATAATAAAGGCATGATTAAGGTTAAAGGATGTTAGGGTAAGAGATTTGAGCTGAGAGTTAGGTCGTGGTATTCTTGACTGTTTGCATCTATGTATCCTTTGGTTTCCAGCAATTTCAAATACAGTGGAGCAGAAGAGAGCAGGAACAGCATCTGACAAGAAATAGAATACAAGAAGGTAGGTGGACTGTCCCTCCAGTGCACATCCTTCATGCAATAGAGCCTCATTTTTTTGTCCTGTGAAAAGCATGGTTTACCTATAATCCAGGTTCTTAACCTTGGTCCTTTGTTGTTTGCGTCTCTTATTGGCTCAGAAGGCTAATTGGAGGGCCTGTGTGGTCATCAGAGGGCCACTGGGGATGGCTTGCTTTGTTGGGGGGGCACAGCATCCTTAAAAGTTGTAGCAAAGAGTTGGGCCTCTGGATGAGACCCTCCAAGTCTCTGCTTATGTGGTTTCATCATACAGAGTCTGAGGGTGAAAAACTTGCAAGCAGGGTCTATCCTAGTCCATGTTGTACAATGGGTTTTGTATGAGGTGCTTCAGGTCCTTGTTAGGCGTTTGCATGACATTGTGGCACGTCAAGGTGTGTGTAAAACGAATGTGCTTTGACAGAGGCTGTCCCAGGTGTTCTGAATTCTTTGTGCTGCTGTTACAATCAGGATGAGGGGCACGGTCTTTAATGCAATTCAATTCTGTGCTTTTCAGAGTCACAGTGGTCTCCAGTTTTGCAGGTATGACAGCCCTACAAGTCTCACAGTTTTTCAGTAATTTAGTTACCTGCCATATATTAAGAAGAAAGAGGTCTCTGACTGTCCTGTTTCCTGCCATCATGTCAGTTTGGGTGGTGAGTTAACAGTGTGATCAGGTTGTCTGACACTAGGATGCCCTCTGGTACCTTGGGTATTGCAGCCACTATCTAATGATGTGTAAGGTCTCAGGCTGTGTAGCTTCAGGCCCACCTGGCACATCTGGGAGGTGACCTTTAACATAAATGCCTGGAATCAGGCTCCCTTGTGAATCCCATCAATTTTGTGGATTGTGTTGTACTGTCTTTTAAATTGAAGTGAGGATTTTTTTTTCTCCATATGCGGTATTTTCTGCTGTTCTACACAGCACTGTAAAAGTGCCTCATTTCTTAAGGGTCTTGGCCTTTCTGTCCATTTTCTGGAGTTTGTTAAGCACTGGCCTGGGGCTAGTAGGTGTCTGGAGTGCCCTTCCTCTTCTCTTCCTTGCTGTCTCTAATCCTACAGCTGAAGTTTTAACATGCCTCCACCTCCCACATTCCTTTCCCATTGCAAATAGATCATGTACAATCATGGGCAGTAACTGCTGAAAAACAATTGCTTGAGCAAATTAGTTATGAATTGATTGGAGGATTGTTGCCTAGGTTGCTCTCTCTGGGAAGCATAGTATTTCATTTTCAGATGCCCCGTACCATTTCAATGCAGATGTTACAGAATTGATTTTTATTCTATTCTGAGCAATTTTTTGAGGTAAAGAGGAGCATGGAATCAGGAAAATGTGTATCGAATTATCTTTTTACAGCTTATTCTGGTGTTTATTTTGGAGAGGGATTTTAGCTGAGAAATTCAGTAGTGAAGCTTGCACAGATTATTGTAGTTTTTCATTAATAGGTTGCCTGTATATTTTTCTTTTAATTGGGTCATTTTTTGACTCATTTTTATTTTTTTCTAAGTTGTCTTACTTTTTAACAGTCCCCAAAACAGAAGTTGTGAATTCAGGGCACACTGAAACTAAAAGGAATAAATCCCTGAATATGAGGAAGAAAGCGTATAAATGGGAGATATTTAAGTAGAGGCTAGAAAGTTGTTGGACAGAATAGATAAGTATAAAAATTTATAAAAGTATAGTCATGCAGAGTGTAAATCTTTCAGTATTTTAATAAGTTGAACAAAGTTTTGCATACCTCTTTTTATTTTATTCCTTTCTCCATTAGCTGTTATTGGTTGCTTTAGAAGTAGTGCTCCATTGAAAACAATGCTTTCTGTCTTTTGAATTGTAACACATTCTTTGTAATTGGGAAAATGTGATTAGAATGTGTCATCTCTTAAATACTAACTCAATGTAAGTGAAACATATGCAATTCCTTTAACCTGAGTGAAGCTGTATACCTGTGTAACACTTAAGAAAATTCCATTTGACTAGTCCAAGGAGAAATGGACATTAACAGCTGGCTTTAGAGTTTGCTTTATTACAATTTTTAAAACCAATTTGAATTTATATGAAGCTTTAGTAAGTTTCATGCCCTGATTCACCTTCAACTATCAACAAATTTGTACTGTGTTAAATTTGCATTTTACAAACTTTATGTTAGAGTAGTTTGCTGATATTCCTGCACAATTTTTAATCTCCTTATATTGTTCAAGTATGATATCTGTAGGAAACGGTTGTTCTACAGTGACGTATAATCAGAAGGTGCATTATTTTCATATGGTGCTGAATTTCACTTGGTAATGAAAACTGTGTTTGTGGAATCATCCCATTGCAGTAAAAGTATGTGCAACATAAACTAGGCTGACTTACATATTGAAATACTTCCTATACAAATTATAGGCTTGGAGTAATTGCTATTTTTGCTTCTGTGGCCCTTCTTTATTAATGCTATTTACTTAATAAAGCATATACCTTTAGCAATAGCCTGTATTCTTTTTTTAGCCTACTTCATTCTGAATTCATTAGTTCTATGCCTTTTGGTAATAATTGTCCTGTAACAGTGCACAAGATAGCCACTTACAAACCATAAGCCTTATTAAAATCCTTCCATAAAGCAAACTGAAAGACTCATACAAATAAAAATTTGCTGTACCAGACTCTGTGCCCTCAGTTCAGAAAAAAGTTTAATTATAAGATTAGAGAAGAACAAAATGTTAGGAATATTTATACTTTCAGATATAAGGAAAACATTTTGATATCTTGTAGATTCTGGTGATAGATTAATTCCATGTCTTGATTATCTCTGATGAAAATCTGAATCTGAAAATTAATGTCTCCCATCCCATCCCAATATTAACCAGGGTTAGCAATGTGACTGCTGCCTCTGAATTAGTCTGAGATTGAGATATAAGTGCCAACACAGCATGAGTAAAACCTCTTACAAAATTTTTGCTCTGGACAGTACAAGTCACAATAAAAATAAAGACAAGATGCCTGTACTAGCTGTGGGTCCTCTTGGCAGCATGTGTTCTCATGTAGTCCTGATATGCCCACTTGAGTATGGTCAGGCACTCATTCTGCTACAAAGTCTTAATCTGAACAGGAAGGTGCTTTAATTAATAACAAGGGCAGAAAATGCAGTTCTTGCAGAAGCATTGTTTTCTTTCTGTGCAGACAGTAGGCAGATCACAGAGGTATGCTGGGCTGGGGAGAGGCCTCAGTCAAGAATCTCTCCCTCTTACACCTGGTCAGGAACCAAGATGTAGGCTATTTCAGGGACAAAAGCCATCTAAGAACTACTTTTCCACTTCTTTGCCTATGTTTCTTACATTAAAGCCACAGTTTACCTTTTAACTGGAAAGAACTGGTTTACCATATAATATCTCACTCAAATCATAAAATCCCACCTAGGACAAAATATTTGTATATTCCTTCTTCAAATGAGCATAGAAGTTCTATTTAGTAAAATATGTAATAAA